>NC_138776.1:132946684-133311684 GCF_965119305.1 Pelophylax lessonae
GTGATAATATATGTTAAACATATGTATTAACCACTTGCCGACCGCCGCAAGTACATTTACTGCAGCGGTCAGCCCCTCCTGGGCATACGTCAGTCACCCGCGAGCCAATAGCGGGCGAGCGCACGCCACCGGAGGTGCGCTCCCGCCCCTGGTGGTTCCTGCCCATCCCCGCGCGTGTGTCACTCACGATCGTCAGCTGCAGAGGGAGAAAGACAGGCGGCTGATGTAAACAAAGCCATCTGTCATTCTCCCTGGTGTAACTGCAGAGACTATACGATCCTGCTATGTAGGATCGTATGTCTCTGTGGTTACATGAAAAGCCACACCCCTTTACAGTTAGAAGCACGACCCTAGGGACACAATTAACCCCTGCAGCTCCAATAAAGTTAACCCCTTCCCTGCCAGTGTCATTTTTACAGTAACAGTGCATATGTATAGCACGGATTACTGTAGGATTGTCACTGGTACCCCCAAAATTGTAAAAAATGTCAGTCAAGGGTCCGATCTGTCTGCCGCAATGTTGCAGTCCCGCAAAAAAAATCGCAGATCGCCGCCATTACTAGTTAAAAAAAAAACAATAAAAATGACAAAAATCTTTCCCTTAGTTAGTAAACGCAATAACTTTTGCGCAAACCAATCAAAATACGCTTATTGCGATTTTTTTAAACAACATATGTAGCAGAAAACAAATTGGCCTAAAATGTTAAAAAAATTAGATTTTTACATTTTTTGGGGGGAATTTCATATAAAAAATTTGAAAAATATTGTTATTTTTTCTAAATTGTCGCTCTTTTTTTGTTTATAGCGCAAAAAGGAAAAATCGCACAGGTGATCAAATACCACCAAAAGAAAGCCCTATTTGTGGGAAAAAAGGGACGTCAATTTCATTTGGGTACAGCGTCGCATGACCGCGCAATTGTCCATTAAAAGCTTTTTTAGGGCCCTAGGTCGATCATGGACCGGTTGATATACACTTACGGTCATATGTTCATACCAGACGCTCTGTCGTATAACATGCCCTCTTTGCAGTTTTTGGTTTTTCTATGTCTTCTCCCTCCTTTCTCCATTAGCACATACATATTTTTGCAAGGGGATAGTACTTGCTCTTATTATTCTATATGTCCTTATGGTGACATACTCCCCTCAGCTACTATGAGCTATGCGCGAATATGAATGCACACACAGGTTGTGGTCATGTGTGTCTCCCTTTAATGGCTTTCTCATTATGTTTGGCCACCTGTGGCTAATGGCAATGTAATGTCCACTGACATTACTTTTATAATCATTGTAATTATTGTGGTATGTATTCATTTGTATTTGTCTGTGTTCCTGAGCCTTAGTCTCCAGCGGCCACTTATGCTATTTGTGGAGTCTATCACTCTGGCTTTTTAGGCACGGGCTTGTTGCTGCAGTCACAGGCACAGGCTTGGTGTTACAGTCCAGGGAGGTGGGCGGGCTTGGGCGGTTGCCGGTTTGACTGTGTGCGACGCTTGCTGGACCTTGCAGGGGCCCGTAGCGGTTGTGAGCGGAAGTGACGTAGAATGCGGTGGAACGTATCCACCCGCACTTCCGGTTTCCGGCTTCTGGGTGCGGGTTGGCATGCGTTCCAAAGGGACAGTTACAGCCGTGAAGACACTGATCATCTTCAGTCTGCCAGCCGCATCTCCAATGCCCTTATAGCATGACATGCACCCCATATGAACAAGCTTTATGTGGATAAGCACACATGCACAAGCCATTCTGCCTGAGTTAAAGATCGTGACCACAGACACTATGCACTTCCCTATGCAACCTCTCCTGAACACTGGAACTTGACAGCTATTAACCAACAGTTAAAAACGTCCGTTTTGCTGTGTTTACATGACGCTTTTTTGTGCGTTTAGTGGCTAATAGCGTTTTTCCATTGTAAAATGGTCAGCAATGTATCCCCATTGAAAACACCTTTAAACGAAACTCTTTTCATTAGACTTTTAGACTTGTTTGCACGCTGTTACAAGCATTTGGCTTTTCAAATGCCAATAAAGTTTCGTCTGAGCGCATTTTTTTACTTTACATAAAATGCCACTAAGCTCAACTGCCTCTAAATTACTTTAAACATCTCAGTGTACATGGACAGATAAGATAAAAGAGAAGAGTTCAGGGGCTGCTGAAAAAAAAAGCCAAACTGCTCCTAAACGTCCGTTTATCAGCAGCAGTGTACATGAGGCCTTTACTCAGTAATGATAGTAATATTTGAATTAGAATGTATGGGCATCCTTGACCATTTTAATAGTTCCGACTTTGCAAATCTGCTGTTTTGATATAAATTACAACATTTTTATTGCATGTCTATGCAGCTTTGAAGCCTTTCGGTGTAGTAATTTTGATGTACTCCTTATTGTCCTGTTTTGTGGGGAAATCATAAATTAAACACTTGGATCAAATAAGCCCCCTTAAGGTTCACCCGATATGAGAAGCATAAATCATTAAATCAGACAGGAGTCATGTACTTCCGGAAAGGTAATGAAAACCATATCAAAGGTAATGCATTATTCAAGGAAACAAAGTTGAAAGAAAAAGGAACTTGCTAGCTTGTTAAAGACCATTGAACCTAAGCCATAGTGATCCGTTGTATAGTGAATTATGACAGCTGTGCTGAAGACATGTTCCAAGCTGCTGTCTTGCATTCATTTCTTTTTTTAGAGCATGTCTGACTTAATATTTATGATTCTGCACAAGGTTCAGTAAAAAATTGCTTCAAGCTGTTTTACAATTACCTGCACACAAATAATTTCTAGCTTATTTGGTTTCTACTAGTTACTGTTGCCATGGTAAAATAAGAGAAACAAGATGATAATTTACCACTAATTTGTCTCGCCTAATTGCCTCTTTTTCCTTGTAGCAGTCTTGGTTTTGTGACCTTTTTATTTTAGTGAATATGTTTATAATGATGGGTAAGTGGATTAGTCTGTCCCAGCATCACACAATGGTCAAGATGATCTTGGAGGACAAATAATACATTTGACATTTTGTCTGTTTTTTTTTTTTTAATGGCTTGGCATGCTTTTACACAAAGTTTTAAAGTGATTTTGTCAATTTTATAGGCAGGGATTATATAATTTCAAATATACACAGCACTGGGGTTTGCATCCCTGTGTCAATTTCTCTTATTTATTTCCATTGAAAAAAAAATCTTTATCTAGGCTTGTCTTACCTTGTCAATTTTTTTCCAGGTAATTTTCTTTTCTAAATAGGCTGATTTTAATGTGCAAGTATGCAGGCAAAACATTATAAAATTTAGTGTATGCTTTGACTGTCTAGCTGTTATCTATGAAATGTGCTGTAATCCCTTGGTCCTCAAACCCTGGTCCTCAGGGCCCACTAACAGGCCAGGATTGCAAGATAACTGAAATACATCCCAGGTGATATAATTTGCTGCTCAGTGATTGCAGTACTCTAGTCTGCATCTCCCCAAGGTAATACTTAAAATCTGGCCTGTTAGTGGGCCCTGAGGACCGGAGTTGAGGACCACTGCTGTAATCAATTTATGTAAAAAATGAATGGGAATAAAGTAACAGATGTAGATTAGACTCCTACTAGAAAAACAATTACTTTACCAAAAAAGTAAAAATTTACTGGGCAATAAGCATATACTGTATAGGATAATGGGGCACCTAGCTGACCCTACTAATGGATTTCTGGCTCTTAACTTTTTGGAGCTAACATCTCAATTTTGGGAAAAATGTCTGTTTGTCTTATTTTCCTAGATCCATCAGTTTAAAATCTATATAAAAAAAAAAGAGTAGCGTTTAACTAATTAAAAAAAATATTACTTTTAAATACATACAGTAAACGTGGAAAACCCAGATATGTATATGAACAGGAATTAATGAAGGCTAATCCACTTCTTTCATTACTGTAATATAAACAGAAACTCATTTATTAACATATCATTTTAACAATAAAATACCCCAAATCCTAAAAAATCTTCCCTACCACAGATAATTCCACCATTTACAGAAAGAAATGCCCACTTAACAACAGACAATCTCTTGTTTGTATGTAACGGGAGGCTTCTTTAGATTGTGCTGTACCATCCAATGTAGTCATTAGCACATAATGCATCTCTAACATTGGGGTTACTAGTCGAATTCCAGTGTGCCACATCATTTACATATTATTTACAGTATGGAGAAACCTGCTAAAACATCATGCAGCACTTTACATCTTAGTTACCCTTAGTTACCAGCCATCATGATGCAACGGCTCCTAAACAAAACCTTTACAGAGAAGATTTGCTGTGACTTGCCTCTTATTTTCAAAATGCTGACAGCCTGGCTGTCATGCTGATCCAGTGTGTTTATTACTTTGAGACCCTGACCCACAAAAGATCAGATCAAATGTTTTGACTTCAGTCTAACTTCCTTGATCTTCATGCTTGGGTCAGCGGCCCAAAATATTGAAGCGACAGCCAAGCAACTAGCTTTTCACAAGTAGATCAATAAATGCAGTCTCCAAAAATCTTTCACTGCAGGTTTACTTCAGTGGGAAAAATTAATGTGGAACCACCATCTCCAAAAAGAACAATACATTAGAGCAGTTTACACAAAGCTAGTGGAATGAGAAGTTATCCTTCTATATATGTTGGCAGGCACAAAAATCAGTAATGTAGTAAATAATAGAAAAAAAAGTTCTCTTTGAAAAAAAATACTTAACCCTGTCACATTATAGAGAATTAACTCACTGTTCAATTAGAAATGAAGTGTAGAGTGTGAAATATGAATGGTAACCATAGTAAATATGCAAAAACAGCTAAAAGAGGTTCACACTGAAACATACAAAAAGAAAAGTACATCAGATAAAAGGCATTAATGTCTTGGCCTATAGCAGGGATATATGCAGTCAGATGAGCAGTGGACACTAAAGAGTTAATAAAGCCACTCCAAAAAGGGGAGCAAATCCAAATGGAAACTAAACTAGGAAAATACCCAATTATCTAGTCGTGGGGGGATAGGAAAAATAATGCCCTTAGAAAGAGAAAAAGATTGGAGAATGCAGAAAAGTGCAGAGTAATAGGGAAGAGACGAGAAAGGGTCCCAGTGGATCTCGATAGCTGAAAAGTTATTTTGTCACGAGGAGGTGATCGAATCTAGAAGGATGTGCGTATTTGATCCATGGGCGCCAAGTTTAAAGAAATTTGTCATCGGTTTCTGCTGATATAGCCTGCAGTTTTTTATTATTCGTGATATCATTAATTTGGTTCTTCACTACCTCAAAACTGAGGGCAGGGGATTTCTAGGCCCTGGATATAGAACGCTTGGTGGTTGTGAAAAGGTGTGCAGCTAATTGGTGTTCTGGATGAAGGAGCATAGTAAGCATAGTTGAAAAAAAGAGCCTCATAGGGGTTTATTCTTAAGGTTAGAGTGAAAAAGAGTGCAGAGCAAACCGTAAGCTCAGATCAATAGTCTGCTCCCTTTTGGACAGAACCACCAAATATGTGTTGTTTCCAGTTTGGGTACACCCTTGACAGTATACTGACAGTATACTGATAGGTAATTAGGAAGAAACCTAGATGAGTCGGTGTATAGTACCATCGATAAAGTATTTTATAGGCATTCCCCAGTATCAGAACATTGTTTTAAACATTTGGATATGGTCTGTGTTATGACCTGCCAGTCCTCTGGGTCCAACACCATCCCCAGTTCGCTTTTCCATTGCCCCTGGAAGGAGTGCACCAGTGGTTTCCTTTTGAGACGTTATGGAGGAATAAACAAAAAAAAGAGACCTAATAAGTGTAGATGTGTTGTACAAATACTTTCAAATGACATTAAACAACACAGAGATTGTTGGGTGCAGAGGAGTTGGAGGATACAATTCTAAGTCTAAGTTGTATATTGCAATAATGTTCTCTCAGTGGAATATCATAGGAGGACTGGGGAGTTTTGAACAAGATTATCTTGGTGGGAGTGAGGATATAATGTACATTTGTAAATCCATGATCGTATCACCATTGGAATTGTGTGGGGTGTTCTAGACCAGGGGGAAATAGGGAATAGTGCAATATTGGCAGCAATGGCAAATATGGGGATACTAGACCAGCAGAGAACCTAACGTAGTTCCAAAGCTGAAGAGTGAAGGCCAAGATTGGATTCAAGGTCACAGGGCGAGAGGAAACCGAAAGCTAAGATAAGGAGGAGAAAGGAGTTGGGTGAGTCTCTATTAGGTCAAGAGTCACCCAAAGCAGTAGATGATGGATCTCATGAGATAAGAGATGTGGGCAATGTTAGCTACTAGGTAGTAAGCATGAAGGTTAGGGACAGATAAACAGCCTGTTACTTTGTGAGCAAACAAGATATGATTACTAATTCAGGGTTAAGATAATCCCCAGATTAAGTGTAGAATTTTTCTTTGATGTATCTGAAGTATATGTAGGGGAAATTAAACCAGTAGTACCCTAAAAATGTACAGTAATTTCGGGAGGTAAGTCATCCCCACGGCATTGATCCTGCTGAACCATGATATCGAAAAAAGGGCTCAATGAATGCAATAAAGAAGATAGCTTCCGGAACAGAGATGGGCAATTCGCTTGGTGTAGTCCTTCATAAGTAGGAGTAAATTGAATGCTTAAGTACAGCAAGGTAGATGACCACTGAAAAGGCAGTGTGTTTCAGGGCTTTACTGCTTTCTGCAGAGAGGGTCACGGACAGAACTTTCAATTTAGCAGTGTTTACAGCCAAGAGAAAGCGCAAACAGATCTAGGAGTTTAAAAAAGATTTGGCAAAGAAAATCTGGGCAAAGCGAGGAACGACAAAATGTAATCTGCAAATAATACAATTTTATGGCAAGAACCTGTGACTTCTAGGTCTTTAATACCTGTGTGGCAACGGATAGCCTCTGCCAGGGGTTCCATTAAATAGTTGCATAGTTAGTCTGGTTGAAAAAAGACACAAGTTCATTTAGTTCCACCAATTAAAAATAAAACAACAATACAATCCCATATACACAATCCTATACCCACAATTGATCCAGAGGAAGGCGAAAAACCCCAGAAAAGCCTGATCCAATTGGCCCCAGCAGGAGAAACATTTCCTTTCTGATCCCCCGAGAGGCAATTGGATAATTCCTGGATCAAATTTACCTATAAATGTTAGTACCCAGTTATATTATGTACATTTAGGAAAGAATCTAGGCCTTTTTTAAAGCAATCTATTGAGCTGGCCAGGACCACCTCTGGAAGGAGTCTATTCCACATTTTCCCAGATCTTACTGTGAAGAAACCTTTCCATATTTGGAGACGAAGTCTCTTCCTCTAGATGTAAAGAGTGTTCCCTTGTCCTCTGCGATAACCTTAGAGTGAATAACTCAGACAAAAGATCCCCACTTCTCATCACAAAGGAGAGATATTAGGAAAAAGGGGATTTTTAAGTGCCAAAAAAAACTAAATCTGGATCATACAGGAGCCAATGAAGGAAGAAGCATATCCCAGGTTCCTGTGACACCAAACAGAGTTATTCCAACTCCACAACCGCTGACAGCAGCCTCACCAAACAGAGGTTTGGAGGCTCCTGTATGATCCAGATTTTGTTTATTGGAAAAATTTTCGTGGATGTCAGTCCCTATGGTTGCTTTCACTTCATTTTTTTGTTAACTCTTTGGAAACCTTTTCTTGAGTGATATTGGCTATCCACCGGTTCATCTTTGTTTGATTTTAAAATGCATCTACATGTTTGTGAATCTATACGTTCCGGTTGAGATTATGGTTCTACAAGGTAGATAATAGATCATACTTTGGATGATCTGTATTTGAGCTTACCAAAACCAGAAATGTGGATCCTAAAGAAGCCCTAGATTCGGGCGAAATGCTTTGATCCAGATCCATATGTATTTATCAATGCATTTTCTGCATGGCATGATTATGATACGTTTGACATACCATTCCAAACATTTTGAAAATTACATGTGTTTTAAAGGATGTTTTGTACTAATAAATTGGATTATGTTTTTAGAATTGAATGCATCTGTGTAGTATTATGCAATCGTGTTATGTTTTGTTCTCTGTTGGGCACTTAAAAATCCCCTTTTTCCTGCTATCTCTCCTTTGTGATGAGACGTGGGGATCTTTTGTCTAATGTATCTATTTAGGGATAGTGCCATGGTATTTTTAATTACAGAGTCCCCCCCCCCCTACCTAATTATCATAAAGTATCATAGAGTGGAAAAAACTCAACACCGAGTTTACTATATATGGACCTCTTATGTATTTGTTAATGTTGATCATATCCCCCTTAATCTCCTCTTCTCAAGAGAGAATAAATTCAGTTCCTCTAATCTATCCTCCTATCTGAGCTTCTTCATGCCTCTTATCAGTTTGGTTGTCCTCCTCTGCACTTTCTCCAGTTACCCTATATCCTTTTTGAGAACTGGTGCCCAAAACTGAACTGCATATTCCAGATGAGGTCTGACTAATGATTTATATAGGGGCAAAATCTCTCTCTCTCTGTGGAGTCCATACCTCTCTTAATACAAGAAAGGCCTTTGCTTGCTTTGGAAACCATAGCTTGGCATTGCATGCTATTATTAAGCTTATGATCTATCAACACCCCCAGATTCTTCTCCACCATTGATTCCCCCAGTTGTACTCCCCCCTAGTATGTATGATGCATGCCTATTATTAGCCCCCAAGTGCATACCTTTACATTTATCAACATTAAACTTAATTTGCCACATAGTTTCCCAATTAAACAGTGTATTGTAATTGGAGACATCCTGTAAGAATGGTATTCCACTGCATAATTGGTGTCATCTGCAAAGACTGAAATGGTACTTTTAATCCCAAACCCTATATCATTTATAAAGATATTTAAAATTAAGGGTCCCAACACTGAACCTTGGGGTACACCACTGATAACCTTAGACCATTCAGAGTAAGAATCATTACCCACTACACTCTGAATTCTGTCTTTTAGCCAGTTTTCTATCCATTTACAAACTGATCTTTCCAAGCCTATAGACTTTACCTTACACGTTAGTCCTGTGTGGGGAACTGTGTCAAACGCTTTTGAAAAATCCAAGTATACTATGTCCACAGCCACCCCCTGTCCAAGGTTTTACTTACCTCTTTATAAAAAGAAATCAGGTTTTTTTGACAACTACTGTCTTTTATGAATCCATGCTGTCTGTTGCTTAAAATATATTTTTTTCCAGCAAGAACTCATCTATGTGGTCTTTTATTAAACTCTCCGGTATCTTCCTGATTATAGAAGTTAAACCAACAGGTCTATAGTTACTTGGTAAAGACTTTGATCCCTTTTTAAATATAGGAACCACAAGGACACTTTGACGGGGTGGATGTTCTACTCCGACGAGATCCCGGACGTGTGACCGGTGATTCTCGGGGTAGAGCCTCTGATTGTTACTGAGTGATGAGCCTCCAAGCTGGCAAACCTCTCCCTAGGGTCCATGCCTTCTGCAGGCCTCCCCCCCTGTTTGTTCTCACCCCCCTCCCCTCTCTATCTGTTTTTCTGCTCTATACTTTCCCTCCCCGTTTGTCATATTCTCTACTTTTTCTTTTTTCCAGAGGCCTTTTGTCACTGTTTTCCTGTAATATCCGGTGTAACGTGGATGCCAGAGTATACTGTTCTCCTGGATCTCCGTGGTGTCTTGCCGGTTATCCGACTCCCCCATGGGGGTCCTGCCGGATGGCTGTGACAGACATAATGTTTTGAGGGGTTTTTCTTTTTCGTTGTTTGGCCAATAGGGCACACTCTCTAAATATGACGGTTTTAAACCTCTTGTAGATGCTTATGTTTCTCCTGTAGCATCCAGATTGATATTTATGCCAAATGTGCCTCCTCTATGTATCTGTTGTCTGCACTTTGCTTGCTCTTATCGCTGTTTTGCGTATACTTGTACTGTTGTGAACTTGTTAAATAAAGATTATTTAAAAAAAAAATATAGGAACCACATTGGCCCACGCCTATCATGTGATACTATTCAAGTCAATATGAGTCTCTAAAAACAATGGCTTTGAAATGACAGAACTCAATTCTTTTAGGATCCATGGGTGAATGCAATTCGGTCCAGGTGCTTTATCCACCTTTATTCTGTCTAAATATTTCTGGACCATGTCACATTTGAGCCATTGTGGATCATTTAGGGCTGTGTCAATATAATCCCCATTATAAACATTAGCTCCCCATGCTCTTTTGTATACACAAGAAAGTATTTAATACATTTGCCTTCTCTTTGTCCCAGATCATCCACTCCAGATTATTTTGTAAAGGGCCAAGGGACATGCTCAGACCTGACCTTTTTACTATCAATATATCTTTTGCAATCTGTCGTTTCAAATTTTTTCGTCCTTGATTTTCTTTTTACATATAATGTTATATTCTTTATAACATTTAAACGATGATAGTGTTCCTTCATTTTTATATTTTTTAAAAGCTCTTTTCTTATTATTAATAGCTTTTTGTAACTTTGGCCGTGAGCCACATAGACTTTGTTTTTAGCCTTTTAAACTTATTGCCATGGGAATATACTTTGCAGTGAGTTCACATACAGTCTTTTTGAAGAATTCCCATTCCTGTTCTGTGTGTTTATTGATGCCAAAACAAACAAAAAAGAATGAGTACAGCCCTGCCTAGTTCCCTCCCCGGATGGGAAAGGTGGCAGATTAAGTTCCATAACATTTTAATTTAACCTGGAGGGCACTGTACACGGCCACTATCCATTGCATGAAAGAGGAGTCAAACCCATGAGAAAGGACAGAGCGAATGTAGGGCCCCGACAGAATGTCGAACGCTTTGGTAATATCAAGTGACAAAAGCATCATTTCAAGGGAGCTTTGACAGGTAATGTGAGCGAACTGCAAGACGCGCTGTATAATCCTGTCATTACTTTTTAAATTATTGATCTCATGTTCTTACACCTCAGTCTGAATTGTGATATTATTGTGTATGGTATTATATTATATATATGTATTTATTATGTATAAGCTCTGCCATTGCAGACCTGGTTTTGCAAGTGCATACTTCTGGGCTGTGTTTGTGATCCTATGCTTGCCTAGTCGTCATCCTGGAACAAACATATGTATTTCAGGTGACTTAGGAATGTTTGCTTGTTCGAAATCAGTGATAGGTGCACTTTACAGTAAGGTATTAGCTATGCCTTCATAGAAATGTAGTGTGAATGGAAGACAAAGAGCCAAGGACAACATACAAAGAAATAAAGGCTGAATTTCCAGGTCAAGGTACCCCAGTGTTTGATTGCACCATCCATCACTAAGCAACAATGGGCTCAAAGGAAGAAGACTTAGGATGTCCCTGTTGAAATTTGGGTGCTTAGTGTTTGGATATTTCCTCATTGTTCCCTAATTCGAATGGTTTCAGTAGAGTATCTCGTTCTGTAGGTTGCAGATTTACGTAGTTATGCATTGGTTTTAAAATGTTTTTATAAACGTGTATTGAACCAGAAAGATACCAGAGAAAGCACAGTGTTTTTCGTGTGAAATGTTAACTTGTCTACCTGTCCCCTGTCTCTATGAACTGACAATGAATAAAGGAACTTCATAATCTTTTCTCAGCCGTGGAGTGCGGCCGTATCTTTCTCTGGTATCTTCATGGTCTATGATGGTGAGCCGAGGCGAGCACCTGCAATGGATATGTTGTGCTTACCCCTTTTGGCCTGAGTGGTGTTTGTATGTTTGTTTGGACTAGAAAAGAAAAGACTAGAAAGAAAAACATGAAAAAAACAGATTGGAATTTGCGAAAATGCGTATTGACAAGCCACAATGCTTCTAGGAGAATGTCTTTTTAACAGAGGAGGCAAAACTGGAGCTTTTTTGAAAGGCACGTGCTCTTTGTTGTCAGATGAAAAAATGCACCCAACAATAGCTAAGGACAAAACATTGGAAAAGTTTGAAACACGCAGTCTGTAGAAGGTATACCCATCGAAACTGAGACAGCTAGGAGCACTTTGCTGAAGTTGAGTGGGTCATACTAGCTGTTGGGAGGTACAGATATCTCATTGGAAGCTATGGAAATCATTTACAGTGATGGCGTCTAAATGTTGTTCAAACATTGGGTTAAGGCCTCATCATTTTTATCCTTGCCATTTTAGTCTGTTTTATTCTATAAAATATTCTGTTGAATGTAAATCATTTGGAAAAAAAAAAAAAAATCACACCCTCATTTTTATTACATATGAAATAAACTACAATGGATACCAATTAATTTTGTCAGATTCAGTTTATTTCAGATAAATGTTTAGGTACTTATTATTTGTGAAAGGGTATTAATAATTTTTGCTATGGCTACACCATTCAGAAATGAGTTGGTGCTTCAGGAGAGAGAAATAAAAAATAAATAATAAAAAAAAAGGGATAGTCTTTTATATACAGTCTGATTGAAATAGGTAAATGTCTCTACCACACACTTACAACACTGCTGCTATGACAATACCATCCCATATATCAATAAATTCCCTTTGGGATTAATAAAGTACTGTATTCTGATTCTGATATCTAGTGTGCATTGCTGATTTCAATGGGGATAGATAACATGTTTTTAAATAAGCAAAACAAAACTAAAAAATCAAATCTATTAATCTGAGCCTGTTCTTTTTTTCTGTAAATGATACATTTTACACCATCATTCACCTCATACACCTTGCTGTACTGACAAGTCCTATTTTTAAATTATTAAAGTTTTTTTTTATTCTTTTAGGTTTGTTTCTTAATCCGGCCATCCTTGCCTTACTTGGAAAGCTTTCCGTCAGTGCTGCCTTTAATGTTGTTTACATCTACACCTCTGAACTCTATCCTACAGTAGTAAGGTAATTCTCACTTGCTGAATGGGGCACGGTTGGGCAAATTTTGGCATGTCTGTGCAGCTTGAATATTGGGTTATATTATAAGTTTTCATGTGAAAATGTTGTCAGGAGTTGAGTGCTATGTTCATGGACATAGAATCATAGAATTTTTGCGTTGGCCTTTTTTTTTTGTTTTTGACATTGGCGTTTTAGCTAAAAAATCACCTCTCTGCTCTTTTAGTAACTCCGACTTTCCCACAATGCAATGCTTGCCATAATTGCATCGCATGGGTATATACACCCATGACATAAGATATAGGTGCAGGGAAATAGGGTCCTACAACATTGTGGTGCAAATGTGGACCCTTTTTCCCCGCATCAAAATGTGTGAACACCCATGCGATGCGATTCTGTCAAGCTCACTGCATTTTGCAATCTGTTTCGGGGTGTCGTTCATGGAACATTAGGCCCCTGTTCACATTGGGCAGATTTGACATGTAAATTGAAATTTTAAATCACATGCCAAATCAGAGCCTATTGCCGGCAACGTCACTGTCCGAATTGGTGCAACCCTGACTTTGCAGTGCCGCACCGATTCCCACCTATTTTTTTTTATTTTTTGATGCCCAAAAGTAGTTCCTGCACTACTTTTGGCAACTTCCGGGCGATTTCAATAGACATCTGTGCATGAACCCGTACAGATGTCTGTCAAATCGCCCCCGAACTCCCACTGACATACGAGTTTGAAATTGTGCGTATTTAGCTAAATGATTTCAAACCCGCCCTCAGTGTGAACTGGTGCTTTTGCCGGCAATAGGCTCCTATTTCACATGCGATTTGACATGACAAATCGCATGCCAAATCGGCACAATGTCAACAGGGCTTCTTGTTCCATGAACGATACCCCAAAACAGATTGCAAAATGCAGTGCGCTACAACATTTTGGTGAAAATGTGATGCAATTTGAGCCATACAAAATATATGGCTGATAACAGCCTATGTGTGCATGGACACATAGGCTAACATGCTGGGGTGTTTATTGGCTGTAGAAAAAAAATGTCTGACGCCAAAAACAGTAGCTGTAAAAACGTCCAATGTGCATGAGGCCTAAGTGTAACTGTAGCCAGGCTATAGATATTCAGATATTCACAGCAGTAACAAGCAGCAAAGGCATTTTAAAACAAGCCCTCACTGGCCTCTGATGCTGCAGTTGCACTGTTAAAGCGGTACTCACCTTCTCTACAGCATTGGAGTGTCCCTTAGCTTCCCGCGGCTGCTGACCTTTTTAGCCTAATGGCTTCCGGCAGATGTTTTAATTGGCTGGTGGGAGTTCAGTCATCCCGCTATTGCGGAAATTCTATATTGAGCTGCGCACAGTGTGGATAGGCAGGTAGGTAACTTTAATACAGAAGAGACATTGTATTACAGTTACACTTTAGGAAATTCATCCATAAATTTTCTGCTGAAACAATGAAAGGGGTTCTCTAAGCTAGCTGTGGTCTTCCCTTCTAGAAGTGATTTGGTGGTCTTCCATCCCTTGATAAGTTTTAATGTAAACACAAAGGGCCCTGAGAGTCGAGGCAAGGTGAGCTGAGCTGCTCGGAGTTGACTTGAATGACTTTAGTGCTTTTTCTGTAAACTTTGAGTGTTACTTTCTCAGCAGTACATGCAACTACAACGGTCACAGAAGACTTCTTTCACAGCTTTTTTGCTGCTTGTTAAGAATATATAAATGTTTTAATGTTCATATCCTGGCAATCTTTGCATGCTAAGGGCAGTTAAATTTCCATTTTAGAGATTTTTGGAAGTGATAAGTTCATGGTGAATAATCGTATCCGTTAATGTTTTATGTATGGTTAGTAAATATATTCTCAAACAAGGGGGCAATAATTGTTACAGATGCAAGCTACGATTTGTGGTTGTGCCTTGCTAAAGTTTTTTTTTTGTGTTACTGCAACTCTTCCAGACAGGGCCTGCCTAACTGAATAGAATACAGTTTCTGCAGTCTCTAATGACATGACACACCCACAATGCTTATCACAGAACATTTGATCTTTACTTTGGGTCACATGAGACAGTTTAGTAGCATTGTGTTTTTAATCATGATAAAAAGGTAACTCAGACATGTGCTATATTAATTTATTTGAAATGTGTTAGGTCTGCATTAAAGATATTACTGTAATATCCTTCACTGCACTAAAATAGTAATAAACAACATTTACAGACAGTAACCTCTTATGGCCTGGGAGTTTAGAAATTTACTTTGGATATGTTTCCCATTAGGCTGCACACATTAAACCTTACTGTTAACTGAGTCTTGATTGTTTTGGTGCAAATTTTACACAGGGCAGAAGTTATTGGCTTTCTTCTTGAGTTCAATAGTGGCCTTGAATTTATACAGTAATAACTTACTGCTGTGTACTTAATGCAAGTTCCTTTTGCCAGTGGCAAAGTGCTGTGCAGGGGGCAAAAGTTTTTGAACTCAGTTAAAAAGTACAAAAGTAGCATTATAAGCTGGCTGTGCTTTATTCATAAAAACTTTGTTACTATGATGTGTATAGCAGCCTGACTGTTGTTTCCCTAAGTTCTATGATTTGTTTCCTATTGAAATGATTTAAAATGTAAAATATTACATCATAGTGTAAAGTCACTTTACTATATATACTGTACATGTTTGATTTATTTACAAAATATGTATTTAATGGTGCAATTTATTGCAAAACGTGTTGCCCATTTACCTTACGCCTTAAAGTGGAACTTCACTCTCCCTATCCACATTGATTATTTCCAATCCTCATGATGCTAGCATTAGTGCATAGATAGTAAAATATTACTTGTTTCAAACTTTTTTTTTAATATTTCTTCAGTTACTTACTGGTTTCTTGCCTAGGCAAGCCATGTAATACATCCCAGGAGGGGAGGAGGGGTTGTCTCAGCTAAGCACACCTACCTGCTTGCATGTTTGAGCTAAGGGTAGATATTTTCCAGGAAGTAAATGCTACATTATTCATTTGCCCTTACTCAAGATGGCCACAGCCAGAAATGCTAGGGAGTTGTTTTTTAAAGTGATTTTTCAACAAATAAAGCGTTGGATAAAAGAGACATGGATGAATGGGGGAGTTTGCGTTGAATGTTAAAAATTAGTTAACCACTTGCTGACCGCCTGCCTCTGTTTCACTGCAGTAGGCTGGCTCAGCTGCATGAACCAACGTAGTACTACATCGGTCGCACGCGTAGTGCTGGAGGGCGAGTTTGCGCCGCTCCCGCCACGCTCCGGCCCCCACTAGGCAGCGGGGATGCCGATGCTTAGAGAGAAGAGCGGTCAGCTGTTGTAAACACAGCTGACCATTCTTCTCTCTGAAATGATCACAGTGCGCCTGTGATCCTTCTATATGGGATCACAGGTCTCTATGGTTAATTCACAAGCCCCTCCCCCCACAGGTAGTAAACACTCCCCCTAGGCTCCAATTTAAGCCTTTGATCAACCACTAGGTTAACCCCTTCCCTGTCAGTGTCATTATTACAGTAACCGTGCATATTTTTAGCACTGATCACTGTAGTAATGTCACTGGTCCCCCCAAAAGTGTCGAAAAGGTCAGTTAGGGGGTCTGATCTGTCCGGCGCAATGTCGCAGTCCCGCTAAAAACCGAAGATCGCCGCCATTACAATTAAAAAAAATGAATTACCAAAAAAATGTAGCAGAATACAAATTGGCCTAAAATAATGATAACATTGGATTTAAAAAAATTATTTTTTGGGAATGTTATATAGCAGAATCTGAAAAATATTGTTTTTTTTTCACAATTTTGGTTATTTTTTTGTTTATAGCGCAAAAAATAAACGCACAGGTGATTAAATACCACCAAAAGAAAGCTCTATTTGTGAGAAAAAAAGACATCAATTTTATTTCGAAACAGTGTCGCACGGCCGCGCAATTTTCCATTAAAATAACGCAGTGGCGACTCTCAAAAAATGGCCTGGTCATTAAGGGTGAAAATCCTACCAGTCCAGAACTGGTTAAATAGTGTTTTTGGTTTGTGGTGCTCAGATGCATTGAAGATCCGCTTTATACCCTGGGAGCTGAAAGATATACATGTTACTTCCTGGTACCATGTTGGAGCATGTTACTTACCAGTGTTACAGCTCTTAGCCAATCAGCTCTGTCACATAGAGAGTCCAAAGCTCTGTGTAAGCTATGACTTTGGTGACTTGTAGCTTACACCTTTTTCTTCACTCTGGCATGACAGCCAAGGCATTATATTGCTATCATCCATAAGGAGCTAAGCTGACTGTAAGGGTTACTATATGCCTTCTAGCTGTGAGTTCTGTTATGTACTTCTCTGTACAACTTTGTACTTCTTTTCATGTGTTGTGAACATGTTTGCTAATATATTCGGTCTGATTTAACGTAAATGTATTTGTTATAAATATTAGAAATGCATTTACTAAACATAAAATGTCTTTTCAAATCTGAAAACCTGTGATGCTGTATTATTTATATTATTACAAAAGTTATTGTAGCAATACCTTAGTAGATTTCCATACGTTTTTTTTTTTAAGCACGTTTTCCAGAATTAAATTAAAATAGGTAAAAATGCAGATAGGACATAAAAAATTGCTAAGATTCATTTGTGTTCTAGCATATCTTGCTTTTAATCTTCTTTGCCCTAACAGTAGTGCCATATATTACTTAGCACGGAACCTCTCTCTGCTTGTGTCTGTATTGCCTTGAACCATTAGACAGCAATCCTGCAGCTCAATCTGCCATTGGTTTAATTCCTGTCTCATTATGCAGTGCCTATAAAGCACAACATAAAACATGTCGCAAAAACAAATAAATAATGAAGTCAGATATTTCTGTTTGTGCTGTACCATAATGTTGTATTGGATCCAGACATAGTGCCAGTTGTCTGCTCTTTGTAACTCTTTAGATGTGGCATAAATTGTTATTGACTTGAATCACAATTTACATTGGAATGAGAGCTCACTGTTACAAGAAACGTAAAGCAAGCCATGCAGTGGAGAGTCAGCAACTTTAAAATTCATTGCTCAAACACAACATGCTGCTTAGAGAAAATCCTTATGTCTTCCTAATTTATGTTGCAGCAATTAGGAAGCTGTATAAACGTTAATTTGGAAGCGTGTTCCTCTTAATCAAGCATTCCACTCAGGCTGTCTGCTATCATAGATATTTCTAGATAGACAAATCACCCTTTAGTGTTTGGATATCCTCTTATGAAAGGTTGAACAACTTGTTTAATGGCAGGGAATAGAAAGGATCTGCAGACATGATTACAGCCTCTATGACCTTTACTGCTTTCAGAGATTCTACATTTGTTTTAATTGGCAATTAATTTTCTCAGCTTTTTCTGAGTAAAACGTTAGCAAGTATTGGACAAGTAGAGATTAAAGTTTATGCAAATCTAAGTAGCCAAGTATGCATTAGTTCCGTATTTGTTGATGGAAATGTAAATATTCTTTACTTTTTATTTCTAAACTGACTTTATGAAATGAATTGCTGCCATTTCCTAATTCGATCCATTGGTGGCCCTGTTTACACCACACAGCTTGACAGATTTTGATCTGAAGATTGAAGTAGCTGAACAGTAAGGTCTGACTATATGCTCCTTCTGGGCGGACGCCAGGTCATTTTTTTTAATTGTTGCATGCCATGCATATGGGTACTTTTGTATGATGGATCAGGTTTTTTGGTACCTGTATAATTTGGATTAGAGGACCTTGTCTGGGGGGCCTTTTCCTTTATATCGCACCCCTTGCTTGGAATAGACAGATTGGTTCCTCCCTCTTTCTCAGGAGGCTCATTCCTCCTTTTTTATATCTCCATATTATAGAGCTAATTCTACTCTAAAATTTAAGATTTTGTTACATTCCTGTGACATTGGTTGAGTAAATTATGCTAAGGGCTTTTCTGTATGCATACAGAATTATATTCTGAGGAAGCTCAGAGGTTTTGAGCGAAACACATCGATCCACCAACTAGATGATGTGATGCATAACGTGCATTACTTGTGAAATGTTAATATTGACTGTCATTTTATTCTTTTGTATTATGAGTAGAGTTGAGCGGACACCTGGATGTCCGTGTTCGGCGGGTTCGGCCGAACTTGAAAAAAAAGTCTGGGTCCATGTCCCTGACTTTTTCCGAACTTTACCCGGACACCGAACCCCATTGAAGTCAATGGGGACCCGAACTTTCAGGCACTAAAATGGCTCTAAAACACCAATGGAAAGGGCTAGAGTGCTGCAAATGGCAGCAAAATGTAGTTAAGAGCATGGCACATGCTCTTAAAAAAAGAATTCCCCTTTAAATAAATTTTTTAATAGCAGATTAGAACAGCAATCTGTAGTGAAATATAGCTGAACGCTGCACACAACAGACTGATAAAAATAGATTTTTTTCTCCCTCCTCCTCCTCCTCCTCAGTGGGCTCAAGTGAGGGCAAAAATATTGTTCACTGCACCACCCCCCACACAGCAAAATTGATGTAGACTGTCCCTGCCTAATCTCCAGCCTGGCCCTAATATGCTCAATAAGATCGTTCACTGCACCACCCCCCACACAGCAAAATCGATGTAGACTAACCCTGCCTAATCTCCAGCCTGGCCCTAAAATGCTCTAATAACTTTCCCTGCCTGCACTCCGACCTGTCCCTGCATTCTTTTCGGACACAATTTTTCACAGAATCACTGTCTGTCCCTAATCAGCAGCATTGTAGTAGTTTGGCGCTACTACAACTCCTTTTAAAATTATAAACGCAACACTTTTGTTTTTCTCCCGTTTTTCTTGAGCTGAACTCAAAGATCTAAGACTTTTTCTATGTACACAAAAGGCCTATTTCTCTCAAATATTGTTCACAAATCTGTGTAAATCTGTGTTAGTGAGAACTTCTCCTTTGCCGAGTTTTTCCATCCACCTCACAGGTGTGGCATATCAAGATGCTGATCAGACAGCATGATTATTGTACAGGTGTGGCTTAGGCTAGTCATAATAAAAAGTCACTCTAAAATGTGCAGTTTTGTCACACAGCACACTGCCACAGATGTTGCAAGTTTTGAGGGAGCGCTCAATTGGCATGCTGACTGCAGGAATGTCCACCAGAGCTTTTGCCGTAAATTGAATGTTCATTTTTCGACCATAAGCCGTCTCTAAGGGCATTTTAGAGAATTTGGCAGTACATCCAACCGGCCTCACAACCGCAGACCACGTGAAACAACACCAGTCCAGGACCTCCACATCCAGCATCTTCACCTCCAAGATCATCTGAGACCAGCCACCCGGACAGCTGCTGCAACAATCGGTTTGCATAACCAAAGAATTTCTGTACAAACTGTCAGAAACCGTCTCAGTGAAGATAATCTGCATGCTCGTCGTCCTCAACGGAGTCTCGACCTGACTGCAGTTCATTATCGTAACCGACTTGAGTGGGCAAATGCTCACATTCAATGGCCTCTGGCACTTTAGAGAGCTGTTCTCTTCACGGATGAATCCTGTTTTTTTAGATCTTTGAATTCAGCTCATGAAAAATAGGGGCAAAAACAAGTGTTGTGTTTATAATTTAGTTAGGTATATATATATATATACGGTATATATATAATATCTGCATCGACTGTCCTGCGCATGGACCATATTTAGCACTTTTTGCATGTAATTGCCTGTTTAGTGTGTACAGGCTACAGCATTTTGGACAAATGTATGCCATTGGCCTTCAATACCAAGGATGCTAGGTTAAGTATCCGAGATCACCTATACCCTGGCAACGTAGGATGCTAGATGTCGGTAGCCGCCTGCTTTCTAGCAACCTTAAGATGTTAGGCCAAGAAACGTAGGATTCTAGACAGCAGAAGCTTACTACCAATCAGTAGCCTAGCAACCAAGGACACTAAGGCGTTGATTTACTAAAACTGGAGAGTGCAAAATCTGGTGCAGCTGTGCATGGTAGGCAATCTGCTTTTACATTCAGCTTGTTCAATCAGGCACTGACAAGAAAAGACGTGGAAGCTGATTGGTTTCTATGCAGAGCTGCACCAGATTTTGTACTCTCCAGTTTTAATAAATCATCCCCTAGGTGTGCAAGAGCCTTAAAAAAAACATTCAGCAATTGTTTCCCTTAAGAGGCTTGTAGGAGAGAGGAGGTTCCTTTGCTAGGGGGAAATAAATTAATTATTTTTTTTTTAATATCATTAAATGTACAAACAAATGGCCAATTCCCTCATAACTTACCTTTTGCAGCAAGGAGCAAATGGAAGGGTAAAACAAAACCAGAAAAATTCCCTGCTCAACTTACCGATCAGCCTGCAAACAACCAAATTATCCTGTCTAACAGTATGCGTTAAATGTATTTTAAAATGCAGTCAATTTAAGTATCTGGGTTTGACTTGATTTTAGCCAACAACATGTAGGTTAGTAGCAAGCAGGGCAGTCAGGAGTTCTGCATTCATATATGCTGACAATAAGTATGCAGACAGAAGTAGAGAGCAGAGATATGACCTCATCAGCCTGTTGCAATAATTTACCAGTGGCAGGGAGGAGACTTGGTTGTGTTGGTTAGCTACAGTAGAGAAAAGTCAGGTCACCATGTTCGCTGTTCTGTGTAATAGGGGGACCTCTTTTTTTCTCTAGGAGTTGTGTGTTGTTTCTTTTATTAGGTAGCTGTGAATGTTTCCTCATACCTGTCTGTACTGTCTGTATTGCCTTTGAGCCTTTACGTTTCCCAAAGCCATTGATTTCCCAAAGCAGGTACCCAGACTACCCCCCATGGTCTGTCTCTCAACGTCTGCCAAATCTTTAGACAAATATTCTTCTGCATTTAGGCTTTCCCAGATTTAGAGTATGCTTGGACAACTTGAATTTCAGACTCCCTGTCTTCACATTAGTGCCTTTTCTGCATAGGCATAAGCAATTAGTAGGTGAACTTCCTCAGCCAGCAACTCCAGGGCCCAGAGGAGTTGTTTCCTCACCACTGTGGTGTTCCAGGATGTGCCAAAGATGGGGGATGCTGAATGTGGACCTTCTGGCCTCCAGGTTCAACAACAAACAGAGTATGTTTTTTCCCCAGGTACAGGTGAGGTAGCAGAAGCAATGGATGCAGTGGGAACAGTACACCCTGAGCTATGCTATTCCTTCCCTGAAACTTCTTTGCAGGGTTCAGATAGAGAGCATTCCAATGCTCCTCATTGCTTTAGACTGGCCCAGGCAAATGAGGTACACTTACCTGGTAAGACTCCAGGCAGACACTGTGAGAGATCATCGGGATTTTCTGTCCCAAGGACTGTTTTCCTTCCTACTTCTTAGTCACTTGCTTTAATGTCTTGGTTGTTGAAGTCCTGTTTTTTTCTTGAATCATGGACATCTCTGAATTTGTGTTTCTTACAGTGCTAAAAGCTAGGAAGACTATTTCTTGTAAGGCATCCATGGCCAACTAGAAAATCATAGAGGGTCTCAGTTGTGACCTCAGGCACTTCTAGAGGGCTGCACAATAGCATGCATATTCTTGCATTTAGCTTCATTCCATCGAGTTAGGCAGCCCATTCAAAACTAATGGGCTATATCGTATTTGAGCGCAGAAAAATTCAATCCATTTTGCAGTGCATGCTAAAGAGAAAGTTGGAATCATCATTGATCTCAGTGACCACAATAAAATCCCCCACATTAGTGTCAGAAGACACAATACTACTCCCGAGAATCGATGTATATGGAAACCATAATCCCCCCCCCTCCCGATCCAGAATTGGTGTCAGTTACCGCAGTAATAACCCCCAGCATTGGTGCTGGTGGATGCAGTAAAAATGCTCTGCATTGTGACAGTACTATTAACACTCCCAACATTAGTGGTGATAGTGCTGGTAACCCTCCCCCCCTCTCCTTCTCCCACTGGTGCTCTGTAAAGATGCTATTTAACCCACCGTAATTGATAGTCAGGGGCATTGTTTTTAACAACCACTCTTTGGTGGTTAATGTCAGTTTTTCTTTTCTTCCCATTAGTGGTCAGTGTAGTTAGCAGTGAGATTTAACTTACCTGATCACATGCTTCTGTACAACTCTTTATCTCCTCACTGAAACCAGGACTACCTTCTGGATTAAGCAGATTAGAGAGTGATAGGCAAGAAATCTGGCTTGTTTGACACAAAGACAAAACAGTATGTGGAATCAAACACAGAGAATATTTCAGCACCCAGCACCCATTTGCTGCTCTCCACGGTCGCAGGTGCTTAGCAGGTGGTGAACCCAGCCCAGTACATGGCAGGCCACACATAGAGAGCCTGCAGGCTGGGTGTTTGGCACCACTACTGTAAGGTTTATTATTGGACATTGAAAGCATATTTTATTTGGTGTAAGTCTTGGGACTTTCGCTCTGCATTATTTCTATGAGATGAACCCTCTACCTACTGCAGCAAGGTCTGTACCAGCAGTTGGTTTTCAGCCCTTGTGCAGGTACCTTTTCAAAGTAGCTGCTTTTCAAAGTGGCATAGATGGGAACGGGTGCCATTGAAATCAATAGGCTGTGACTTGTCATGCGACTTTGTGTGTCCAAAGTCACATGACAAGTCACACTAGTGGGAAAGTAGACTTAGTGTTGTGACCTGTATTATGATCATTGTAGACTGTGAGCTGAGACCCCAGAGCACTTCCAGTTACAGAGCTCTTCCCGTGTCCAGCTTCCTAGCTTCCTTCTCCTATGGTAGTCTTCTTTTAAAGCCCAGCACAGCTTTACTGTATATCTACACCCCCCCCCCCCTCCCCCTGTGTCCTGTGTGAATTATTTCTTCATTTTCTCATGAATTAGGATGTACAATGTATCCTTACTGAGGAGAGAACACTGGGCGGTAACCTATGATCAGCTCCTCCCATCCTTTATATGCCCACTGGCTACAAAGGAACAGTGCCCCTACCTGGAAGTGATGTCACTAGCTTTCACTAACCACACCCACTTGCTGCTCTTGGACTCAGCAGGAAGAGGGATTGAAGTCATGTGACAGCACTGATTACTGCAAAATAAAGGTTGAAAAAGTGGGATTTTTTTCATTTTAACACATAAGGCTGACTAACTCAGCTTACATTAATCATTGCAGGGGAGATTTTAAGGTATTAGGCTGTAATTCCACTTTAAATGCACACGCTAAAGGTAGATGTAAACCAAAAAAAAAAAAACAAATTAGCTTTGGTAAGCTAACCTACCTGTAATGAAATATGTCCCATGTTGTGCAGGCATCTGGATCCTGAAGAAAACTTCACTGCAAGGATACCCTGTCCTCTTTCTGTCTCTGATTTTCAGGGGTTAATATTTTCAGGTCTTCTGTGGAGCTGTTGTGAAAAAAAACCTCTCCTCAATATTTTTCCAATTATTCTTTCATTGCTTTCATGGCCTGTAAAGCCTAGTACACATGACCCGTGTGTGCTGCAGCCAGTCCGACTGAAGCTGGCCATTCGACTGGCTTCTTTCGAAGGGGCATGACCGAAAAACATCTGCTGATTGGCTCCGATAAGCGCTCTTAGCCAATGGCTGAGAGTGTTGACTGGAGCGTTCTGACAGAACACAATAGAACAGCAGGGGAGATCTCTGTATTAACATTGCATAGTTAGTGGCTCCGACCTGAGCTGTCAGTTTTTTTGTTTTTTTTTTATTCAGCCAGCTGGGTTGTATGAAAAATAAAACTAGTACTGTGTACCATGCCCAACACTGATTGTGTTACAGGCAGTGCAAGCAAGAAAAGAAAGCTGCTCAATGGAGGAGGAAGTAGGAGGAGGGGGTACTTGTTAGGACATTTTTCACAGCAGTGTCACAAAAAACCTGAGGCTCCCACAGCACTGAAATTGCAGAGATTGAGGACAGGGCATCCCTGTACAGGTGGTCCCCAGGTTACAAACAAGATAGGGGTCTGTAGGTTTGTTTGTAAGTCGGAACAGGTACATTTTTTAAGTGTAGCTCCAGCCAAAAAAAATATTTTTACGTTTTTTGGATAGCATAGGGAAGGGTAACACTCCCGTAACATTTGTTTTGCTGTCTGTGCCCCTGTTCAGAAGATTTCACCTCACTTTCTGTCCCTATGACAATTGGATTTTGAAAATTTTGGGTTGTTGTGGAGACAAGGATTGGTGATAAATCTTCATTGGAGACACCTTTTTCACATGATAACTCTTACAGAAGTGAATTTCCCTTCCTATGGGTAGATTTCTCCTCACTTCCTGTTGTCTCCCTCCGTCTGTAAGTAGGAGTTGTTTGTAAGTTGGATGTTTGTAACCCGGGGACCCCCTGTACAGATGATTTCTACAGAATCTAGCTGCCTGCACATTGTGGGACATACTACATACAGGTAAGTTTTCTTAAGGCTGCAGAGAATGTTTTTTTTTTTTTGTATGGTTACATTTTAGCTTTACCTTGTTAATGTATTTTATTTTTTTTATTTTTGAATCTGCAGATTTCTTTAACTACTTGCCGACCGCCCGCCGCAGATATACTGCGGTAGACTGGCTCGGCTGCGCGAACCGCTGTACCTCCGGAGGGACACTCTCGTTAGGCAGCGGGGAAGCCGATCCACCGCGCCGCCGGCCGTGATTGCCGCCGGGCACCTGCGATCGCTCCCCGTGGAGAGAGAATGACGGTGATGTTCTCTCTGGAATGAACACAGAGCGCCTGTGATCCACCTATTTAGGAGCACAGGTCTCTGTGTTGATTCCACAAACCCATCCCACTCACAGTTAGTAAACACCCCCAAGGCTCACACTTAACCCTTTGATCGCCCCTGAGTTAACCCCTTCCCTGCCAGTGTCATTATTACAGTAGCAGTCCATATTTTTAGCAGTAATTACTGTAGTAATGTCACTGGTCCCCCCAAAAGTGTCAATAATGTAAGTTAGGGGTCCGATCTGTCTGCTGCAATGTCGCAGTCCTGCTAAAAATCTCGCTCGCCGCCATTACTAGTAAAAAATAAAAATTAAATAAATCTTTCCCCTAGCTTGTAGACGCTATCTTTTGGGCAAACCAATCATGTAGCAAAATACAAATTGGCCTAAAAGGATGAAAAAATTAGATTTTTTTTATTTTTTTGGGGGGAATGTTATACAGTATAGCAAAAAGTCAAAAATATTGTTTTTTTTTTCCACAATTGTCACTCTTTTTTTTTTATAGCGCATTAAATAAAAATCGCACAGTTGATGAAGTACCACCAAAAGAAAGCTCGATCTGTGGTAAGAAAAAGGACATCAATTTTATTAGGGTACAGCGTTGCACGACCGCGCAATTGTCCGTTAAATAACACAGTGCTGAATCACAAAAAATGGTCCGGTCATTAAGGGGGCAGCTAGCTAAAAACCTTCCAATGCTGAAGTGGTTAAAATAACACTTGGCTAGTCTCCCCTGAAGTTGCTTGTTTATGCATCTTCGGGGTGTCAGCGCTCTGTCAGTGTTTCCCAATTGTGTGTCATTGTCACCTTGTTGCAGGGGCTTCCAAGGCTACATGTGGTCATTTTACACAAATATTATCCTGAAATGCCATGCAGCTATTAATGGAGGGACTATATGTAGTTGACAGGAAGTGAATACAGTAAATCCTCAGCCTCTTCGTAGCCACTTCCTGTCTGCAAGTTAAGCTAGCAACAAAGAAAAAAAAAATTAAACAAATGTTTGATAAACAGTGCTTAGCAAACCAATTGTCATTCAGCCAGAGATTACTTCTACTTTGAATTTGGCCAATGATGTCATTTCTGAAAGCAATAAGTTGCATTCAAGCTTTTTGAGTGGCCAAGGAGGTGAATCCTTTTGCAAAGCACAGTAAATGTATTGTGTAATGTACAGTTGTATGGTGTAACCAGAGCACAGATTTGAAAACCTTCTGCTTCTGTCGTATTTATCAGATTTTGTTATAATTATACAATTGTCAAGTTGATGCAGATTGCACATAGAAAACATCCTCTTTGACCTTTCATGTAATGTGCTTTTACTCTTATCAATAGTGCCAAAAAATGACAGATATCTGGATAACATTATTCTAGACAGCTTGACGGTTGGTAAACATTGCAAGAGCAATTTTCTATCTCTTCCTTTTTTGTGATTTATTAGGTGTCTTTTTCAGCTCATAAAAGGTGGAATTTAGGCATGCTATGCTCTTCCATATGTAGCTTATAGTTAAGTCTGTATAATGATACTTGTTCTTAGTGATTTCATGGGTATGAAATATGAAAATTGTTCTGCAAGGTAGTCATCAGACAAAACCGAACACATCAGGATGTGAAATGCACTTTTGTACTGCCATAATAGCTAAACACCTTATTCTGCTGATTTACTGGTTTTAAAGTGTTTGTAAATCCTAATAAAGAGCTGCTATTTTCTTCCTTTTGGTTTGTTAAATATTGCACTGAAAGATTTCTGTTATATCTGTTCGATAAGTGCAACAAAATACCTATCCTAGGGTGACAATGCTGCTGTTTAGTTGCAGCACAGCATGTTTTCCTTGTCACTCTAGGACAGAAAATGTGTTACTGGTAGGCAAGCAGGTAAATCAAAAGAAAAATAATACAGCTTTAACATGTAAGAATTAGTCAATTGTAATATATTTTAGTTCTTGGGTTTAAGTGGGACTTAAACTTTTATTGAGAGGTTGACAGTGGGTTTTTAAAGCTGTCCTTGCCCCCTGGTCCCTTTGTCTTCATCAGGGATTTGAAAGGCCAGGCTCAGCCTTTATACAGTGTCTGTATTATGCATTTTTTTGTGAATTCCCCACAATACCCATATGAAACACGTGGATGGCTTTTTTTTTTGTAGATTATACTTGTAATTTATCAGATAAGTTGACCTATACGAGTCTACCTGTGTGTCTTGGGGAAGGGGGGGGGGGCTGGGGGGGCTGGGCCAGGTACAGTGGAGATGTTTCTACATGGGTCATAGCATGTTTTACTGTCAGCTGTAGTCTTTTAGGTGTTTTTTTTTATGTATGATAGAGATTAGTTTATTGTAAATAAACTTACCAATGTGTGTGTTAAAACCTCTGTATTCTATACATGGTTTGTTGTGATCTATGAGGGAAACAATATTTGCTCATTACCAGTGTAGACTCATCTATTTGTGTTCATACTGTGCACACAGTGCACCTCACTGATTTTATGAGCAGTCTACCAGACAGTATACAGTATGTTTAAAACAATAGACTTTATGTAGTTCATTGAATGGCTGACAACAAAAAGGCATTGACCCAAAATGTTAACCTTACCCAACTTTATAGCATCATACTGCAACCCATGGCATGTTCATTGTGGTATGCTTCCATGCCAGTGCATTTCTCTGAGCTGTATCGGTGTGCTTGGTTAGCATTCAAAAAAATGACAAAGTACTGTAAGTTATTGTGCATTTGCAGTAGCATATACTGTAATTAATAAATTATATAGTGCAGCGCCACTGAACCTCTATAAATTGCAATCCAGTATTTTGCAAATCATGAAATGTCACCATAAAAAACGAATATATCATACAAAAAAGTTGCCTTTATACTCCATATGGTTCGTGTGAGGAGTTATGGTGCAGATGGGAGTATTAGATCCAAGGAGGAGTGAAAGACATCCATTCCAGAGGGACTGGGGGGAGTTGTAAAAAAGACTGTAATTAACAGGAGTGAGGTGAGTGCACAATTCACCTGGTCATGGTCACCTTATTTCATCTTTTTAAGAAGAATTTAGATGAACATGGCAGTGGAATAATATACACAAGAGACTTTAATATTTATTTTGTGCAATTTTTTTGTACGATATATTCATTTTTTATGGTGACACTTAATGATTTGTAAAGCACTGGATTGCAATATTTAGGTTCAGTAGTGCTGCACTATGTAATTTAATATTGTTTTTAGTGTGGTGGAATCACTAATAGGTGTACAGCAGCAACTGATGTTTTTATTAATGTATGAGGTTACACAGAATTTGTATCCCGTTTAGAGGTAGTGAGTGAACTCATTTATTCATAGGTGGCGCTGATTGCACACATTATATCTATATACTGTAATTGTAAAAGGACCATTACCCATATGCTAGGCATTTCTAGACCATTTGGTGTGAGGGCATAATTTAGCTCACAATGTGACCAGTGACATCTTAGCAAGGCCACCAGTCCCGGTGATTTTCTGCACCAACCTTCCAGTCTAAGAGATACTCCCACCTGACACACACACCTACCTTTTGGTTGCTTGCAGTGGAGGTATACGTTCAGCAGGTCATTCCATTGGATGGACCGCAGAAATAGACAGGCCACGTTATGGATGACTAAGGCTGTGATATGGAACCAAGTTTGTGCCAGCTCTCCTAAACCACAGGCCCTTCCTGCATTCACACCCAAATTGGGTAGACTGGAGAGGAAACAGCTCAGAACCCCATTTTACCCACTTCATGCAGCCATATAACCCAAGGGGAATAAAGAGAGCCTGTGCTTTAAGATGTACTCTGCACTATACAAGCAAATCATAATTCCTAAAGCTGGCCAGCTTTGTGAGTGCACAGAGATGCTGTACACCCTCTGCCTACTAAATGTTGTGGCCTGGAGACTGAAACTAAACCGCTGGAAGAGAAATTGCTCCAGAACAATTTGTGGCTCATAGACCTTCCCAGAAAGGTATAAAGGAACCACCTAGACGAATTCCTGAAGAAGAGGTTCAAGCACAAGCTTGGTCAGCCCTTTCTGTCTACAAGTTTTATAATTAAGCAAGCACCCTGGGTGCTGGTGTGCACAACTCCACCAGGGCAGACTTTGTGCCTGATAGTGATGATACTACTGAACTCCAGAGACAGAGAGACTATGGTACATCTGGTGAGAATAAAAGGCCAGCACTGGATAGAGAATGCTGTATTGTACCCTCATTTCTTCCCAACTATTTGAAAGCTATGTGCATATTTCTTGGCTGTTAAACAGAGGCTGCAAGGTTGTTCCCCGTAAAACTGTAGGTAGTGAATAAGGAATGCACCCACTTTTTAACCTCGCTTGAAAGTGCACAGGCCTGGATCAACACTCTTCCCCCTGAGCGACTAAAGAGATGCACAAGCTTGACCACATGAAGCGATGGTATTTTCCCTAAGGATACATTGTCTCCTAGATCCATTCCCCTTTTTACGGAACAGGTATCATCCAAAATGTTCTCTCTTTTTATTCTCCTGCTGTATATATTTTTGGTCTACCAAGATGCATACCACCTGATTATTAGTTCTAGTTCTGGGTTTAGACCCACTCATTAGGGCATGAAGTTGGGCAGGGTAGTTTGTGCTGACCTGTTGTTGCTTTTTGTTTGTCTCCTTCATGAGATATTTTTGTGTTTCTATGTATGAATGGACGTTTGGTTTCTTGAGTCCGCACTTGCTCCCCCATTACTTCTCCCTAATAAATTGTAAGATTTGTATGTTTTCCTATAGCCCATTATGTATTTACTGGTATGTCTAAGGCAGGGGTCAGCAACCCATTGTCATGGACTTGCAATAGAGCTTGGCAAGCTTACCTGTACCTTCATGTCTGTATTAGAGGTCAGACTGCATTTCTGGATCCTTTTTATCACCTCTACTTCCTGTTCCTGCCCCGCCCAGGTCATCACAGGAAGTCTATATTAACCAACGCACTGCAGGCCTGCTTTGCTGTTCAACAGTATTAGTTTCCTGTTCCTGTTTGCCATGTGCTTGAAATTACTACTCTGTGTACTGACTTTGGCTTGTCCCTGACTATTCCTGTTTGCCTGTTATCCTGACCTTTGGCCTGTCCCTTGACTACCCTTGTCTGCCTGTTACCCCGACCTTGGCTTGCCCTTCACCATTCTGTGTGTCCTGAGTGGCTGCTTCCCTTCACTCCCTACGGAGCGTGACCTGGGGGACCCCAGGGGCCGCGACCTGGGCCCAGCTGCAGCGAAGTCCATCCTCACCACTAGAGGCACTGGTGAACACCTACTGGGTCTTAGACTCCGCGCCCTGGGGAATCTTGGGTTCACGTTCTGGTCCATCCGCAGCAGTCTGCTATAGGGTTCACTACCTTGCGCTGCGCCCCTGCCTCCAACAGGGTGCAGTTGTCACCTGGCCACAGGTGACCTGACACCCATTGATCGCCACATACCGGTTGATTGTGCATAGGTGACATGATCCTTCATTGCTGAACCATCTTTTACTGGTACCAATCCCCTTTTCTCCTGCAGCCGCTGAAAGACACCTCTCCTTCCTTCTAGCATTTAGCGGCTGCAGGAGGAAAGGGAATCTCTACCAGTGAATACTACCCTGCTATTTTGTAAAAAAATAAAATAAATAAATATAATAAATAAAATAAAATAGAAACTGTCCACTTTTAAGGTAGTGTAAGTTTATATTTACAGTGACATTTGTTTTATCATATTTTTCTATTTTTTCCTTACTATTTAGTTACGCCTGGGTGGTAATTTTCTTAAAAAAATAAAGGAGTTGAACCCCGGTGATCTTTGATCTCTTTCATGTTGTTCAAGTAGATCTTTGCCTCTGAAAGCCTTGCCTATCCCTGATCTAAAGTCACTATTATCAAAAGCTTAAACTCAAAATTTAAGTGGGCATACAGTATATATAAAAAAGTCTACACACCCCTGTTAAAATGTCAGGTTTCTGTGATGTAAAAAAAATGAGAAAAAGATAAATAATTTCAGAACTTTTTCCACTTTTATTTGTGACCTATAAACTGTACAACTCAATTAAACAACAAACTGAAACCTTTTAGGTGGAGGTAAAAATAAAAAAAATGGTTGCATTAGTGTACCCCCCTAAACAAATACTTTGTTGAAGCATCTTTTGATTCTTTTGCAGCACAGCCTTTTTGGGTATTAGTCTATTAGCATGGCACATCTTGACTTGGAAATATTTGCCCACTCTTCTTTGCAAAAACACTCCAAATCTGTCAGGTTGCAAGGGCATCTCATGTGCACCGGTCTCTTCAGATCAATCCACAGATTTTCAATCGGATTCAGGTCTGGGCTTTGGCTGGGCCATTCTAAAACTTTAATCTTCTTCTGGTGAAGCCATTCCTTTGTTAAATGGATGTATGCTTTGGGTTGTTGTCATGCTGAAAGATGAAGTTCCTCTTCATGTTCAGCTTTCTAACAGAAGCCTGAAGCCAATATTGACTAGTATTTGGAACTGTTCATAATTCCCTCTACCTTGAGTAAGGTCCCTTTTCCAGCTGAAGAAAAACAGCCCCCAAAGCATGATGCTGTCACCACCATGCTTCACTGTGCGTATGGTGTTCTTTTGGTAATGTGCAGTGTTGTTTTTGCATCAAACAAATCTTTTGGCATTATGGCCAAAAAGTTCAAGCTTGGTTTCATCAGAACATACACATTTTCCCACATGCTTTTGGGAGACTTCAGATGTGTTTTTGCAAAATTTAGCCAGGCTTGGATGTTTTTCTTCATAAGAAATGGCTTCTGTCTTGCCACTCTACCCCATAGCCAAAACATATGAAGAATATGGGAGATTGTTGTCACATGTACCATTACATTAGTGATAGGAGATTAGTTGTCACATTAGTAATTTCTAATATCTGTGCCCAAGTGCAACGAAATTTATGCTATAAAGTGCTTGGTTTGATCATTTATTACATCCAGATTTAAGAGTTCTCTAGGGTCACAGATGTTTGTATGCTGCACATACAGACATTTTGAAGACTTTTAATTTAATACAGTAGTCTGGAGTTGAAAAATCAGAATAAAAAGTTACTAGACTGGACTGTATACCCTGTAAGACCAATAACTCACATGCCAGCTACTAAGAACTTTCAGACATGTTGGAAAGAATATCTCCCCCTGAGATCAGAGCTCCAGCCTTTGGCTATGTGCATAAAGTAGCATGCTGCGATTTTTCTTACAGCTTCACTAATGTCCTTTTATGGCAGGTTTGGTGTGGATGGAAAATAAATTGCTGTATAAAGAACAGTTCTCTCTGCTGTCCTTCTCTGCCCTTCATCTCCTCTTATTTTTATATCAAAACATGCAGAGACAGAGCAGAAGGCAACTGTATGAACATAACTTTACACCGTCATCTCAAGTTAGCCTATTTGAGTTTATAATAACTCTGTAATCATGCTCCTCCTTCTGGTTTCTCCACGTGAAGCCAGGGGAGGTTGCAGCTGAAGGGTGAGAAAAGCTGTCCACAGTCTTAGGCATCTTCCAAAACTAAAAATCTTCCTTCTAAAACTGAGCTAGCAACTTTGGATGGACCTACAAAATACTTTAAACCAGCCACAAACCTTGACAATTCAAAGAGAGCATACAGTCAGGTCCATAAATATTGGGACATTGACACAATTCTAATTTTTTTGGCTCTATACACCACCACAATGGATCTGAAATGAAACACACAAGATGTGCTTTAACTGCAGACGTTCAGCTTTAATTTTAGGGTATTTACATCCAAATCAGGTGAAAGGTGTATTAATTACAACAGTTTGTATATGTGCCTCCCACTTTATAAGGGACCAAAAGTAATGGGACAGTTGGCTGCTCAGCTGTTCCATGGCCAGGTGTGTGTTATTCCCTCATCCCATTTACAAGGAGCAGATAAAAGGTCCAGAGTTTATTTCAAGTGTGCTATTTGCATTTGGAATCTGTTGCTGTCAACTCTCAATATGAGATTCAACGAGTTGTCACTATCAGTGAAGCAAGCCATCATTAGGCTGAAAAAACAAAACAAAAACCCATCAGAGAGATAGCAAAAACATTCGGTGTGGCCAAATCAACTGTTTGGAACATCCTTAAAAAGAAAGAACGCACCGGTGAGCTCAGCAACACCAAAAGACCCGGAAGACCACGGAAAACAACTGTGGTGGATAACCGAAGAATTCTTTCCCTGGTGAAGAAAACACCCTTCACAACAGTTGGCCAGATCAAGAACACTCTCCAGGAGGTAGATGTATGTGTGTCAAAGTCAACAATCAAGAGAAGACTTCACCAGAGTGAAATTAGAGTTCACAACAAGATGTAAACCATTAGTGAGCCTCAAAAACAGGAAGGCCAGGTTTGAGTTTGCCAAACAACATCTAAAAAAGCCTTCACAGTTCTGGAACAACATCCTATGGACAGATGAGACCAAGATCAACTTGTACCAGAGTGATGGGAAGAGAAGAGTATGGAGAAGGAAAGGGACTGCTCATGATCCAAAGCATACCACCTCATCAGTGAAGCATGGTGGTGATACTGTCATGGTGTGTGCCAATGGAACTAGTTCTCTTCTATTTATTGATGATGTGACTGCTGACAAAAGCAGCAGGATGAATTCTGAAGTGTTTCAGGCAATGTTATCTGCTCATATTCAGCCAAATGCTTCAGAACTCATTGTACGACGCTTCACAGCGCAGATGGACAATGACCCGAAGCATACTGCGAAAGCAACCAAAGAGTTTTTTAAGGGAAAGAAGTGGAATGTTATGCAATGGCCAAGTCAATCACCTGACCTGAAACCGATTGAGCATGCATTTCACTTGCTGAAGACAAAACTGAAGGGAAAATGCCCCAAGAACAAGCAGGAACTGAAGACAGTTGCAGTAGAGGCCTGGCAGAGCATCACCATGGATGAAACGTCTGGTGATGTCTATGTGTTCCAGACTTCAGGCTATAATTGACTGCAAAGGATTTGCAACCAAGTATTAAAAAGTCAGTTTTATATACAGTATGATTGTTAATCTGTCCCATTACTTTTGGTCCCTTAAAAAGTGGGGGGCACATATGCAAACTCTTGTAATTCCTACACCGTTCACCTGATTTGGATGTAAATACCCTCAAATTAAAGCTAAAAGTCTGCAGTTAAAGAACACCTTGTTTCATTTCAAATCCATTGTGGTGGTGTATACAGCCAAAAAGATTAGAATTGTGTCAATGTCCCAATATTTATGGACCTGTCTGTATAATAGAAAAGAAATGCCTGAGTGGAGGACATAATATATATATATATATATATATATATATATATATATATATATATATATATATAAATATACTGTATATATATATATATATATATATATATATATATATATATATATATATATATACTTTTTTTTTTCTGTAGTTAGGCAGGTGTAGATTCAAGCAAACTTCAATTTTTCTGTAACCATTGACCCCAACTTTGCTCCTTCTACCTTTCAGAGTCTTTCTTTGGTCAGTAAGGAATCCAATAGGGAGGCCTGTAGGAGGAAATAAGTGGGGCCAAACTGTTTCTAGAAAATGCAGGAAAAGTGGAGATTTGCATATAACTTCAGCTTCCTTCTGGATCTGCCAGTAGATTTGACATATGTTTTTAATGGATAGTAATCTCTGCATATACAGTAAGGTATTTTAGGTTTGGGACAGGTTTGCTTTAAAAGGGTGGAATGATATTATTTGCAAGTTATATCTATTTTTTTTTAGTTAATTATATGTGCATGGAACTTTTAGATTTTTTCAGTTGAAGAGAATCTGAAATATTAAAATTATTCAAATTATGGGATAGGTATTCCATATTTGAATATGCTATCCTTGTGAGACACTCTCACGTAATTATCTAATTTATTGAAGGAGTTAGATTTCGAGCCACTGTAAGTCACCCTCTTACATCTTCACCTAATTTATTGATGAAGTTGGATTGCTTTGATGCTGTCTGGTTCCAGAATTAATGAGGGTAAATGGCCTTCTAGCTAAAGGTTTGAAGCTACAAAAGTTGAATTTTAATTTCCAGGGGAACTGCACCAAGGTATATTGCCTCTGAGTTTCTAAGAAAGAGTCGTCTGTTATGTATATGTCAAAATGTGCTTCCCCATTTAAAGAAGAGACCTAAGAATATGACCTTAGCACACCTGACACAGTGTGAATCTTCCCTTTAACAGTCTGTTATCCTTTACATATTTCACTTAGAAAAAGTTACAAGTGTTTTTTATCTGTGACAACATGCTTTTGATTTTTTGCTTTATACAATAACCTGTAGCCTAAAAGGGCCTATTGTGTAAAATTGTAAATGTTACTAATAAAACAAAGCACTCATTTTAGTTGTTGTGTAAAAAAACCTTGACACGATGTAAGAAATTATCCTTTTTTATAAATATATACTTATTTCCTTGGTGCCCCTTTGAAAGGAAAAATATATTTTAGATCCATTATTTGCTCCTCAGCATTTCATAGCAAAGCAAATCTCCACCAAGGAGGACCATGTATAGTATAGTCGTGTCCATATATAGTTAATGATGTCACCCTGGAGACACCTCCTCTTTTTATATAAACCGTTTTCAACTGCCAGACCTGTCATTTGGTGTGAATGAAGCAACAGGAGCAGACATATATCAACAGACTTTTAAATTTTGGTTGGTTGGTGGATGTAGGGAACCATGACTGAATATGGACATTGCTGGTTGACATGATTGATGGTGGATTTACATTGTGGTATGCTTAGGTTTTTTTTTTTCTAAAGGACATGTTAAAAAAGCCTGTCTTTATTTACTCTTCACTTTTTTTGTGATTAAGTAGGGGTGCTATGCACCCTTTACACATTCACATGGGAAAGCCAGTATCTATATGCCCTGTCTGATTCCGATAAGCTCCCTGACTTCTGGGACAGGGTTGTGGGGAAGAGGCCTTTGTCCTCTTCAACACGGGGAAAAGGTGCTTTGCCAGGAGCATCCTCCTGGGTCAAGATACCCCCCCCCCCCCTTTCCTAGCCTGCCAGGCTGCTGGATTGGATAAGGGTCTGGCGTGGATTTTTTTATTTTGTGAGGGGGGAGTTTGGGGGAACAAGGTATGATGCTTGCAAGTATGTTGCCTTGAACAAGCTTTAACCTTATTCTCCCTTTACTTCTTAGACACCAGAAGTGTGTAGTTGCCCTGAGCTGTTTAACATTTGGGCAGTACCAGAGCAACACAGTTTGTTTGGGGTACCTTATGTTTGAGAAACAGGTCTAATATAGACTTTTAGGAGGGCTGAGATTAACATAACAGGGTCACGCTTGTGTCTTGCAAGGTGCTATTACAGTAGTACTGGCATGCTGGGCTTTTTTCACTATAGAGAAGTGGAAAAACATATACTGCTTGCATTTTAGATGTACATTCATCTGTACTTTTAAATGATAGTCCCTCTGCAACATGCTAAATATTGTACCATTTTACATGTTGTTTTATCTGATGAAAAAATGTTATTCACAGTCAGATTTTCGGTATGTAATTAAAATAATCATTTTGCTTTAAAAGTATTGATTTTAAAATGGGTCTTCATGGTAGAATATTCAGCATGTATCTAGCTCCATTTCTTGAGTATGGATTCAGGCATTTCAATTACAGTGCACATAATAGCACCCATTTGCTAGTCAACTGCAATTGCCTCTTAACTAGAAACAATAATGAATATATTTTAACATGTCAAAAAACAATGCACATTATATTGGTACTGCTTTATAATCTTGGGTGTTATGTTTGTAGTATAGGGAACATATACATTTCCCCCTACCTATTCCATTCTTTCTTCATGATTGTCTATATTTAACGGGATTGTATAGAGGTTTTGTATATATTTTTCTGACTATGGTTAAGGATTATTCACATAGCTGTTCATGGCCTTTACAACATCCAAATCCGCATATTTTTTTTTTGTTATTAGCTGTGCACAGGAAACTGTCAACTGTACAAATCAATGACAGTCTACATTATCTGCGGCTTTTTCGCAAGTAATCGTTGAAATCTGTTGGGGACAGTTTAGTGGCTCTGGATCCTAGGGTGGTCATCTGTCCCTAACCATGGGTAGTTGTTCATGTGTGAAGCACTTGGCTGTATCCACTGCAGAAATGTGCTGATCTTGGTGGTGTATCGCCAAAAACAGCCATGTCAATAAGTCTTTAACATCTGTGAAACCTTAACGTATCTTTAAAGCCTATTCAAATCTATGAGAAGTGAATCTTGTTGGATCTGGACATTTTTAGGGTTAATAGACAAGCTGTTGTTGAAAAAAAGGACATAGAGAAGCTAAACAGTGCAATGGGGAACATGTACATACCAATTTACTAAAAAAAATATATAAATACTGTGCATTGGGAAGAGGGTTGTTTCATACAACCTAGAGGACAAAAAAGTTTTAAATAACACCCCAAAATAAGTCATTGCAGTTTGAATATAGTAATTCAAAAATTAAATAGTTCAAGTTTCCCTTCATTTTCCAATTAGGCAATTTTACAGGCATGCAGCATGAGGAGCCAGGAGAGGTAGGCCAGCAAGCAGTTTGACCCCATTTCTCCAAAGTTAAGGGACAAGGACCCTATCAGCTATCTCTCAGCTACAATGTACAATGTAGTTACCCTATAATGTGGGTTTTGTTGCTCAACTATTTAGGCCTTACTTTAACTCAGCTGTACCTTGCACTTTATCAGGCCAATTTTCTCCTGCTCCTTCATAAACTTAAATGGCTTCCTACTACAGGAACTTACTACTGCATTCATGTATCTCCTGAATAGACAGAACTAATGCCATTAAAAAGGATTTATTTACCAAAACACTTATGTCTTTAGGTTCCTGTTTGGTCTTATGTTCTCTGTGCATTTTGCAATGGGACATCCTTAAATTCAAATGGGGCCCATCTATGCCTGAGAACTAATAAACAGACAATATACACATCAAAACCTTTTGCGGGTTGGGACTCTAAATCTCTTGAATTATTTTAAGGCAGCTAACATATACAGTAGCTCCTTGTGGGTTTCTACTGAAGTACCTCATTCTCATTTTCTCAAGCTCCCACCCCATAAACCCAAAGCCTAAACCATTATTTCCTATTTTTACTCATGCCAAAAACAGAAAAGTCAATATCACCCCACCTTCCACTCTTATCTTTATATAGGTTTCTACTTTTCTCTGCAGATCAAGAACAATCCCAGCTATTCTCCTGGTGGATTTCTTTTGCTTTCTGAGATGTCCAATCTGCTACTAACGACAAGGGGTATTAAATCCTTTTCCAAAATTCTATCATCCCATAAACTCCTGCAGATGGTTTTTTTTTCACAATGTCCAATTGTTACATTACATCCGTTCCCTAATCAAAAGGCATACCACCCACCCCCTTTCCCCCCAATTTGACTCACCCCCTTAGAAAGTAGGTTCAGATTCACACCTTTATTGCCAGGGCTTATTCAATCTTCTCTTAATGAGACCTTTAGGCTGGGTTCACACTCAGTACGACTGCGGCTCACAGCAGGGGTCCGGAGTGTCCCTGTTCTCTGTTTCAAGGAAGAGTCAGGCCCCAATTTTTGCCTTAACCACTTCAAGACTGAGCCTATTTTTGACACTTTTTGTTTACAAGTTTAAATGTTTTGCTAGAAAACTACTTAGAACCCCCAAACATTATACATATTTTTTTTAGCAAAGACTCTGGAGAATAAAATGGCGGTCATTGCAATATTTTTTGTCACAGCGGTCTTTCAGACGCCATTTTTTTGGAAAAATCACATTTCACTGCATTTAAAAAAACTAAACAGTAAAGTTAGCCCATTTTTTTTGTTTATTGTGAAAGATGATGTCACGTCGAGTAAATAGATACCCAACATTTTACAGTTTAAAATTGCCCACACCCGGGGAATGGCGACAAACTACAGTCAATAAAAATCTCCATAGGCAACGCTTTAAAATTTTTTTTAACGGTTATCAGTTTAGAGTCAGAGTGTAGCTCTCTTTTTAAAATTATTGCTCACATTCTGGAGATCATGGCGATACCTCATGTGTGGTTTGAACAGCGATTTCATTTATGGCGTGACTTCCATATATGTTTTCTTTCGTGCGCAAGCTCACGGCGACGGGGGCAGCTACATTTTTTTTCCCTATTTATTTTATTTTTTTTACATTTTAACACAGGTTTTTTTAAAAAAAAAAATCTGATCACTTTTATTGTTGTCACAAGCAATGTAAACATTTCTTGTGACAGCAATATGCAGTGACAGGTATTCTTTATGGAGGGATTGGGGGTCTAAAAGACCCTAGACCCCTCCACTGCATTTCCATGTATTCAAAATGCCGAAAACGGGATTTCTCTTACGTCCTCCGACAGTCGCCGCCTCCTCTAAGTCATCACTGTTGGGTATTGACTTCCCATCCGCAGGAATAGCTAGGCATATAGACTTAGTCCAAAGACAAAAGGCATTAGCATATAAACACCCATGGGGGCTGTCCCATCTGGTCAATACCCCCCCTGCATCACCACTCCCAACTCAGTTTTAATCTGCCTAGCGTCAGGAATAGTCAGGCTTCCCTTGTGCTGGGGTTTCAGTCTCAGCCTTCCTAATCTTTTCTTTGATTTTCTTTGAAATGTCAGTTTTTTCTTTTACTTTACTAGCTGTTTATTTTGTCAGCTTCTAGTGTTAGTCTTCTCTTCGGATGAAGATGGATCATGCGGTGCTGGGATTCGGACTGGCCGCCCTGGTTCTCCAGAGCAAAAGGGTCAGATGGAGCCCCAGCCCGCCATCGAGCGTTCAGCTATGGTTCGCCCTGGCATTACGAATGACCCATCCCTGTTGGCTACAGGGATGCAGCCGTGAGGTGGCTACCTCACAGGACACATCTGCGGTGCTGCAGTGTCATGTCCCTGGCTCACGGCACTCCCTGTCAGATGAGGACAGAGGTTTTCCGTGCATGGAGGCTCCCCGCGCCATCGGGTACAGGTAAGTACTTTTCTGTGTGGGGCCTCTGTTTGGGGTGGCAGTCTGTGTTGCTGTGTGTTCCCCATGTCTGTGCCTGTGTGACTCCCTGTGCGATTCCTGCGGGGATCGCTTGTGCAGATCTGTATGTTGCCTGGGGGTCCCTGTCCCTGTGTCACCTTAGGTGCATGTTGGGGGTGCAGACGTTGGTGCTTGTGTGGCGACTGCAGCGGTGCATTTTTGCGCGGTCCGCCATCTTTGATATGGGCACACATGTATAGCTCCTCTGGGGCGATCCTGCATGTCATTTTGGCGCCATCCGCCACCATTTTGTGGGTGGTGGAACGATCGGTCCGGCCGCATGTCTGCGGCCATTTTGGCGTAGCTGCCAATGCATCCCTATGGGGCAGCCATTTTCCCCGGGTCTGGCTTATAGTCCAGCCCTCTCCAGCAGCACTTCCTTTCCATCAGCAGCAAGGACACTGGTAGCAACGCTCTGCGGGCTCTGCAGGTTATCACTCTCAATTTCCCTCTGTATATCGCTTCTGGTTCAGTTTCTTTTCTCCTTTGGGGGTCTTTCATCACTGTAGCAGTAGCGGTGGGCTGCGCGTTCTTAAAGGGGACAGTACACCGTTTTTGCACTGTAGTTTGTTCTCATAACTTGAGCCATGGATTCTCAGGAAAGCAAGTTTCCTCCAGCTTTGGTGGGGGGCCCCAGTTCTCCTGTGGCTCTGCTGCGACCCGATCTGGCTGCTGTAGTAGCGACTTTGGTGGCAAATATGGAAGTGCTGATGTCTGAACGGGCTTTGAGAAAGAGGCCCAGGTTGTCTCTCTCTTCTGATTCAGATGGGGATATGGCTGCTGCTGCTGCGAGCGTGCCCTTTTCAGGGTCCCGCTCATCCTTGGACCCCCCGGGGTCTGAGGGGGAGGCTGAAATGGAGGGTGTTGATACATCCTCCCCAGGGTCACCTGAAGAACGGGCGACCATGGATGAGTTAATTGTTTCTGTTAAAGAAACTTTGCATTTAGAGGATGAGCCCTGTCCTCCGGGCGTTGTGTCCTCATTTGGGACGCACAGGACTCGCAAGTCTGCGCAGGTTTTTCCCTGCCCAGCAGAATTCCATTACACTGTTAATGAAATGTGGCGCACGTTAAAACGTCCATTCCTGGTACCTAGTCGTTTCCAATTGCTTTATCCTTTTGTGCCGGCTACGGAATCACGATGGTGTGTGCCTCCACAGGTGGATCACACTGTGGCCGTATTGAACAAGGCTACCTTGGTTCCTACTGAGGATACCCCGGTTTTCCGGGATCCCACGGACCGGCGGTTGGAGTCTCTAGCCCGCCATTCCTATACGGTGGCGGGTTCGTTGCTCAGACCCGTTTTCGCGTCCGTTCTGGTGGCTCAGGCGGTGGCTGATTGGATTAAGATGCTTGGGGGCAATCTCGTGTCTGATGACGTGCCGCCTGCCCGGCTGGAAATGGTGGATCAGATCCACCAAGGAGTCATGTACTTGTGTGATGCAGCCTTAAATGAGGCCCCCTTGGTGGCTCGCCTCTCTAGTGTTGCGGTACTAAACCGGCGACTGATATGGCTGAAGAGCTGGTCGGCCGACCAGTCCTCAAGGAAAACTGTGGCTGATTTTCCCTATGCTGGCTCTCGCCTTTTTGGCGAGGCGTTGGACACCTTGGTGAAAGGCGTCATGGGGGGCAAGAGCACTATGCTGCCCCAGAACCCGAGGAACAAGTCTTTCGTGGCAAGCGGGGTTCTGCGCCTAGATCCAATCAGGGGTCTTTTCGTGCCTTTCGGAACCAATCCAAGGGCAAGCCCTTCAAGGCTCAGGGCAACCAGAAGAAGCCCTGGGCGGGTAAGCAGAAGGCCGGCAATGCCGGCTCGGCGGGACTATCCGCCTCTGCCTGAAGGGGCGCCCTCACCCGTTTCAGGGGTGGGGGGATGTTTGCGCAGTTTCCTCCAACCTTGGCTGCTCCGGATATCGGACAGGTGGGTTCAGGAAATCGTTCGATCAGGTTACAAGATCGAATTCCTTTCCCGGCCGGCGGACAGATTCTTTCCCTCCAATCTTCATCTGCTTCCGGGGCGTCTGCAGGACTTGCATCAAGCGGTGCAGGACCTGCTTGCTCAGGGAGTAATTGTCCCGGTGCCTCATCGGGACAGGTTTCGGGGTTTTTATTCCAATCTGTTCACTGTGCCCAGGAAGGAGGGCAAAGTGCGTCCTATTCTGGACCTAAAAGCGCTGAACCGCTTCGTGCGTGTTCGGAAGTTTCGAAGGGGAATTCCTGGCTTCGATAGATCTGAAGGATGCATACCTGCACATCCCCATTTTCGAGGGTCATCAGCGGTACCTTCGGTTTGCTATCGCAGAGGACCACTACCAGTTTGTGGCGTTACCTTTCGGTCTCGCTTCGGCACCAAGGGTGTTTACCAAGGTGTTGGCGCCGGTTCTGGGCCTGCTGCGGGCCCAGGGCATTGCGGTCCTGGGGTACCTGGACGATCTGCTTCTGAGATCGCGTGCCAGCCAGGACCTTGTGCGCGATCTGTCCGTCACGGTACAGATGCTCCAGGAGTTCGGATGGACCATCAACGTTCAAAAATCGGCGTTGTCTTAATCGCTTCCCCTTCCCTATTTGGGAATGGTTCTGGACTGCTCAGGCAAAGGTGTTCTTGCCGGAGGACAAGCTCTGGACTTTGCGGGATGAACTCAGGTCCCTCAGGGACAATCCGTCCTCGTCACTCAGGACCTGTATGCGGGGCCTGGGGTTGATGGTGTCGGCCTTCGAGGCGATTCCCTTTGCACAGTTCCACACGCGGGCTCTCCAGACGGAGATCCTGGCCAGGTGGGACAGACTACCTCAGTCCTTGGATCTGGATGTCTCCTTGAGTCGCCAGACCAGATTGGCTCTTCTATGGTGGATTCAGTCCCCGTCGGTGGCGGTGGACAGTGGTTACCACAGACGCCAGCCTGTCGGGCTGGGGTGGAGTCCTGGGCAACCTGTCTGCCCAGGGCACTTGGTCGGAGGAGGAGTCCTCTCTCCCGATAAATGTGCTGGAATTATGAGCGATAAAACTCTGTCTCTTCCAGTGGTCGGACCGTCCGGGGCCTGCCTGTTCGCGTACAGACGGACAATGCTACTGCGGTGGCTTACATCAACCACCAGGGGGGCACCAGAAGTGCTCGATCGGCCCGGGAGGTGACCGACATTCTGTCTTGGGCTGAGACTCATGTCCCGGCGATCTCGGCAGTTCACATTCCGTTGTGGAAAATTGGCAGGCCGACCATCTGAGCCGCCAGACCCTGGACCAGGGTGAATGGTCCCTACACTCGGAGGTCTTTCAGATGCTGTGTGCGAGGTGGGGATCCCCAGACGTGGATCTGTTCTCATCCCGGCTAAATCGAAAGGTGGGAAGGTTCGTGGCAAGAACGCGCGATCCGTTGGCAGACGCCTCGGATGCGTTGGTGGCCCCTTGGCATCAGTATCGTCTGATGTATGCTTTTCCTCCGATTCAGTTACTATCCCGGTTCCTTTGCAGATTGATCTCGGAACCGCACATGGTGATTCTGGTGGCGTCGGACTGGCCTCGCCGGTCCTGGTACGCCGCCGTTGTTCACCTGGCAGTGGCGCCTCCGTGGCGCCTGCCTCTGCGGGAAGATCTCCTGTCTCAAGGTCCGATCTTCCATCCTGCTTTACAGTCGCTGGCTTTAACGGCCTGGCTGTTGAGACCCGTGTCTTGAAGGACAAGGGTCTATCCCCTGAGGTTATCCCTACCCTAATCAAGGCTAGGAAATCCTCCTCTGGTAAGAACTATTACCGTACCTGGAAAGCCTATTTCGCCTGGTGTGAGTCCAGGGGGTTCTCCCCTCGTTCTTACTCGGTGTCGAGAATCTTGGCTTTCCTCCAGTCTGGAGTGGATCAGCGCCTGGCGCTGGCCACGATAAAGGGCCAGGTGTCTGCACTGGCTGTCCTTTTCCAATTCCCTGTGGCGTCTCATTCCTTGGTGCGCACCTTCATTCAAGGTGTGTGACATTTGGCTCCTCCCAGGAAGGAGTCTTTACCTCCATGGGACTTGAACTTTGTTCTGTCCGTGTTACAGCGTGCTCCCTTTGAAATCATCAGGGAGATATCGTTGCCTCTGCTGTCGAAAAAGGTTGCCTTTCTGGTGGCGATCACTTCGGCTCGCAGAGTGTCGGAGCTGGCGGCGTTGTCTTGCCGCTCCCCTTACTTGATAATTCACAAGGATAAGGTGGTTTTGCGACCACCCCCATCCTTCCTTCCCAAGGTGATCTCTGAATTCCACCTTAATGAGGACATTGTCCTGCCTTCGCTTTGTACGAAGCCTAAACATCCAAAGGAGATTGCCTTACATTCCTTGGATGTTGTCAGGGCGATCAGGGTTTACCTGTCGTCTACGGAATCCTTTCGGAAGACGGATTCTCTATTTGTCCTTCCTGAGGGATCTCGGAAGGGCATGGCTGCGACCGCAGCAAGTATTGCCAAATGGATCAGACAGACCATTGAGCAGGCTTACGCCTTGAAGGAATGGTTTCTGCCCTTCCCTGTTAAGGCGCACTATACCAGAGCTTTGAGTGCATCCTGGGCCTATTGGCATGGGGCTTCGGTGGCCCAGGTGTGCAAGGCGGCGACTTGGTCGTCGGTGCACACCTTTTCCAAATTCTACAAAGTAGATGTTCTGGCATCAGCTGATGCTTCTTTTGGCCGCAAAGTTCTCAGTGCAGCAGTGCCATGATGGACCCTTGAATTTTTTCTGGGTCCCTGGCTGTTGGCATTTGCTTTCCTGGGCTGTTGCTCCTGTTGAGCATTGTTTTTTCTGTTGCCCAGTTGGTTCTCTTACAGTGCATGTAAGATTCCTTTCTCTTATGTGGGTACTGCGTTGCCTTTTCTACGCTTGCGTCTCCCACCCCTCATGTCTATACTGCTTTGGGACATCCCAACAGTGATGACTTAGAGGAGGCGGCGACTGTCGGAGGACGTAAGAGAAAACTGAATTTTTGTAAAATCTTACCTGTAAAATTCCTTTCTCTGAGTCCTCCGACAGTCGCCGCCCCCGCCCCTCTTTTGGGGTTCTTATTACCTACTGCTATGCTACCAAACTGAGTTGGGAGTGGTGATGCAGGAGGGGTATTGACCAGATGGGACAGCCCCCATGGGTGTGTATATGCTAATGCCTTTTGTCTTTGGACTAAGTCTATATGCCTAGCTATTCCTGCGGATGGGAAGTCTATACCCAACAGTGATGACTTAGAGGAGGCGGCGACTGTCGGAGGACTCAGAGAATGGAATTTTACAGGTAAGATTTTACAAAAATTCAGTTTTTTGAATACATTCACTTTTTGAAACTGCCGCCTTTAGCAGCCGAGTAACCCGGATGTGACGTCATGGACGCAGCCTCAGGGTTACGTCATCAGAGACCCAAACGAAGCCGCATGCGGCTTTCGATCGGGACTCCATCCAGCCGGTGGACGCCCTGGCTGGTTGCTCGGGTCTCCCTGTGGGACGGGGGACCCGGGCAGAGCCGTATCGGTCATTACCACTGGAGAGCTGACCGCCGGCTCTAAACAACGGTACCGGGATGATGCCTCTAGCTAGAGGCATCATCCTGGTACAACCACTTAAAGTCAGCCGACGTAGGCCTACGTCAGTTTGCGTTAAGTGGTTAATTTGGACCTGAAACTGAGCCAAGGACACACAGAACCCCTGTGCAGTCCGCTCCCTGGCCGCCACTAAGATGTGTAAACCGGCTCCATTGAGAGCCACGAACACTCTCCTGTCATGCGAATTGGATGCAGGGAAACCCACATCAATTCGCCCTAAAAAGGCTACAACCTTATACCAGACTGTGCAGAAGAACTTGAATCCTCTGCAACAGATGAGGATTAGACAAACATTTAAACAGTGATTGCTAAGAGTTCCAGAAATATATAGTTTCTGCCAAACTTACATAAAGTTCTCCTACACCCCAGTTTCTTTATATAAATTCTGTCCTCCTACCTTTTACCTGTGTCTGTTCCACTTATGGTGGTCCTGCCTCTGAGTTTGTAGATTTTTGTTCCAAGTAAGTAACTTCATTAACTCTTCTTTTGTGTTGTATACCCATGGGAAACCTGGTTACGTAAGTCTCTTCAGAATATACAACACCAGGAAATCCTGATAACGCACATCATTATGGCTACAAATCAAATTATCGTTAAAGCGGAGTTCCACCCTATTTTTACACTTTACACCATCAATGACATTAAAACATCCTGAAAAGGAATTGGAAAATTTTTTTTTGTTGTTGTTGTTTCATTTACCTTATTTTTAATGAAAATTAACTTACCTTCCTTCCACTTCCTCCTTATGCGGCCACGGTCCTCAATGTCACTTCCTCCTTTGCATTGACTCCTGGGAGATGAGAGTCATCAAATCAAGGAGTCAATGCGCCTGCACCGGTGTCCCTCGTCACTTCCGGTGCTGGCGCGTCATTCCCTGCTGAATGAATGGGAACAGCTTCTGGGCATGCGCAGAACCATCTGTGGGATGACACAGATACCTCCAGAAGTGAGGAGGTATGGCATTCTGGGACTCCGAAATCCAGGAAGAGGACACGAAGAGGCACACTGCGGCTTCAGCTGCCCACACCACAGATGGCAGCACTGGACAAGAAATTTACAAGGCAAGTAATTCTTCTTACAGGTACACTAAACAGGGGACAGCTCAAAGGCTATCGTTGCTTAAATGCACTAGCCCTGACTGTCCTATGGGTATTTTTATTTAAAAAAAAAAAAAAAGTTTGGCCAGAACTCCGCTTTAAGTCGGCTTTTTAAAGAAGTCTTGAAGAACAAATGAAAAAAATAAATAAATAAAAGGTTGTCAATGACAGGAGAGCACAAGCGTGACCACTGACCTTACATCAGCCATAAAATAGAAGACAAAAAAGTCCTTAATAATAAGAACAAAAAGGCAGCAAATGGATCCGTTGCACAAAGAGCTAGCAATCAAAATTGTAGTATAATTTTCTAACTGATCCTAAAGTGGTATAAAAAGCTAAAACCAAAAATGTTTTATATTGTAGCTTACCAATCATTTGATGTGGTGATTGCATCGGTTTTTATTTATTTGGCTTTTTTGCCCTATGTTTTAACCTGGTGAACTGGCCAGTAGCACACCTCCTCTATTAATGAGACACCACTCTGGATGAATGAGTGCTGGAGGCACAGCAGGGTTGTCAGTTGGGAGGGGGTGGTAGTGTTAAATGTATTAGCAGATTTTAATACAGAAATAAATTGAATTCAAACTCCAGTTCACACTTTGTTTACAGTTCACACTTCGGTTACAGCAAACAGTTTGTCAGGGCCTGGGCTTGAACTTGGGACCTCTGCTGTGTCTGGCAAAGACTCTGCTTGCTGAGCCACCTGGAATGCTGGACAGTTTCCTGAACAATTCCTTGAATGATCCTGCCTTGAATATTTTTTGTCCTGAACCTTGCTCCTCCCATGAACTTCCTGATTTAAGCCATGTCTCTGCACTTCCTGTTTGTCAGATTATTACATAGTTACATAGTTTGTGAGGTTGAAAAAAGACATCAGTCCATCCAGTTCAACCTATGATTTGTGTGTGTGTGTGTTTGCTGTTAACCATACATGTATACCCCTGTATGTTGTGGTCTTTAAGGTGCCCATCTAATAGTTTTATGAAACTATCAATGCTCCCTGCTGATATGACTGCTTGTGGAAGAGAACTCCACATTCTTACTGCTCTGACAGTGAAGAATCCCCTACGCATTTTAAGGTTAAACCATTTTTCCTCTAGTTTTAAGGAGTGGCCACGTGTCTTATTGTATTCCCTTTCTCTGAAAAGTTTGTTCCTTATGCTAGGGTCATCACCATTACAGTATTTGTACATTGATATCATATCCCCCCTCAAGCGTCTCTTCTCCAGAGAGAATACGTTCAGTGCTTGTAGTCTTTCCTCATAGCTGATGTCCTCCATTCCCCTAATTATTTTTGTTGCCCTTCTCTGGACTCTCTCCAGTTCCAGCACATCCTTTCTGAGGACCGGTGCCCAGAACTGGACAGCATACTCCAGATGTGGCCGGACCAGAGTCTTGTAGAGTGGGAGAATAATCTCTTTATTTCTGGAGTGAATCCCCTTTTTTATACATGCCAATATTTTGTTGGCTTTGCTTGCAGCAGCTTGGCATTGCATGCCACTGTCAAGCCCGTTGTCCACTAGTACCCCCAGGTCCTTTTCCATCTTAGATTCACCCAGAGGTTTCCCCCCTAGTGAGTAGCTTGCTTTCGTGTTTCTGATGCCCAAGTGCATTACTTTACATTTTTCAACATTAAACCTCATCTGCCATGTAGTTGCCCACCCCATTATTTTGTTCAGGACTGCTTGTAAGGTTTTCACATCCTGCATAGAAGATATTGGCATACTTAGTTTAGTATCATCCACAAATACCGAGATTGTGCTAGATATCCCCTCCTCTACATCATTTATGAATAAATTAAACAGGATTGGTCCCAGGACAGAACCTTGGGGGACCCCACTTTCCACACCCGCCCAATCCGAGTACTCTCCATTTATCACCACCCTTTGGACTCTCCCCTGGAGCCAGTTCTCTATCCAGGTTTGCACCCTATGGTCCATACCCACGTTCCTTAGTTTGTACAGTAAGCATTTATGGGGAACTGTGTCAAATGCCTTTGCAAAGTCCAGATACACCACATCCACAGGCTTTCCTTTATCTAGATGGCAGCTCACTTCTTCGTAGAAGGTTAATAGATTGGTCTGGTGGCAAGAACAATTTTTCATGAAACCATGCTGATTACTACTAATAATACAGTTTTCATTACTAAAGTCTTGTCTTGTCCCTTAACATCCCCTCCAAAATCTTGCAGACTACTGATGTTACGCTGACCAGCCTATAGCAACCCGGGGTATATCTCTGCCTTTTTTTAACCACTTACTAACCGCCCGCCGTCAAATGACGGCGGAGCGGTGTAGCTATTATCCTGGGACGCCGTCATATGACGGCGCACCAGAACAGCCTCTCTCTCGCGCGCCCCCGGGGGCAAGCGGAGCGGCGATCGTGACCGCGCCGTGTTGCTAGGACACGGCGCGATCCTGATCTCGTAAAGAGTCAATGACATGACTCTTTACCCATGTGATCGGCTGTGTCCAATCACAGCCGGTCACATGTAAATAAGGAAGTGCGGTTATTCGGCTCTCCTCGGCTCACACTGTCAGTGTGTGAGACGAGGAGAGCCGATCAGCGGCTCCTCCTCATAGGGGACACAGGGAAAAGAAATCAGGACACTGGTCACCAGTGCCATGATTGTACAAACGTGAAATAAAGTGCCATATCAGTGCCCACAGTGCCCGCCATCAGTGCCCATAGTGCTGCCAGTCAATGCCCATCAGTGTCTGCTCATCTAGGCATTGATTGGCACTGACTGGCAGCACTATGGGCACTGAGTGTGGGCACTGATGTGGCGGCCCATCAGTGCCGCCCATCAGTGTTCATCAGTGCCACCCGTTAGTGTCCATCAGTGCCACCCGTCAGTGTCTATCAGTGCCCATCCGTGCCACCTATCAGTGCTCATCAGTGCCTCCTATCAGTGCCCATCAGTGCCACCTATCGGTGCTCATCAGTGCAGCATATTAGTACCTCCTCATCAGTGCCACCTTATCAGTGCCCATAATTGCCACCTCATCAGTGTCCATAAGTGCCACCAAATCAGTGCCCATCAGTGCAGCCTATCAGTGCCCATCAGTGCCACCTCATCGGCGCACATCAGTGAAGGAGAAAAATTTATTTATTTTCAAAATTTACTCACAGAAAATAAGAAAAACTTCTTTTTTTTTCAAAATTTTCTGTCTTTTTTCTTTTTTTTGTAAGAAATAAAACACCCAGATGTGATTAAATACCACCAAAAGAAAGCTCTATTTGTGTGAAAAAAATGATAAAAAACTTATATGGGTACAGTGTAGCATGACTGCGCAATTGTCATTCAAATTGTGAGAGCGCTGAAAGCTGAAAATTGGCCTGGGCAGGAAGGCGGTGAAAGTGCACTGTAGGCAAGTGGTTAAATAACGGTACCACATTGGCATTTTTCCAATCAGCTGGCACCATACCCATCTCTAGACTATCTACTTAAAGATCAAGAATAATGGTCTGGCAATCACCTGGCTGAGCTCTTTAAGAACCCTTGGGTGCAAGCCGGTGATTTATTTATATTAAATTTCTCTAGTTTAGTTCTAAGTCTATCCTCTGTTAGCCATGGGGGTAATTCCTGAGGTGTATTATTTAGTATAGCATTACAAGCTGGGTTAGTGTAGCCCCCCAATTAATTTGTGAAGACTGAAGAGAAGAAACTATTTAACACTTTCGCCTTCTCTCTGTCCTCTGTGGCCAGATTTCTTTCGTCGTCTTTTATGGGGCCAATGTGTTCTGGCCTCGCTTTCTTACTATTTATATACTTAAAGAATTTCTTGTTTTTTTTTTTACTCTCGTCTGCTATATGTCTCTGTTCTATTTTAGCCGCCTTGATTTCGCCTTTACATTTCTTATTACACTCTTTGTAAGTAATGCTTGAATGCTGCCAATGACCCCTCAGCCTTGTATTTTTTGAAAGCCTTTTCTTTAGTATTAATATGCATTTTTATGTTGGAGTTTAGCCACCCAGGGATTAGTTTTGCTCTTTTAAATTTATTTCCCTTTGGAATGCATTGGCCAAACCCTTTCTTTAGTATGCTCTTGAAGTACTCCCATTTTTCCTCCATGTTCTTTGTTCCCAGGGTTCTATCTCATTTGATATTTTCTAGCAAAGAGCGCAGTTTTGGGAAATTGGCTCTTTTGAAATTCAGTGTCCTTATATTACCCTTGTGTTTCCAATCACTATAATTAATACTGAAACTAATTGACCTATGGTCACTGTTTCCTAAATTGCCCTGTATTTCTATATCCGTGAGCAGGTCTGTATTGTTGGTAATCAGTAGGTCAAGTACCGCATTGTTCCTTGTCGGTGCGTTCACCATCTGACCCAAAAAATTGTCCTGCAAAATATTTAGGAACTGCCGAGCCTTGGCTGAATGCGCGGTTCCTTCTGCCCAGTCTATATCTGGATAATTAAAGTCCCCCATTAAAATTACATTTCCCATCCTTGCTGCCAATCCAATCTGTAAAAGGAGGTCTGCCTCCCCCCTCCTCCCTCTGGTTTGGGGGCCTATAGCATACGCCCAATATTACTTTCCCCATAGTGCCTTCCCTTTGAAGTTCTACCCATAGGGATTCTGCCTTGTCCATAGCTCCATTAATATCATCCCTCATATTTACCTGTTTATTTATTACATTATTGTGCTCCCTCCAGCCAATCTCTTGCTTTTGTCTCTCGTGCTGCCATCCATATCTTTGCTACCATTCGTTAGCTATGTTTGGCTTGTTCCTCGACTACACTTTTCCTTAACCCCAACCTGCAACCATTTATTACTGAACTTTTGGCTTGTTTCCTGACTACACTTCTGCTTGATCCCTATTTGCGATATCTGCTACTGGTCCCCAGCACCCCTTCCCCTCCTCCCCCGTTGGGGCGATCCTGAGGATCGGCTCCTGGTACTAACCCATCTCCACCTTCGGAAGCTCTGGTGAATAACTCCCGACTCCAGACTATGACACAGTTTTTCCTTTTGGGGTAAAGATTTTACATGAATAAATAAAAGCTGAGTTTCTCTTACGTCCTCCGACAGTCGCCGCCTCTTCATATTCGTCACATATGGGGTATTAGACTTTGCTCCGAAGGAGTAGCTAGGCAACAGAATATGTTAACAATAAAGCTTTAACATATCCCACCCTCAAGGGGTGGTCCCCTCAGTCAATACCCTCCTACTTCCTGCAACCATATCTCAGTTTTAATGTCTAGCTTGTCAGGAGTGGCTGGCTCTCTCTGTGCTGGGACTTTTTGTCCCAGACTCTTTCTTCTTTTTGATATTTTGTTTGAGTTTTCTCTCTACCTTTACTTAGCTGTTATTTTTGTCAGCATTAGTTAGTTCTTCGGACGAAGAGGATCATGCGGACTGGGTCTCGGGCTGATCCCCCTGGTCGCAGGTCGTGGGTCAGTGGCTTCCCAGTCTGCCATCGAGCGTTCAGCCAGGTAACGCTCCTGGCACGGTGAACGACCCATCCCTGTTCGGTGCAGGGATGATTGGTGAGGTGGCTACCTCACCGGACGCTGTGCGGTTTCTGAACCGCCATTGTGTGCGTCTTGAGTAGCGACTCTCCCTGCCTCATGTGCAGCGGCTTGTTCGCCTGTGCGGGTTCCCCACGCCATGTGAGGTAAGTGTATCTATGTGGGGACCTGTCTGTCTGGGGGGGTCTCAGTCTGGGACTGTGTAACCTGCCTTTAATCACACTGCTTGTCTCCCTATCTCTCGGCTGCATGCTGTGGGCTGCAAGGGGGGGGGGGAGCTGTATGACACTGAGTATGTCAGGCTGGGCAGTGTGAGGAGCTGTGTGCTGTGGGGCATGTTTTTAATGGCATGTTGGGGCATATACAGCGATCGCTGCGGCGATCTAACATGTATCCATATTATGGGATGATATTGTGTGTGATTTTATGCACTGTGGAGCGGCGATTTCGGCGCCAAACGGCGCCATTTTACCGGCGCCCGCTCCGGCCGCATGGTTTACATGCACGACGGCCATTTTCTTGTAGCCTCCATAGGCTTACATAGAGCGCCCTGGCAGCATCACTTCCTCTCTCCTGGAAGCACCGATCGAGGCAGCAGCAGCAGCGGAGTCTCCTCAGGTTTTATCCTTCTATTCCTGTGTTCCATTGCCTGTATTCAGTCTGTATATTCCCTGTGGGGGTCTCATTGTGCCTGAGTGTGGTGCGGTGGGCTGCGCTTGCCGCGCTTGCTGTAAGGGGGCAGTTAACCCTTGGTTGTCTGGCATACAGGGGCAATGGATTCTCAGGAGGGCAAATTTCCCACAGTCTTGGTGGAAAGCCAGGGGACCGCTGTTTCCCCCCCAGGGGGGGATTTGGCCACTATTGTGGCTGGCCTTGCTGCACAGGTGCAAATGCTGGTGGCTGCTCAATCTACTAAACGGCCCAGAGTTGCTCTGTCCTCTGATTCTGAGGGTGAAGGTGATGGGGCTGTTCTGGCGGGGACCCCCCTATCGGGGTCCCGCTCCTCTCTGGATCTAGTGGGGTCTGAGGTAGAGGCTGAAGTTGAGGGGGTTGATAATTCTCCCCCTGGCTCGCCTGAAGAGCTTGCAATCATGGATGAGTTGATTGCTTCCATTAAGCAGACGCTACGTTTGCAGGACGAGGTGTGTCCCCCAGCTGCCTTGGCGGCTTATGGGACGCAGGGAAAACGCAGGACGCCGCAGGTCTTTCCCTGCAATGCTGATTTTCAGCGCGCTGTTAAGGACCAATGGCGCGATTTGCGCAAGCCTTTTGCGGTACCAAGTAAATTTAAGCTGCGTTATCCTTTCTCGCCTGCCACTGATGAACGGTGGTGTGTGCCTCCGCCAGTAGATCATGCTATTGCGGTTTTGAACAAAGCCACTGCGATCCCGGCAGAGGGATCCCCTATTTTCCGTGATGCCACGGATAGGAGACTGGAGTCTCTTGCCCGTCATACTTATTCTGTTACGGGTTCTATGCTTAAGGCTCTGTTTGCTTCTCTCATGGCGGCCCAGGCGATCGCAAGTTGGACGCAGATGCTTAGGCGCGTCCTAGTGGCCGATTCGGCCTCAGCGGCGACCCTGGATATGGTGGATCAGATCCACCAGGGTGTCATGTATCTGTGTGATGCGGACCTGGACCTGATTCCGTTGGCCGCGCGTGTGCACAGCGTGGCGGTGTTGTCTCGCCGCCTGGTTTGGTTGAAATGTTGGTCGGTGGACCAATCTTCACGTAAAACCTTAGCCAATCTGCCTTATGATGGGTCTCGCCTTTTTGGGGAGTCCCTGGATGTGTTGATTAAGGGGATTACTGGGGGTAAGAGCACTCTCTTGCCCCATTTCCCCAAGGCTAAGGGGGCTTCTGGGAAGAAGCATGCTAATTTTCGGCCCCCTCAGGGGTCCTTTCGTGCCTTTCGGCCGCACTACAAGGGCAAACCGTTCAAGGGCCAGGGCTCTCAGAAGAAGCCCTGGTCTGGAAAACAGAAGTCCGGCCAATCCGGACCTGCGGCCCATAACAGTTCGGCCTGAAGGGGCGCCCTCACCCAGTTTTGGGGTGGGGGGACGCTTGCTCGGTTTTCTTCAGCCCTGGTTGGCCCGTGTGCGGGACAGATGGGTTCTGGAAATCGTTCGATCTGGTTACAAGATCGAGTTTCTCTCTCGGCCAGAGAGCAGATTTTTTCCCTCAAATCTACAACTGTCTCCAGAGCGCCTGCGGGATCTGCGCCTGGCGGTGCGGGACCTGAGGGCTCAGGGAGTGGTGGTTCCGGTGCCTCATCGGGACAGATTTCGGGGGTTTTATTCCAATCTGTTCACTGTGCCCAGAAAGGAGGGCAAGGTTCGTCCAATTCTGGACTTGAAAGCTCTGAACCGCTCTGTGCGGGTTCGCAAGTTCCGCATGGAATCCCTGCGCTCGGTGGTGGCTGCCCTGGTTCCGGGGGAATTCATGGCCTCCATCGATTTGAAGGATGCGTATCTTCACATCCCCATATTCGAGGGTCATCAGAGATACCTTCGATTTGCCATTGCGGAGGATCACTACCAGTTCGTGGCGTTGCCCTTTGGGCTCGCCTCGGCTCCGCGGGTCTTCACCAAGGTGCTTGCACCGGTTCTGGCATTATTGAGAGCCCAGGGCATTTCTGTCCTGGGGTATCTGGACGACATTCTGATTCGGTCTGCGACCAGTCAGGGTCTGGAGAAGGACCTGTCTGTCACGATGCAAACTCTGCAGGAGTTCGGTTGGACGATAAATGTTCCAAAGTCGACTCTGAGTCCGTCGGTTCGTCTTCCCTATCTGGGAATGATACTGGACTCGGTGCAGGCGAAGGTCTTCCTGCCGGAAGACAAACTCAGGACTCTTCAGGAGGGAGTCAGGTCCCTCAGGGACGTTCCGAACTCGTCTCTGCGGACGTGTATGAGATGTCTGGGATTGATGGTCTCGGCTTTCGAGGCGATTCCTTTCGCGCAGTTTCACACGCGGGGTCTCCAAGCGGAGATCTTGTCCAAGTGGGACGGGCGACCTCAATCTCTGGATCTTCAGATCTCGTTGAGTCATCGCACCAGGGAAAACCTCCTGTGGTGGCTCCAGTCCCCGTTGGTGTCCGGGGGCAAGTCGTTTCGTCCGATCTCGTGGACGATAATCACCACGGATGCCAGCCTGTCGGGCTGGGGTGGTGTTCTGGGCGTTCTGTCCGCCCAGGGGACCTGGTCGGAGGGGGAGTCTTCCCTCCCGATCAACATTCTGGAATTGCGTGCGATAAGGCTCTGTCTTCATCGCTGGACGGACCGGCTGCAGGGCTGCCCGGTTCGGGTGCAGACGGACAATGCCACGGCGGTGGCCTACATCAACCACCAAGGGGGCACCAGGAGTGCCCGAGCGGCTCGAGAAGTGGCCGACATTCTGTCTTGGGCCGAGACTCATGTCCCGGCGATAACGGCGGTTCACATTCCGGGAGTGGAGAACTGGCAGGCGGACTATCTGAGTCGCCAGACCCTGGATCAGGGGGAATGGTCTCTCCACCCGGCTGTCTTCCAGATGTTGTGCGCGAAGTGGGGTCTTCCAGATGTGGACCTGTTCGCGTCTCGCCTCAACTACAAGGTGAAGAGGTTCGTGGCAAGGACGCGCGACCCTCGGGCGGACGCGTCGGACGCGTTAGTGGCCCCGTGGCATCAGTACAGGCTGATGTACGCGTTTCCACCGATTCAGTTGCTGTCCCGGTTCCTTCGCAGGTTACACTCGGAACGCAGCACGGTGATTCTTGTGGCACCGGACTGACCTCGCCGGTCCTGGTACGCAGACCTCGTGAATCTGGCGGTCGACGCCCCCTGGCGTCTGCCTCTTCGGGACGATCTACTGTCTCAAGGACCGATTTACCATCCTGCTTTACAGTCGCTGGCTTTGACGGCCTGGCTGTTGAGACCGAGGTCCTGAAGGAGAAGGGTCTCTCTCCAGAGGTTGTTCATACCTTGATCAACGCGAGGAAGTCTTCCTCGGGAAAGGTTTATTACCGTACTTGGAAGGCCTATTTTGCCTGGTGTGAGTCCAGGGGGTTTTCACCCCGCACGTACTCGGTTTCCCGTGTGCTGTCTTTCCTTCAGACGGGTGTCGATCAGCGTTTGGCGCTGGCTACGATAAAGGGTCAGGTGTCTGCGCTGGCCGTTCTGTTTCAACGTCCCGTAGCTTCCAACTCCTTGGTTGGCACTTTTATTCAGGGTGTGCGGCATCTGGTTCCTCCTAGGAGGGATCCCTTGCCCCCTTGGGACTTGAATCTAGTCCTGTCTGTGTTACAACGTGCTCCTTTTGAACAGATCAGGGAGATCTCGTTGTCTATGTTGTCCAAAAAGGTCGCCTTTTTGGTGGCGATCACTTCGGCTCGCAGAGTGTCGGAACTGGCGGCTTTGTCCTGCAAGTCTCCGTACCTGGTTGTTCATTTGGATAAGGTGGTCTTGCGACCTAATCCTTCTTTTCTGCCGAAACGAGTTTCGGAATTCCATCTTAACGAGGATATTGTTTTGCCTTCGTTGTGCACGAAGCCTAATCATCCTAAGGAGGTGAGATTGCATTCTCTGGATGTTGTTCGAGCGATTAGGGTTTACCTTAAATCGACTGAGTCTTTTCGAAAGACGGACTCCTTGTTTGTTCTTCCAGAGGGTCCTCGGAAGGGCATGGCGGCTTCCGCCTCTACCATTGCCAAATGGATCAGGCAGACCATTGAACAGGCTTATGCCTTGCAGGGGAAGGTTCCCCCTGTGCCTGTGAAGGCGCACTCTACTAGATCTCTGAGTACGTCTTGGGCCTGTCGTCATGGGGCTTCTGTAGCCCAGGTGTGTAAGGCGGCGACTTGGTCGACCGTGCACACTTTCACAAAATTCTACAAAGTAGATGTTCAGGCATCGGCGGATGCTTCCTTTGGCCGCAAGGTTCTTAGTGCGGCTGTTCCCTAGGGTCCCTTGTTGGGGACTCCTGGCTGTTGGGATAAGTTTTGTATCCCCTGGTTTTTTGTCTTTTCCTGGGTTGTTGCTCCTGTTGAGCACTTATTTTTGCTGTTGCCCAGCTAGTTCCTTCCTTTGGTAAGGTTCTTTTCTTTGATGTGGAGACTGCGTTGCCTTTCGGCGCGGATGCGTTTCCCACCCCTCATGTTTGCACTGCTTTGGGACGTCCCCATATGTGACGAATATGAAGAGGCGGCGACTGTCGGAGGACGTAAGAGAAAACGGAATTTTTGTAAAATCTTACCTGTAAAATTCCTTTCTCTGAGTCCTCCGACAGTCGCCGCCCCCGCCCCTCTTTTGGGGTTTGTATGTATACTCTACTGCTATTCCACTAAAACTGAGATATGGTTGCAGGAAGTAGGAGGGTATTGACTGAGGGGACCACCCCTTGAGGGTGGGATATGTTAAAGCTTTATTGTTAACATATTCTGTTGCCTAGCTACTCCTTCGGAGCAAAGTCTAATACCCCATATGTGACGAATATGAAGAGGCGGCGACTGTCGGAGGACTCAGAGAAAGGAATTTTACAGGTAAGATTTTACAAAAATTCCGTTATTTTAAGCACCCCCTAGCATTGTTAAATGGCATCCATGTAAACTGATACATGCAGCTAGAGAGATCGTTCTTTGGAAAACAACAGACCCTACTGGCTGGATCAACAGATGAAAATAGAAGACAGAAAGCATAAAAAAGAAAACGAATTCAACCATCACATCTAGGAAATTGGAAGCTCCAACATAATAAATGATTGCTTCTGGGACTTAATACCACTTTAACCACTTACGGACCGCCCACCGTGTATTTACGTTGGTACTTTGACGTTAAATACCAGGGTTATGGCAGCAGATAGTGCCCTGATTACAGAAAAGTAAAAACAGTGCCCACAGTGCCCACCATCAGTGCCCACAATCAGTGCCCATAGTGCTGCCAGTAAGTGCCCATCTGTGCCGCCCATCAGTGTCCATCGGTGGCGCCCGTCAGTGCTCATCAGTGATGCCTGTCAGTGCCCCTTTAAGTGCTCATCAGTGCGCCTATCAGTGCCACCTATCAGTGCAGCATACTAGTACCTCCTCATCAGTGCCACCTCATCAGTGCCCATAAGTGCCACCTCATCAGTGCAGCCTATCAGTGCTGCCTCATCAGCGCACATCAGTGAAGGAGAAAAAGTATTTATTTTCAAAATGTACTCACAGAAAATAAGAAAACATATTTTTTTTTTCAAAATTTTCTGCCTTTTTTATTTTTTTTTGTAAGAAATAAAAAACCCAGCTGTGATTAAATACCACCCAAAGAAAGCTCTATTTGTGTGAAAAAAAATGATAAAAATTTCATATGGGTACAGTGTAGCATGACTGCGATATTGTCATTCAAAGTGTGACAGCGCTGAAAGCTGAAAATTAGCCGGGGCAGGAAGGGGGTGAAAGTGCCCAGTATTGAAGTGGTTAAAGAGGTCCTGTCACGCTTATTTCTATTACAAGGGATGTTTACATTCCTTGTAATAGGAATAAAAGTGATAAAAAAAAGAGTGTAAAAATAAAAGATAAAATAAATAGGAAAAAAAAATGAAAGCGTCCCGTCCCGGTTAGCTCGCACGCAGAAACGAACGCATATGCAAGTCGCGCCCACATATATAAACGGTGTTCAAACCACACACATGTGAGGTATCGCCGCAATCGTTAGAGAGAGAGCAAAAATGTGAGCCCTAGACCTCCTCTGTAACTCTAAACTGGTAACCTGTAGACATTTTTAAAATGTCGCCTATGGGCAGTTTTAAGTACCAATATTTGTTGCCATTCCACGAGCATACACAATTTTGCCGTATGACATGTTGGGCATCTATTTACTTGGCCTAACATTATCTTTCAAATTATAGAAAAAATTGGGCTAACTTTACTGTTTTCTTATTTTTTAATTCAAAAAGTGTATTTTTTCCCCAAAAAATTGTGTTAGTAAGACTGTTGCGCAAATACAGTGTAAAAAAAAATATTGTAACGATCTCCATTTTATTCTCTAGGGTCTCTGCTAAAAAAAAAAAAAAAATATATATATATATATATAATGTAATATTAATAAGTAATTTTCTAGCAAAAAAAAAACGAATTTTAACTAAACAACAAGTGTCAGAAAAAGGCCCGGTCCAGAAGTGGTTAATCTTTCCCTATGTAGTTTGTCAGTTCCCCTATCGTCTCCTTGCAATAACTTTCAATACACTAACACTATGGCTGCTCTGTGCCCACCCTTAGTGGGGAGGGGGAGGGGGGATGTCATGGTACATAATAAAGCCCCTACTATTGGCTCTTGTAAGCCAACTGATCTAAACTCAAAGGCGCTTATCATTACAAAGCATTTGGCATAGTGGAATCTTGCATTCGTTCACAAGAAACCACAGATGAGCAGGTTCGCCTCAACCCTATGGAAGAACTGAGTTTGAATTCCATAATTAATGGCCATAATCAATAAATTTAAAGTGGATGGATTTAATACATTTAAAACATATAATTGCTTTTAGTTAAACATATATGATATACCTATATGAACAATGTATTTGTTCGTTTTTAGTTAAGAAGTGGCTGAGCAAAATTCAATATCACATGATTTCAAGGCTATCCTTTTCTGCTTTACTCAAAAAAAAAAAAAAAAACTGTTGCTATTGTGTATACTAAAGAAACCAAAAAAGTATACATTTAAAAAAAAAAATACAAATTTGAATCACAAAAAGTATATTTTCTTCTTAGGCCCCTTTCACACAGGCGGACCGTTCAGATCCGCCTGTCCGTTTTTTTGGCGGATCTGAACGGTCCCCCCATGCATTCCTATGGGCCATCGGATGTCAGCGGAGACATGTCCGCTGACATTTGACCCGATCCGTCAAATCTGGACAGATGGAAACCCTATTTTCCATCCGTCCAGCGGATCGGATGGCATCGGATGAGAACGGACCGACGGTCCGTTCCCATCCGATTTCCCCCATAGAGATGCATGGGGAACTGACAGCTGTGTCTCCGCACACAGAGAAAAACGGACTCCGTCCAACGGACGGAGTGTGTGAAAGGAGCCTTAAAGTTCTCAAAATGTAAAGGTGAACTAACACTACACCCTCGCAGCTGCATTTACCTCTGTGGATATTTAGATTTCACTGCCCACACATTTAGTGCAGTGGCTTCAGGGCTTGAAAGCCACAGTCTTTTGCCCCTTCTTTCCCTATGGATGCCAGAACAATTCAGAATGATTCAGATTTGACAAATCTGAATCCCTGTGATCCATCCAAAGTGTCCACAAAAAACATAAAGGGATGGAGACCATGGCTTTCAAATACCCAAGGCGCTGCATGAACAGTGAAAGCTAATCATCCACCCAGGTAAATGCAGCTGGGACTGATTGTGAAGGTAGTGTCTTCACCCTTTCACTTTTTTAAGAAAAGTTTAACTTGCACTTAAAGCCTTTGAGCTAGTTAATTTCATGGCTGGAAAAAAAAAAAACTCTTTTAAGAGATTTGATGGATCATATTTTTCAGGCTGGCCATGCACATTATTAGATTGTTTTTTGTCCTGGTTGAAGATTTTTAGGTGACTACATTTAAATTAGCAGAAAAAGAAGTGCATATATGGAGGGAGTGCCAGACCAAAAGATACGTTTTAAAGATAAAATCGCCACTAACTATAGCCCATCCCAGTGTGGATGGACACATGTGAAAGCCTGAGTCAGTGCCCCTCCTTGGGCCTTGCCTACTGACATGTTTTACCCCGCCCACCGGGCTTAAGCAAAGGGGAAGCTTCCTATTTTGACTGCTGATGCAAATAGTGCAAGCCAGGAATCCTAATGCCTTATTTTGAGTCCACTCAAGGTTCTCATTTTTAACTGTAGCTCTGATGAAGGGGGCGTTTATTTGACCCCCGAAAAATGTTTGCTGTCTTTTAACACTGTATCAATACATTAATTTGGACTCTTTTATTTTTGGGTCTGGTATTTCTTCCATTTATGCATATATTTTTATGCTAACCTGTTGGAGTACCCATTGGAGAGTAGCCTTGTCTTGTTGTGAGCAGCCTAACCTGAGCCAGTGGGCTCTTCAAATGTTTTTGCCCTCTTACTACCTTGTTTAAACTCCTATCAAAATCCCAGCACCTCTGGGGTGCCCTTTTTTCCATTAGAGTCTACATTTAAATTTGAGCAGACTCCCATGGTTGTGGTGATATTAGTTTGATGCCATACAGAATGTTTATGGGAATCGTCTATTGATCTGGGAGATATGAGTATGTTGGTACTAGTGATGTCAGAGTGGAGCATAGACTTTTAATATGATGACTGTCTGTCTGTGACAACGGAAGATGTATCTATTCTGCTGCAAGGCTAGAATATAAAGGGTTCAAAGGGTTGGTGGAAGAAATGTCTTAAATCTTAAATAAACTCATGACACTGTGCCTATAGCTGAAAATATTAAGGGCCTCAAGAGTTTCATAGAGAAAGTTAAAGAACAGAGTGAAAAGATGGAACTTCAGCTAATATCAAGAAAACTAAGGTTATGACAACAGGAAGGACAGCTAACTTTGAAGTAGTTGGTAAAGACCTAGATATAGTAGAAAGCTTTTACCTCTTTGGATCAATTATTAACAACAAAGGATGCAGTAGTCAAGTAATACGACTCAGAATGGCCCTTAGAAAAGCAAGGATGAAAGGCCTAGAAAAGATTCACAAAAGTACTGATGTGTCAATAAGTACAAAGCTCAAAATCGTTCAGGCTATGGTATTTTCTGTCATTCTCTATGGATGGGAAATCCACACAATGAAGAAACACGACAGGAAAAGTATTAATGCTTTTTAACTTTGGTGTAGGCAAAGAACACAAACAAAACAAGTCCTACCTTTCACCAGAAGCCCAGGTGACTAAACTAAAGTGGTCTTATTTTGGATACATTATGAGAAGTTCCAACTTAATGTAAAAGACAATTATGCTTAGAAAAGTTGAAGCAAAAATAAGAGCACTACCAGCAAAAAAGGTGGATGGATACAGTTACAGAAACCATGCTGTTGCAAAGACATAATACTCAAATAGAAGACAGAAACACTATCAATGTGGTCAACTTGACAGCATTTCCTTAATTATATATGAAAAAAAGCCTGTCTTGTGTTTTTTACATAAGGGGAATAGAAACAGAGGCCCAAGTAAAATAGAGGCATGCATTCTGAGCACAAAGTAGCAAAACCGACATAGGGCACACAGTGCACAGTTCATGAGTGCCTCCCCCCTGCAGTTGTCAGACTCTGAATGCTCTATTCAGCACTAGGGAGAAAAAAGCAGCCAGCAAGCAGTTGCAGGTGAAGACTTTGAATCTGGCTTGCTGCTTTTTTCCCCACGGTGTTGAAAAGATGTGGAGGATTCAGTGTCAGTGCCAGCTGTCACTTTCTCCCCACTGCACTTCCCGTAATGTTTTTTCCTCCCAAAAAGCTGCTGATTTGACCACCTTACACTGCACCCCCCCCCCCGCTGCATCTAGCCTAATGCTCTCGCTTTGACATCCCTTCCTAATCTATCCCCCCACCTCATGCTGCCCAAACTCTCTCTCTCCCTCTAGTTTCAGTGCTCTCCCTCTGCAACCACATCCTTCGTCAGATGCTACTGCCTACTAACCTAAGTAATTCAATTTTGAGTAGATGATGTAGAAGTGTGAGAAGCAGAGTAAGGCTTACCCAGGAGAAGTTAATATTTTTTTTATATAACTTTGGTTTCTTTCAAGTATCTTTGGATCTTCTTAGCATTTTGACTTTAGAACAGGTTGTACCATCTTATACATTTTTTTTTTTTACAATTTTTGCAATTTTTCCATTGCTTTTTTATTTTTCCTTTACAGGTTTCATAGTTTGTAAAAGACCCCCTAAACCGTATATTTTTTGAAAGCGCATGCCCAGTAGAATAAAAAGAGGGTGCTACTAATTTTTAAAACCCTGCGATATTTGGGCAAATGTTTATTAAAGCAAAGGTTTCAGTGAAAATACACTAAAATCATTATTAGCAGATAAAACATAGCAAATTTTACAAATTTCCTGCTAAATATAAAAGCTTAACCTGTACTGAGTTAAAAAATATATATATATATTTATAAATTTAAAATTGCGCCTTTTTGTGAAATGGTGAAAATCAAATTTACGCAAAAATTTCTCGAAAATCTGGTGGCTTTGATTTTTTTCACTTACAACTTTCAGAATTTGAAAAAGACCAGCCCATCCCCCCGCCAACCCCCTCAGTAAACACATGAACTTAAATAGTGAAAGCTCTAATGACACTTTAAACTGAGAAGGTTTTTATAAATGCAATTGTGCAGGATTTGCCATTTTCTCAGATGTAATTATTGATTGTATTCACTCTGCTTGGTACCCCAGAACTGTAACTTGGTTTTACCTGTGTACCTGTCTGTCTAAATAAACAGAAGACCCAGGCGAATGAAAAAAAAAAAACAAAAACAATATTTCTCTTTCGTTCATTGACAGAGACAGCTCCATATCTTCTTGACCCTTGGGTTATGCTGCGCCCTGCAGGAGTAGGACACTGGGCGGAAAAAAATTGGCCACGCTTTTAGGGCAGTCCTAGGGGGTATACTCTAACTTCCTGCTATAGGGCTTCAGTTTTTTTTTCTGCCTAGTCAGGAGTAAGAACCTAGTTCCTTGCTGGGATTTCTGGTCCTGGCATTCTTTTTCCCTTTTAAACTGAATTTTTTTCTTTTATTATTTTCTGAACTACAATCAAGTCTGTTCCAGTGAGACTGCCGGACTGGGCGACGCACCGGATATCTTAGATCCTTATGGTCTTCCCAGTCTGGCCAGCGAGCACGACCTGACCACAGCTCTGTGCTTAGTTTGGCCACAACATAGCCCCACTGGACAGGGGCTGGCATAGCTATGGTCACGACCTGTGTCGCAGTGTACCTCTGGCCCGCAGCACCCCCATTCCAAGATGGTGCGGTGGTCTGCCCGGAGTGGTACCTGCTCGGTTCCAAGGTGTGGCAAGTAGTGTCCCCCCTCTCCTCTGGTGAATTCTCTGGGTGGACACGGGCCCAAATGGTGCCCCCCCCCTCACTAGTGGGGTCCCCCTGCACAAGCACCCTCACCCACCCCGCCCTTACCCCCCATGGGGTGGCCATACTATTTACATGTTTGGGGGTGTTAAGTGGTGATGGGGCTGGAGGGGGGAGAGAGTGCACCACTGGCAATTTTCTGGGAAAAATGTCCTGGTGGGGGTCCCTGACAGGGCCCCCCCCTTGCTGGCTGCATGTAGCTGAGGGCCCTTTGGGTCCCAGGAGTCGCATGGGTGCTGCCTTTTTGCTGTGGATGGCTGCTATTGGAATCAACGGCCATGTCTGTGTAGCTTGACGGCCATGTTTTGGTAGTTCCCCGTTGAAATCAATGTGACGGCCATTTTCTTGTAGTCTGTAGAGCAGTGATTCGGCGGTGGGCCTTTAGTGACAGTGCCTGTATTTCTTCTACCTCTCTGATAGCCGCACAACATGCAGCTTGGCACTCTGTGTCCCTGTGGGTGTGCAAGCTCTCTCTTTCTGCTATAGCAGTGCTTTTGGTGCGCTGGGACCTGTGGTGCCACTGGTGTAGCGGTGGGGGGGGGGGTTTACAGGGATTTCTTTCCAGATTTTGCTGGCGGTCCCCAGGTTAACCATGGATTCCCTGGAGCACGTGTCACCACCTGACTCACTCTGAGAAGCTGTGGGACCCTCTGGGTCTCAGTCCGCCCTGGCGGCCATGACGGTGGTCCTGCAGTCACTGGTGTCAAAAGTTGATATGGCCCTTCAACATAGGCTTAGCAAAAAGCATCCCCCGTCTTCACCTGCAGCCTCTGCCTCTGCCTCCTCATATTCTGAGGTTGATTTGGCTGCTTACTGGGTCTGCGTCCATGCACCCTGAGTGCTTTAACAGTGAGGATAAATCCTATTCCACTACAGCCGCGCATGAAAAGGTGCTTGTGGAGGCACTGATTGTATCGGTGCCGGAAACTTTAAAGTTTGAGGACTCAGCTAATGCTGCGTCGGCTGCCCCGATACAATTTGGTACCCGCAGACCATCCAAGGCAACTAAGTTTTTCCCCTTTCCCGCCTATTTTGACGACATTGTCGTAAGTCAGTGGGGTTCCCCAAAACGCATGGTCGGAATACCTAACCATTTCACTAGAAAGTATCCTTTTGAAGAGACCCTTTTGAAGAAACTGACAGTTCTGCCAGTGGTGGATTCTCAGGTTTCCAGGTTAAATAAAGGCACACTGCGACCGGCAGAGGATTCTTCTCCATTCTTTAAAGACCGTGTTGACAACAGAGCTAAATCTCTGGTCCGATACCTTTTTACCATGGCCGGTTCAGTTTTGAGGCCGGTGTTTGCCATAACCTTGGTCTCCTAGACCTTAACGGAATGGGCAAAGCTTCTGCGCCAGGATTTGGAAGGGGGTCAGCATCCTCCTGAGCTGACAGAGCTGGCGGATAAGTTAGAGCAGAGATTACAATGTCTGTGACAGCTGTGACCCTCCCCTGCATGATTTGGCTGAACTTCAGGTCTGCGGACCAGGCTTCCAAAAGGGTACTGACCGATCTCCCTTTGTAGGCGACCGCTTGTTCAGAGCTTTCATGGAAGAGATCATTAAAGTTCTTAGGGGAGGTAAGAGTACTCTGCTCCCACATGGTACCAAGAGCAAGGAGCCTCTTCGCAAGCGTGGTCCTTTCTTTTCGATACATAAACGGGCCTTTCTTCCTGCGAGATTGCATGCTAAGTGATCAAAATCCACCAATAACTTAGTGGGAGGTTCCAAGAGACCCTGGTCTGGTAGATCAAAAGCGGGCTCCGTCGATCCTGCAGACAAGTCCACTTCTGCCTGAAGGGGCCCCTTCCTACCTGGGGTGAGGGGACATCTTCGCTTTTTTTCCAGACCTGTGGACCTCTTTGATTCACGAAAAATGGGTCCACGAGTTGATTTGATCTGGTTAAAAGATCAAGTTCTGATCACTGGTTCTTCCCTTCCAACTCGCGTCTGTCCCCGGATCGTCTGCGAGGCCTTCTCAGGGGATACAAGATCTGCTCTCCCAGGGAGTCATTGTACCAGTTCCAGAGTCAGAAAGTATTCAGGGGTTTTATTCAAACCTATTTACTGTCCCCAGGAACGAAGGCAAGGTCCATCCAATCCTGGATCTTAAGGCCTTGAACTGCTTGGTGCTGGTTCAGAAATTTTGCATGGAGTTAATTTGCACGGTAGTGGTATTCCTTCATCAAGGGGATTTTCTGGCCTCTATCGATATCAAGGACGCTTACCTTCATTTCACAATATACATCTGCAAGAAAAAGTATGTGAACCCTTTGGAATGATATGGATTTCTGCACAAATTGGTCATAAAATGTGATCTGATCATCATCATCTAAGTCACAACAATAGACAATCACGGTCTGCTTAAACTAATAACACACAAAGAATGAAATGTTGCCATGTTTTTATTGAACACACCATGTAAACATTTACAGTGCAGGTGGAAAAAGTATGTGAATCCTTGGATTTAATAACTGGTTGAACCTCCTTTGGCAGCAATAACTTCAACCAAACGTTTCCTGTAGTTGCAGATCAGACGTGCACAACGGTCAGGTGTAATTCTTGACCATTCCTCTTTACAGAACTGTTTCCGTTCAGCAATATTCTTGGGATGTCTGGTGTGAATCGCTTTCTTGAGGTCATGCAACAGCATCTCAATCGGGTTGAGGTCAGGACTCTGACTGGGCCACTTCAGAAGGCATATTTTCTTCTGTTTAAGCCATTCTGTTGTTGATTTACTTCTATGCTTTGGGTCATTGTCCTGTTGCAACACCCATCTTCTGTTGAGCTTCAGCTGGTAGACAGATGGCCTTAAGTTCTCCTTCAAAATGTCTTGATAAACTTGGGAATACATTTTTCCTTCGATGATAGCAATCCGTCCAGGCCCTGACGCAGAAAAGCAGCCCCAAACCATGATGCCCCACACCACCATACTTCACAGTTGGGATGAGGTTTTGATGTTGGTGTGTTTTGCCTCTTTTTTGCCACACATAGTATTGTGTGTTTCTTCCAAACAACTTTGGTTTCATCTGTCCACAGAATATTTTGCCAGTACTGCTGTGGAACATCCAGGTGCTTTTGTGCAAACTGTAAACGTGCAGCAATGTTTTGTTTGGACAGCAGTGGCTTCCTCTGTGGTATCCTCCTATGAATTCTATTCTTGTTTACTGTTTTACGTATTGTAGATTCGCTAACAGGGATGTTGGCATTTGCCAGTGACTTTAGCTGACACTCTAGGATTCTTCTTCACCTCATTGAGCAGTCTGCGCTGTGCTCTTGCAGTCATCTTTACAGGACGGCCACTCCTAGGGAGAGTAGCAGCAGTGCTGAACGTTCTCCATTTATAGACAATTTGTCTTACCGTGGACTGATGAACAGCAAGGCTTTTGGAGATACTTTTATAACCCTTGCCAGCTTTATGCAAGTCAACAATTCTTAATCGTAGGTCTTCTGAGATCTTTTTTGTGCGAGGCATCATTCACATCAGGCAATGCTTCTTGTGAAAAGCAAACCCAGAACTGGTGTGTGTTTTTTATAGGACAGGGCAGCTGTAACCAACACCTCCACTCTCATCTCATTGATTGGACTCCAGTTGGCTGACATCTCACTCCAATTAGCTCTTGGAGATGTCATTAGTCTAGGGGTTCACATACTTTTTCCACCTGCACTGTGAATGTTTACATGGTGTGTTCAATGGCAACATTTCATTCTTTGTGGTATTAGTTTAAGCAGACTGTGATTGTCTATTGTTTTGACTTGGATGATGATCAGATCTCTTTTTATGACCAATTTGTGCAGAAATCCATATCATTCCAAAGGGTTCACATACTTTTTCTTGCAGCTGTATGTCGGGCATCAGCGTTTGCTTTGCCGTAGGCGAGGAGCAATCTCAATTTATAGTGTTACCCTTTGGTCTCGCCTCAGCTCCCCGGGTGTTCACAAAAGTTTTGGCCCCGGTGTTAGCCTTGCTCAGGCAGAGGGGGATTGCAGTACTGGGGTACCTCGGTGACCTTCTTCTGCGAGCAGATTCTCCGACTGTCCTAAAAGACGATTTGGATATCAGTGTGCTAGCCTTGCAAGAGTTCGGCTGGAAACAGAATTTTCAAAAATCGTCTCTGACGCCTTCCAACAAACTGGACTACCTGGGCCTGACTCTAGATTCAGGTTCAGCCCGGATGTTTCTTCCGGAGACCATACTCCTGAAGTTGCAGCATGTGATTTGGCTTCTGTTATCCAAACGGCGTTCGTCTCCTTTAAGACTTGCTTGCAAGTGCTGGGCTTGATGGTCTCCACTTTTGAGGCGGTTCTGTTTGCTCAGTTTCTTACCAGACCTCTGCAAAAGAAGATTCTTGCCAAATGGGACAAGAATCCACGGTCCCTAGACAATCTGATCCTGTTAGACCAGGGTACGGGGGGTCCTTGATTTAGTGGCTCTGCTCCTCGGCGCTTCGACAGGGAAAATCCTTTCTCCCCCTGTACTGGACGGTGGTCACCATGGATGCCAAGCTGTCCGGGTGGGGAGGTATCTTGGGCACAGATCCAGCTCAGGGAGTTTAGACTCAGGAGGAGTCCAGTCTGCCGATCAATGTCCTGGAGATTCGGGCAATCAGGCTTTGTCTGTCCTTGTGGATGGACGGTCTGTAGGGGCACCCGGTAAGGATTCAATCGGTCAACACTACGGCTGTGGCATATGCCAATCATCAAGGGGGCACCAAAAGTGCCCTAGAGGCCAGAGAAGTGGCAGGCATTCTAATGTGGGCAGAAAGTTTTGTTCCAGCTCTCTCTGCAGTGCACATTCATGGGGTGGAAAATTGTCAGGTGGACTACTTCAGTCGGCAGGCGCTGGATCAGGGAGAATGGTTTCTTCACCCAGAGGTGTTTCAACAAACAGAGGTGTTTCAACAACTGTGTCTCCGGTGGGGGACTCCTGATGTGGACCAGGTGTCCTCTCGTCTCAACCGGAAAGGTTAAGAGGTTTGTGGCAGGTTCTAGGGACCCTCTAGTCAACGCCACAGATGCTCTATTGGCCCCTTGGGGCCAGTATCGTCTAAAGTATGCCTTTCCTCAACTAAAACCGCTGGCAAAACTTCTGCGCAGAATCGAGGCAGAAACAATTTCAGTTATTCTGGTGGCCCCAGACTGGCCTCGCTGGTCTTGGTACGCAGACCTGGTAAGACTGGTAGCTGATGTCCCTTGGAAACTCCCTCTCAGAGAAGATCATTTGGCTCAAGGACAGATCTTCCCTCCTGCTTTATGGTCACTGGCTTTAACGGCCTGGCTATTGAAAGCCAGGTGCTGAAGGACAGAAGGTTGTCTGATTCAGTAATTCCTACATTGTTTAAAGCCTAGAAAATCTACTTCTAGGAAGTTTTATCATCCAGATTGGAGGGCGTACATTACTTGGTGTGATGGATTTATATCTATGCGCCACCAAACGAGAAATAAAGGACGGGAGAGGAAAATGAAAATATATAAACGGAACACCAGAGGTACGCAGCTAGTTCAGTAGTGTCCCCACATACAATGCAATAGTAAAAGAAGTAGAACCAGCGCAAACCCCTTAGAAAGGGTGAATCATCAGAAAGATAATATATAGCAGTGTAAAAGATAAATATCCGTAATAAAGCACTAATAAAATAAATAATGAGTAAATATAGTAAAATACAATCGCTCATCGAATATAAAGTGACAAAGTGCAAAACGGTGTTCAATTTATCTTGAGGTGATCCGATAAAAATAAATATAAAGTGACTTGTATGAAAAAAACTAGGAGAGAACCAGTCAATAGCTCCAACTGAACCAATTAATATATATGAAAACTACAATATGCGCCCTATGAAGGGTGAACCAATGGGTTTTTCAATGTGCGGTGAAACCCAAAATAAACGGAGCTAATTGCTGGGGTTCTATGAAGAAGAACCAATCAAGAGGCTCCGAATATATAACAAAGAAAAATGGGTGCCCTATAAAGAGTGAACCACAGAATAGATTCTTCAGAAATTGTGATAGGTCAAAATAATCAAACAGGTGATGAGGATATGGTGAATATACAGTAAAAATAAGGAAAATTTGTGCAAAAAAAAAAAATGTATTAAAGTGAATGCCCTTTGAAGGGTGAACCTACTGCCCACTCTTCTGGGGATGTGAAAAGCCACAGGGTGTGTAAAAACTGAAAAGTGTCCCAATCGTGATAATATGTCACGATATTCAAGCAAAAGTTCAATCAGTGAATGTTCACAAAATGGAAAGGTGAAGTTCATCAACAGTGTAGTTTAAAAATAAAATCCAGTGCTCCCAGTGCCAGTGTTAAGTGAATCAGGATTCTTCACAATAGGTAAAATGGCCGCTCACCTCACTTAACACTCATATGAGCGTTCCAGGTGTCTCATGTCAACCTGTGGACTGATGGGTGGAGGTGTTTTCCAGAAATATGGGGGTCTTCACGAGATCGATCAAATATAGGGAGCCAGGTCCGGGTCTCCTATGTAGCTTTCTGGTGTGGCAGTTTGCTAGGTAGACTAATAGACACTCAGATACGAGGGGCGAGATGAAAGAAGGGTCTCATAGTGTAGTAAGCCTCATACTCGGTTTATTCACATAATAAGTAAAAACATTGCACTCACATTTATCGGAGAATTAGCAGGCACAATCGGTAATCACAAAAAACACCGCCGATGCGGTTTCCAACGCTGTACTAAGCTACTTCCGGTCTCGGCCGTAGACCTGGAAGTGACGTCACCACGGCGTCCCGACGCGTTGCGTAACGAATCACGTTACTTTTTTGTCACCAAAGGTGGCCTTCTTGGTGGCTATTACTTCTGCACGCATGGTGTTGGAGCTGGCTGCGTTGTCCTGTCGGTCACCTTACCTGGTAGTTCACAAGGACAAAGTGGTGCTACGTCCCCGCCAGTCTTTCCTTCCTAAGGTCATCTCTGATTTCCACCTGAACGAAGACATTGTGTTGCCTTCCTTGTGTCCTAAGCCTAAGCATCCTAAAGAGATTGCCTTACATTCCCTGGATGTGGTTTACACAATCTTGCTGTACCTGGCGACGAATGAGTTGATTGGGAAATCGAATTCCTTGTTTGTCCTTACGGATGGGTCTGGTAAGGGGCAGGCCGCATCTGCTAAGACCATTTCCAGATGGATCAGGCAGACGGTGGTGCAGGCCTATTCCATTAAGGGTCAGTTTCTTCCTTTCCCTGTTAAGGCACATTCTATGAGGGCACTTAGTGCCTCCTGGGCCTTCCGTCATCAGGTGTCAGTAATCCAGGTTTGCAAGGCGGCCACCTGGTTGTCTGTGCACACCTTCACCAAATTTTATAAGGTGGATATAGTCGCATCTGCAAATGCTGCTTTTGGCCGCAAAGTTTTGCAGGCTGCTGTTGCAGAGACTCTTAAAGGGTGTATTTTTGTTTTTGGTAGGTGAGCTCCAGTTGTTCCTGGTTGAGCTCCTGTTTTACTTGGCTATGTAGCCTTTGGGAAGTGTGTTTTTTGCTGTGTTCTTCCCACCCCTCATGTTTGACACTGCTTTGGGCCGTCCCAAGGGTCAAGAGGATATGGAGCTGTGTCCGTCAATGAACTTAAGAGAAAACTGCATTCTTGACCCTTGGGTTATGCTGCCCCCTACAGGAGTAAGACACTAGGTGGAAAAAAATTGATCAGTCTTCTCCTTGTATGAGCTGAAAGTTTAGAGGGACGGCCAGGTCTTCGTAGATTTGCAGTGGTCTGATACCCCTTCCATTTCAATATTATCACTTGCACAGTGCTCCTTGGGAAATTTAAAGCTTGGGAAATCTTTTGTATCCAAATCCGGCTTTAAACTTCTCCACAACAGTATCTCGGACCTGCCTGGTGTGTTCCTTGTTCTTCATGATGCTCTCTGCGCTTTAAACAGACTTCTGAGACTATCACAGTGCAGGTGCATTAATACGGAGACTTGATTACACACAGGTGGATTCTATTTATCATCATTAGTCATTTAGGTCAACATTGGATCATTCAGAGATCCTCGCTGAACTTCTGGAGAGAGTTTGCTGCACTGAAAGTAAAGGGGCTGAATAATTTTGCACACCCAACTTTTCAGTTTTTTATTTGTTAACAAAGTTTGAAATATCCAATAAATTTCGTTCCACTTCATGATTGTGTCCCACTTGTTGTTGATTCTTCACAAAAAATTGCAGTTTTATATCTTTATGTTTGAAGCCTGAAATGTGGCAAAAGGTCGCAAAGTTCAAGGGGGCCGAATACTTTTGCAAGGCACTGTAGAAGTTGGCTTTTTGGTCTTTGTGACTGGGAACTCTGGAAGCCCTGAAAGGGATTTTGCAAGTACCATTGGAAGCCATGGCAGGAATTTTGAGATTAGGCGTTCCGGAAGGCTAGGCAGGTATTATGAGAGTACCATAACAACACCATTTTTGTGTGTTTTACCATTTGTCACCACCAGGATCATGCAGAATAAGATCAAGCTTGAACGCATTATCTGTATTTTGTTCCATCGTCCTCTTCTCTCCATTACACACACTGTTTTTGGATGTGACTATAGACTTTTGTTCCACATAATTTTGTGTACTGCCATGTACTTCTTCCATGCACTTAAGAGAAGCTGCAGTGGACTTAGAAACAGAGTAGTGCTAGAAGGTTTGGTGTATTCACATGCACAGATTAGGGCTATTCATTTGATGAGGATAATAACAACAGTCAGCGGTTTAGAGAGAAGGCCCAGATGATGCAGAAGATGAATGGCAGGTAGAAAATTACAGCCATTCAGAAGGTAAGCCATGTTCCCTGTGTCAGTTTAAATATAACCTGGTAATAATTTTACGTATTGTACAGTTTCCTTTCATCAAGAGCAAATAATTCCGGCTTTGGAGGGAAGATTATCATTTTATATGCAGCTGCATGGATTTTCATACTCCTGGTACATTTAGTGTCAAAGACCATTTGTATCCAGTGTGCATCTGTAGCAATATTACATGTAGAGGAACAAATATTACAAGGATGATTACTTTTTTCTGCTTTTGCAATTTTGTTTTTGAAGCTGTTTACATGGACGGTTAAAGCATGTATGGTGTGAAATATGTTTGTTTACACACTAAGCTGTCACATTAATGTGCATCCTGGGAAGGAATGCCTACGCTGGCCTGTGTTTTTCATCTGTCGCCTACGTACACCAGGGAATTTACTGTACATACTTGAGACAGGCTTTCAGCTTGTATTACACAGGAGAGACTAACTGAGACTGTTGTATGACTGTGACTGGTCATAATTTCCTTGTCACCGTTGCACAGCACTGTGTAAACATAAACCATGCTTTCACTCATATTTTACATAGTGATTACTCTGTGCAATTGTCACATAAACCATAGGTTTTGGTTGTGGATGTGACTGTGAAGGAGTTATGGTGTCTAAGGATCCTGGTTATGGATTTTAGAAATTTAAAGCATGATTTGGAAAAACAGACTGGCTTAAAAATATAAAACAAAATAAAGGTAGGCGCTGGTGCTAGTGTCTTTCCCCAGTCAGTGTAACCCCCTCACAGTTAGAAAGCACCCACTAGGGACACACTTAAGCCTTTGATCACCCCTAATGTTAACTCCTTCTCTGCCAGTGTCATTAGTGCAGTGACAGTGCATTTTTTTTTAGCACTGATCACCGTATTAGTGTCACTGGTCCCCAAAAAGTGTCAGTTAGATGTCCGCTTTGTCCGCCGTGATGTCACAGTCCCAATAAAAATTGCTGATCGCCACCATTACTAGTAAAAAAAATAAAAATAAATAAAAATTCCATAAAATGATTGCATCAATTGTAGATGCTATAACGTTTGCGAAAACCAATCAATATATGCTTATTTGGATTTTTATTACCAAAAATATGTAGCAGAATACTGAACATATTGGCCTAAATTGATGAAAAACAATTGATTTTTTTTTATTTTTTTTTGGCAGTGTTTTATAGCAGAAAGTAAAAATTGTTTTTTTTTTTTTTTTTTCAAAATTGTCGCTCTTTTTTTGTTTATAGCGTAAAAAATAAAAACCGCAGAGGTGATCAAATACCAGCAAAAGAAAGCTCAATTTGTGGGGGAAAAGGACATTTTTTTTATTTGGGTACAGCGTCGCACGACTGCGCAATTGTCAGTTAAAGTAACGCAGTGCCGTATCGCAAAAAAAATGGCCTGGTCATTAAGGGGGTAAAACCTTCCAGTCCAGAAGTGGTTAAGGTCCACTAAGCTTTAGTCTTGGTATTGTATGTGCTATTTTGTTAGGATGATGTCCTCTGGTGTTAAGTTATTGTATATATTATGATAGATGTAAATCTTCTGATTCCCAATTGTATGTGGTTGTCTAAGGAATCAGATAGGGAGCTGCCCAGCATTTCAGGTGGCTAAGCAAGAAGAGATACTGCCAGACACAGCAGAGGTTGCTCAGATCCGGGTCCGGACACACCAGTATCAAATAAGACCCTGCTTATATTCCTTGTTAAACTGTCTATAATTTATTTTCCCTATGAGGCATCTCATTTTGCTGCAAAAACAAGGCTTATATTAGAGTATAATATCCCATTGGGTGTCCCTTTGTGCTGTTTGGGCTTCTTGGAGAGGATTACCTTTTGTCCCTGTCTCTCTGTCTGGACCAGTGTTTCTTAACCTTTTTAAAGTCAAGGCACCCTTTAAAAAGTAAACGCTATTCTTATAGTTTTACATAATGCAGTAACATCCTCAGGTCCAAATAGGACACCTAACATCAGAGCTGCTTCTAAAGCAAACATACTTTTGCAAACTGCTACTGACTAGTATTTCAATGTTTCTCTTCTTGCTATGCAAGTGACTGGCATCCTCCTTAACGACTGATGATGCCATTAGTTGTTAAAATGCCGACTGCTATAAGATTGTAATGGTGCACAATGAAAACCTGAGAATTAGTGTAACTAAAAAGGCAGCCTTCATCCACACGCTGGCTTGTGTACAATTTTTGGGCAATTTGTGGCAAATTCTCACAGCTGGTGCAGTTTCAATTGGTATTGATTAATTGCTCTTCTGGCTTTATGTTGGTATTGCTCGGCCCGTCCCTGACTTTGACAAAGCGCGGAGTGCGAAACATGTCGTCATGGTGACGGGACCGTTTGCGGTCACACGTGTGGAGCTGTCTGTCTGATCCTTGAGCGCGGGTCATTGACGTCATCACCTGTGACGCCACTGTCTTCACTAGCCGCCCATAGATGCACACCGCATCGCTACATCTCTCCTGAAGGACTGCGCATTCGCCACCAGGGACACCCTTCCCGCTGGAGCCTGGATGTTTGCTCTCCACAAGGACTACGGCTACAGCAATCGGATACAGTGGGGCAAGAAACTGGGCTCAGCTTGACACCTTTACAAGTGCAAGTTACTATTACCATTGTTCTTTGATGTTTTTTATTGCCTCAATAAGCTGGAATATCTTATAATTATCCTGGAGTGGAGCTTCACTTGTGGTATCCTCACCTACATCGTGTTGTCACTACAATAATTTATTTGTGACTTTATGGAGTTAGCCTTAACCAGAAGCGCTCCCTTCTCTTTCTGTTGCTATACTGAACAGATTCTTACTCCAGGTGTCAACAAAAGGAGCTGCTAAGGTTCAAGCACAGGCATCCCCCCTATATATCGGATCATAGCAGGCACCGTGTTTCTTTTTTCTTGTTTCAACATTTTTCCAGGGCACCCTTGAAGAAGCCTCAAGGCACCCCAGGGTGCCTTGGCACCCTGGTTGAAAAAGGCTGGTCTGGACCTTGAAAAAGGAATCCACTCAGGTTCTCAAACGTTAGTATTCCAGTATGATTTTTAGCTTTGGCTTTACTCCTGCCTGAATGCAAGAAAAAACGTTTATTTGAAGTGTGAAGTGTTCCAGCGGCCTTGTTTTAATACTACTAATTGTAATGGTGCCATTCTTTGCTGCTGCAAGTGCTCAATGAGAATCCTTATGTATTCTGTACAATGTAGATTTATTATTATCTTCTCAATTATGCCACAATCAGCAAAAACGCATAAGTTCTTCACTCTACCCAAAATTTAAAAAAGAGTTAGATTTCTTTTTAACGAAAACGTGCTGAGAGCGATCTAAGGGCTGCCATTGCTGACCCCTTTCTGAAAATTCTATTTCCCTGGCTGTCATGCTGATCCAATGGTTACAGTGCTTGAAATCTCTAACCCGGTACAAAATGCAGCATGTATGGGCTCTTTCACGCGGCCGCTCCGATTTTTTATTCCGCTGCGGCACTTTTTTTTTTCTTTTTTCCATCAAAATAGTTTATTAAAGAGTAAGAAAAAGGGAAGTTTACAAACATTTGCTCTAATGAGCGCATGAAAATATAACACAAAAGTTTTCTTTTTTTGTTTTTTTCTCTATTGGTTTACAAATATGTACCAGCAACATGTTGTATACTGACAAGTCAAGTATAAAAGACCATAGCAAGGGACACTTATAGTGTCCATTAGGGTAATAATCAGAGTATTGATAGCCATACTTATACAGGAGTGGAGCAGCCCGGCTCGCCCATAGGGTCGATCACAGTCGGGCTCTCCAACACATCAGAACCAGCAGGGCAAGGGGAAAGAAGAACAAGAAAGGAAGACAGGGAGAAGAGAGAGAGAAAGAAGAGGAAAAAAAAAAAGAAAGGGGGGGGAGGGAGAGTATGTCCGCATATCATCCCATCCGTTTGCGGATGATATACGGACATAATGCATGTCTATGGGGATTGCGGATGTCAGCGGCTGACACCGCTGACATCTGATTTTGCATCCGTTCCGTTTATTAAACGGAAGAAAAATAGGGTTCTGTTCCCTTCCAAAAAACGGAACAGAACTGAAAGGACGAAAATCGGATGTCAGCGGATGGTCATCCGCTGACATCCGCAATCCCATTGACATGCATTATGTCCATTTTTCATCCGCAAAAAATGGGATTAAATACGGAGCGTCCGTGTGAAAGAGCCCTAAGGCCCCTTTCACACAGGCGGACCATTCAGATCCGCCTGTTTGTTTTTTTGGCGGATCTGAATGGTCCCCCCATGCATTCCTATGGGGCATTGAATGTCAGCGGAGACATGTCCGCTGACATGTCCAGCGGATGGAATCGGATGAGAACGGACCGACGGTCCGTTCCCATCCGATTTCCCCCATAGAGATACATGGGGAACTGACAGCTGTGTCTCCGCACACAGCGCGGAGACACAGCTGTCATCCTCCTGCTCAGTGGGGGATCGGCGGATCGATCCCCCGCTGAGAAAAGCGGAGTCCGTTTAAAGGGACTACAATTGTGAAAGAGCCCTTAAGGTAAAGTAAAGTCGAAACTCTGATCTGCAGAATTGTATGTTTGGTGACAGTCAAGGAGCTAGCATATTAAGAAGTCAGCAATGATATCCTACACATTTCTCTTGCACCTGCTTACTTGAATTTTAAATTGTCCTGCTTTTTTAGTTTTAAAGTGGCCACTCTGACAATGCCCATAGTAAATACTTAAAAAAAAAAAATGTATTGTAATATGGTTAGTAGGAATGATATATAACTTCCAAAACAGTGACACCATAGAGCAGTGGTCCTCCACTCCGGTCGTCAGGGGCCACTAACAGGTCAGATTTTAGGTATTACCTCGGGGAGATGCAGACTAGAATACTGCAATCACTGGGCAGCAAATTAGATCACCTGGGATGTAATTTAATTATCTTGCAAACCTGGCCTGTTAAGCCCCGTACACACGTACCGATGGTCGGCATACAAATGTTCCTCTTTTCTCCCCGGGATGTCGGTGTCTGTTGAAAAGTGCAAAGACAGCACAAGGACAGCACAAGGACAGCACAAGAATTTTGTCTGCAGACTTCAGCTGACTGCAGAAGTGATGTCATGTAATGGTTAACTTTCCCTGTGTTTTTAATTTTCTGAGCATGCCCAGTCTTGCAAATCTGCGGTCTGTCGGCCGAATTCTGTACTGACAGGCGAACAATCGTCCGTTCTGGTGTCCGCAGACAAAAATTTTCATGTTTGCAAGAAAGACTTTTGTCCGCGGATTGTGCGCAGACATCTGTCGGAGGCACCATACTAACACGCGTACAATCGGCAGATCTTTCGTCCGCCGACGTTTGTATGCCAACGATCGGTACGTGTGTATGGGCCTTTAGTGGGCCCTGAGGACCGGAGTTGAGGACCACTGCCATAGAGGACATTTAGCTCAGGAACACTTAACTGCTTTTTAGCTGAAATGGGTCTCTTAATTTCCAGCTTGTGTCCTCTCATATGGCTCCTCTGGCCGTAAACTCCCAATACTAAATTTATACAGGCTTCCTCCAGGTCAATCTTACAATGTATTAACCGTACTAATGCAGCGCTCAAAAACAAACAGATGTCCTGTGTAAAATGCTAAATATCGCTAAATATAAATATGCAATATTCAAATAATTCATATTGTGCCAATGTCATTAACCCAAATAAATAAAACAAAAATCAGAGCAATCTTGTATACAGTGCAAATCATGCAAGAGAAAAACAATATAGTGCTTCAGTGTTGCCGCCAGCAAAAATTATAATAATTTATAAAAACAAGGCAGTCTCTTTTAAAGTGCTATTGTGCAGAACAAAGTCTCAAAATGACAGTCACGTCTTCTTTAAATCCTTTTGCATAGAAGATTCCCACAGTGTAAAAGGCACTCCACTCTGTCACCAGTAGTGTGTACACCTCCACCTCTTTTCTGCACTCACCAGATGGCCAAAAAGCAAGGGCATGTAATGGTTGCCAATCCGGTCTCACCAGGTAATCCCCCAGCTTTCCACGCAGGCAACTACACCGGTCTCCTAAGCAAAGAAGCTCACACCATGGAGCCCAGAGATGGAAGTACATAGTGCAGTATTTTACTGCATTTAAAATTATCAAAACAAAAAAAAACACGTGGCAATAGTAATATAACAAGTCCGGACTCGCTCTGATGGCCGCCAATCTGACTTGCAGAAACAAAGATCTGTTGGTTTTTGAGCGCTGCACTACTACGGTTTATATTTTATATACAGTACAAGGTTGGCCTGTCACCTTTCTTTTTGTGCTAGCAGCTACCTTTGCTCTGAGCGCTCACTCATATTGTTCAACTTGAATTTCAATCTTACAATGAATTGCTCCCTCCAGGTGACCACCAGGCCCACATTTGCCACCTAGTAGTACACAGTTTTGTATTTTCTCAGCATTTCTTCACAACACAGTTTTCTATAAGAAGAGATTTCTTCACAGCACAGCAGTACTAATAGGCCAGATTAACACAAATGCACATGGCGACACTCTCATTTAAGTTTAGTACTATAATGTAATGTAAAAATTACGCAATAGAATATAGACAATGCCATCAGCAGCGCAAGCTCTAGTGCTAATTAGTACTCAAACACATTAACATCAAAATGCTGTGCAAATAAAAGTATCAATAAACTGCTCTAAAAAATGAGTAAATAGTAAGTGCAAAATAATAGGAGAAAGAGAACCCCCCAAAAAGCAATGTGTACAAAATTGATATATTGCAAATATGTGGAAATAAATATCCAAAATAAAGTCTAACAATGACTGTGTACTGGATCCTTTAAGGATATCCAAACAAATTAACGCTATCTTCCAGCAATGCAGATTAATCCTGGGTATAGTGCTGGTAATTAGTACTCAATGTGTTTGAGTACTAGATAGCAGTAGACCTTATCCGATCATGCAGCCCGGCAGGTCAGGAAAGGGAAGGGGGTCTAGGGAATGCCCCCCCCACACGCCCTCGACATGGGGTGGCTGCTTATGGGCACATTGAAGGGGACAAGGGCCTCTTCCCGACAACCCTGGGCGGTGGTTGTAGGGGTCTGCGGGCAGGGGGCTTATCGAAATTTTGAAGCCCCCTTTAACAAGGGGGCACTTAGATCCCCCCCATGTGAAAAAATATGGGATACATTGTACCCCTACACATTAAATAATGACAAGAGACGTTGTGAGAAGTCCTTTATTAAAAATCTTTCTCTGCTCTCCCTCTCCGATCTGCTCCCTCCGGTCTTCTCCCTCCCATCTTCTCCCTCCCCATCAACATGGAGACAAGGTGCTTTGAAGGGGGGGATGCAGAGCCCCCCCTGCCGGGCTGCATGCTCGGATAAGGGCCTGGTATGGATTTTGGGGGGGAGATTTACGCCATTTTTAAAAAAAACATTTTTTACCATTTTGGCATGGGGTTCCCTTTCAAGATGCATACCAGAATCAAAGCGTCTGGTATGAAACTTTGAGGGGACCCCACGCAGTTTTTTTTTTTTCCATTTTGGCGTGGAGTTTCTGAAAGGATGCGGCTTCCTTTCAAATCAATGGGCTCTCATAGGGAACCATTGATTTGACATGTCAAAAAAAAAAAAAAAAAACAGACGTTTTTACAGCTGTAACCCCGATCCTCAGAACCCGCAGGCCCTGGTATTTTTTTTTTGCAGCTTGAAAACGCCTATGACACTTACAGCTTCAAAATGCCTGTGTGTGTATGAGGCCATAGAATAACATGGAGGGGCGTTTTTAAGCTGCAAAAAAAAAAAAAAGAAAACACCTGACACTGTTAAAACGTGCTGTGTGCATGAGGACTTCGTTTTGGATAGTTTAACCACTTCAGAACCCCCTTCCTGCCCAATACCAATTGCTGTTGCATTTTGAATGAAAATTGCGCAGTCATGCAACACTGTACCCAAATTACATTTTTAGCGTTTTTTTGAGACAGAGCTTTCTTTTGGTGGTATTTAATCCACACTGGGTTTTTTATTTTAAGCTAAACAACGAAAAAAGACCTAACATTTTGGGAAAAAAAGTTTTTTTCTAGTTTCTGTGTTAAAATGTAGCAAATAAGTGACTTTTCTTCAGTCATAAGCAGTAAAGAGGTGGCACTGACAAGGCTGTACTGAAGAGGCGGCATTGATAATCAGGGCACTGATGATCAGTGCCCTGATTATCAGTGTAAACAGTGTATTTACTGTTCCCTCTTAGAGAGTGTGTGCGGAAAGGAATGGCGATAACCGGCTGTCTGTTTACATGTGAGCAGCTGTAATCGGACACAGCTGATCGCATGGAAAAGGGTCACTGTGATTGGCCCTTTACCTTGATCTGTGATCAGCTGTATCCAAAGAACAAAGCGATTACAAAGCGCGCCCGGTGCACACGGGAGGACGTCCATGGATGTCCTCCCGGAACTGGAAAGCTGTGCTGTAGCCGCCTTTTAACTATAGCGCGGTCAAGAACGGGTTAAGGTAAGGCAAGGATTTCTGTCAGATATTTATTGCCGTCTATGTTCCCACTGGGGACTTTTACTCTCTCTGTGCCTTGGCAACCATTCTTACCAGGGCTAAAGAAGGCAGGGACAAAAATATTGAGTTGTCATTGAAACTGCAATGCAGGGGAAATCTACCATTGGGGACACTGTTTTTGTAATAATGAAGAGGGGTTTACCTTATTTTAAAGAGATTTTCTCTCACCTCCTGTTGTGTCTATGGTACACAAATTGAAGCTGATTCTCCCCAATGGGACATAGATGGCAAAAAATTGAAAGGGGTATAAGCCATTAACTACGTCCAAAAGTAAGAAAAGGTTTTGGCTTTAGATACACTTTAATTTTACTTTTTAAAACACCATAAAGCCCCTTCCTTTCTTTTTTGCGGGTATTTTTTTTTTTTTTGCTATAAAACAACTAGTGCTTTTTATTAATAAAAGCAATGTGCGGCAACCTGGAGAAGCTGGGCATCGCATGGGAGGCTAGAAGGGTCCTGTAGGTTGCCATCCAAACCTCTATAAACATCCCATATGTTATTATAACCATGAAATAATATGGTGAGCTTGATGAGGATTCCATTTTTCTGATGAATGTTTAAACTTTGTGAATGTGACTGAAATCTTGAGGATGATGAAAGGTCCCAATTAATCAAAGCTTTCAGGTACTTGTGAAAGCCCTCAAGCAGAAGTTGAACTAATTCTTTGAAATAACTTTAAAATGATTGGGATAAGTATATGTAAATCCTTAAAATGAAGCTGGAAATTGTGATGTGTTAAGTACTCTGTAGCAATGTAATAATAATTACTGGGTTTCTGCGTGAATTATGAAATGTATTTATAATTAATTGTTTTTTTACAATGTAGCACTTTGAAATGATAAAATGTCAAAAACTGCACAAATGTTTACTATTAACCTTCTGCTAAATCATTGTTATTTAAAATGTTTTATTTTTCACCCTTGAAAGCTTTATAAACTTTTGTTCTTGTAATACTATGCATACTTGAAATTACTGAAAAGAATCGTTGTGGAATTTTTCTTAGGAAAACATTAAATGTAAAAAACGCATCAACTTCTTTGTCTGCCATGCACTAGAGCAATAGTATTGAATTAAAATTCATGGAGGTCTGAATAGTAAAAAAAAAAATTGTAGCAGAGGTCAAAATTGCATTTTTGTGCTATGACTCAGATTCTTTACATCACCGCCCAGGTGTGCAGGCACGACAGCCTATTTATCTGAATGGGCTGCTGTGCCTGCGTTTTCTGCTGGGAAAAGGCCCTGGCACATTTTTAAAAATGTAGCCGCATATAAACTCCATGGTGCATTTGTACTGTGCAATTTCCAGTGTGTTTAAGAGCCAATGGTACCCCTGCACATTTTCCATGCAGCACCTCATTTTGTGTGCAGCTGTTTGTCCCCCTTCACATCTTCCTCACCACAGCACTGCCCCCCTTCACATACCATCCCCACAGCACTGCCCCTTTCACTTCCCCCGCACATCACTGTCCCCCTTTACAGATCATCCCCACAGCACTACCCCTTTCACTTCCCCTGTACAGCATGGTCCCCCTTTATGTCACCACCCCCCACACACAGCACTGTCTTCCTTCACATATCATCCCCCCAGCACTGCCCCTTCACCTCCCCCCCCCACAGCACTGACCCCTTCACATCCCCCCACAGCACTGCCCCCTTCACATCCCCCCACAGCACTGCCCCCTTCACCTCCCCCCCACAGCACTGCCCCCTTCACATCCCCCCCACAGCACTGCCCCCCTTAACATCCCCCACAACACTGTCCCCCCTCACATATCACCCCCAAAGCACTGCCCCTTACACATCACCCCCTCACAGCACTGCCCCTTTCACATACCCCCCAAAATATTGTCACCCTTCACATCGATCAACAGTCAAGATATTGTACATTATCTACTGTTGTGTACATATGTACAGGTGTACACAGTGATATTGTCACTATTCAGGTCTTATTTTAATATTTGCCCCAGTTATTTTGTGGTTTTAACACATGTTTAATTAAAGAGATTTTTATATAGTTCTGTCTGGTGTCTTGACATTAAAGTCCACTTTAGTAGGACGATGTCTTGCAAAAATTTCTAGTCCCCATTCACATGTCACCCCCACAGCACAGCCCCTTTCACATCCACCCCCACAGCACTGTCTCCCTTCACATATCCCCACAGCACTCCCCCTTCATACCCCCCCCCACAGCACTGCCCCTTCACAACCTTCAGGGGGCCATCATTTCTCTGACACTGTCTGAATTCTTTGGAAAATGTTATCATTTCTAGAACCTTCAGTTTCCAGAAGCCAGAAACGCTATACACAAATATGCATGTACACTACAGTATATCACCAGAACTTGCGCTGATCCACTTAAACAATCCCCAGTCTGCTACAATGTGGTATGTTTTTTGCAATGCGTGGTCATTGCAGCTCCTCCTTACATCCACTGGGTGGTGGACTTGGGAAATAAAACACAACTGTAGAAAGGAGACAAACAGCGCACAGCCGACCTCGCGTAATAACGTTTAATGAAGCACATAATACAAGACAGATAAGTTCCACTCACATGTCCAGTAAAAATGACAGGCACTTCAGCAAGGGCTTTCTCCCCCTCTTCCTTTCGGATGGCCCCCGGTATAGCCTGTGTATAGTGATCCGCCTAGGGCTCCGCCATCGCCTCTCCGTCTGTGTTCTTACTTCCGGGTATCTACGGACGAGTCCACAATGCTCCTGCGCACAGGCCCCCCAGCTAGTTCTAACTGCGTGTGTGCACCTAAGTCATGGTCATGGCTCACAGCTACACTGGATAACAAATCGGGGTGTAGGGGAAGGCTCACTCTGCTGGAATGGTTGCCAAAACTACATGTTTCAGAGGAAATCCTCCTTCTTCCTTCCCCTGGACCTGAAGTATCTATGAATATTTGGTAAATCCCATCATAAAATACATCATAAATGTAAGGCTGCCCATGTTTAGCGCCTGAGATCAATGTGTTTCGCGATTGGTTCATAGCTTCCCGCCAAAAACTATGTATCAGATGGTCCATTTTACAAAATAAATTGAGCTTATATAAGTACATACCAATAATGAACACAATTACACAAACGTGTATTACAGTTCTCACAATCTGGGAAATAAATATTTGGGACAGTGGAGAGGCCCCTATCCCATACATGGGATGGGGGGGGGGGGGGAGACAAAAATGTAAAAAACTAAGCCAACACGTACAAAACAAACCAGTGTAATAATATACAGTATCTCACAAAAGTGAGTACACCCCTCACATTTTTGTTAATATTTTAGTATATCTTTTCATGGGACAACACTGAAGAAATGACACTTTGCGACAATGTAAAGTAGTGAGTGTACAGCTTGTTTAACAGTGTAAATTTTCTGTCCCCTCAAAATAACTCAACACACAGCCATTAATGTCTAAACCACTGCCAAAACTTGAGTTCACCCCTGAGTGAAAATTTGAAAATTGGGCCAATTAGTAATTTTCCCTCCCTGGTGTCATGTGACTCGTTAGTGTTACAAGGTCTCAAGTGTGAATGGGGAGCAGGTGTGCTACATTTGGTGTTATCTCTCTCACTCTCTCATACTGGTCACTGGAAGATTAACATGGCACCTCATGGCAAAGAACTCTCTGAGGATCTGAAAAAAAATAAAGATGACCAAGGCTTTTTAAAAGATTGCCAAGACCCTGAAACTGAGCTGCAGCATGGTGGCCAAGACCATACAAGGGTTTAACAGGACAGATTACACTCACATCAGGCCTCACCATTGCCGACCAAAGAAGTTGAGTGCATGTGCTCAGCGTTATTTCCAGAGGTTGTCTTTGGGGAAATAGAAAAATGAGTGCTGCCAGCATTGCTGCAGAGGTTTAAGGAGATGGGGGTCAGCCTGTCAGTGCTTAGACCATACCCCACACACTGCATCAAATTGGTCTGGGATGGCTGTCATCCCAGAAGGAAGCCTCTTCTAAAGATGATGCACAAGAAAGCCCACAAACAATTTGCTGAAGACAATCATACTAAGGACATGGATTACTGGAACCATGTCCTAAGGTCTGATGAGGCCAAGTTAAACTTATTTGGTTCAGATGGTGTCAAGCGTGTGTGGTGGTAACCAGGTGAGGAGTACAAAGACAAGTGTGTCTTGCCTACAGTCAAGCATGGGGGTGGGAGTGTCATGGTCTGGGGCTGCATGAGTGCTGCTGGCACTGGGCAGCTACAATTCATTAAGGGAACCATCTATGCCAACATATACTGTGACATACTGAAGCAGAGCATGATCCCCTCCCTTTGAAAACTGGGCCGCAGGGCAGTATTCCAACATGATAACGACCCCAAACACAGCTCCAAAACGACCACTGCCTTGCTGAAGTTAAAGGTGATGGACTGTCCAAGCATGTCTCCAGACCTAAACCCTACTGAGCATCTGTGGGGCATCCTCAAATGGAAGATGGAGGAGCGCAAGGTCTCTAACATTCATATGCTCCGTGATGTTGTCATGAAGAAGTGAAGGCGAACTCCAGTGGCAATATGTGAAGCTCTGGTGCACTCCATGCCCAAGAGGGTTAAGGCAGTGCTGGAAAATAATGGTGACCACACAAAATATTGACACTTTGGGCCCAATTTTAACATGTTCACTTACTCACTTTTGTTGCCAGCAGTTTTAGACATTAATAGCTGTGTTGAGTTATTTTGAGGAAGCAAATTTACACTTATACAAGCTGTGCACTAACTACTTTACATTGTAGCAAAGTGTAATTTCTTTAGTGTTGTAACATGAAAAGATAAGATAAATATTTACAAAAATGTTAGTGCCGGTTCACACTGATCCAACTTGGACCGCGACTTAGCCTGACAAGTCGCGGTCCCATTGTTCGGTACAGGAACCGTTCTAATAGGAGCGACACAAGTCGCTCCGACTTAGAAAAAGGGTCCTGTACTACTTCGGGGCGCGCCCGGATCGAGGAGCACTTCCTGCCGCTGTCATTTTTCAATGACGCGGTATGGAAGTGGTTAAGCTTAGGATCTACCAAAACACCCAGATCCTTCTCTGCTATGGATTCCTCCAGTTCTACTCCCCCTAGTATGTATGCTGCATGCATATTCTTAGCCCCCAAGTGCATAACTTTACATTCATCAACAGTAAACCTCATTTGTCACATAGTTCCCCAATGAAACAGTGCATTGAGGTTTGTAAGTCCGCTTGTAACATGGAGACATCCTGTAAAGAAGTTATTCCACTACAAAGCTTGGTGTCATCTGCAAAGACTGAAATGGAACTTTTAATCCCAGACCCTATATCATTTATAAAGCTATTAAAAAGTAAGGGTCCCAACACTGAACCTTGGGGTACACCACTGATAACCTTTCAGAGTAAGAATCATTAACCACTACTCTCTGAATTCTATATTTTAGCCAATTTTCTATCCATTTACAAACTGATCTTTCTAAGCCTGTAGACATTACCTTACACATTATCCATGTGTGGGGAACTGTGTCAAACGCTTTTGCAAAATCCAAGTATACTACGTTCAAAGCCACCCCTCTGTCCAAGGTTTTACTTACCTCCTCATAAAAAGAAATCAGGTTTGTTTGACAACTTCTGTCTTTCATGAATCCATGCTGTCTTTTGCATAATATATTTTTTTCCAGCAAGAACTCATCCATGTGGTCTTTTATTAAACTCTCCAGTATCTTCCCGACTATAGAAGTTAAACTACCTGGTCTATAGTTACTTGGCAAAGACTTTGATTCTTTTTTAAATATAGGCACCACATTGGCCAATCCAGTGGTACTATTTCAGTCCTTAACAAGTCACTAAAAATTAGAAACAAAGATCGTATGATTTTCTGATAGTGTGTACACAACTTTTGACAGCTAAATCAGATTTTCATAATGAAAATTTTAGAAGGGACAAACTCCAACATTTTTCTCGTATGGGAACAGGAGGGACGATTTTAGTTTAATGGGTACCATTTTTGTACGATTTTCATACGATAAATAGATACGAAAGACTGCACATTATCAGAAGCAACAAATAACAAAAAAAAGCCTTTGTCGTACGCGAATTTTCGTACATTATTTTTATCCTCGGTTCCGACTTGCTGTGAAACATCGAGGAAAACTGGCTGATCTTTTGTCTGATTTTCTCTTAGTGTGTGCAGGGCTTAAGTATTTGTGGTTTAGGAGCGAAGCCTGTACAACTGTGCATGATTTAATAGGCTTGAGTTCAGCTTTAAATACCTTGTACTGCTGGAAAAACATTTTTGTTTATGAATTCTCCTATCCCAGTACAAATACTGAATGGGAATAGGGAGCTATTCCGAAGGACTATTGTGCTAATGTGTTCACTGCTCTGGTATAAACCTCATCTCGCTGATTACCATCTGTCATTTGAATTTCCATGTGCTATAGTTACTAATGGTGAATGTGGACTCCTAATATAAAAAATAATTGCTTTGTTTATGGAAAATCTTACCGTCATATAAATACCCTGTGACCATTATGAGAGAATCTCATTTAATCAAGAGTCACTTCGACAGACCTGAGATGTCAGAATTAGTTGAGTGTTGTCCAGGTGGTTCCTGTTATTAGGCTGCAGGACAGAGAATCCATGAATCGGTTGCAGATTATTAGGTTCATTCTGTGTTTTTTGACATTAGGAAAATTGCTTGGATACTAATCTTGCATCAACTTAGCAATTTATTCATCATAGTAGGCATTATGTCTATTAGCAGGGCTTGAAAATGCTTGTTGATTTGTTATTTTATGAAGTTCACTAAGTTTAAAAATGTAATTTCAAATGTACCCATATGGCACTATTTTTAAAAGGATTGTGCCCTATCTTCTTACTTTTCCCCTTCATCTGTGCTCTGCAAGGAACTTACCATCTTGATTATGCATGGCAACAAAGGCTTATTACAATGTATTGCTGAAAACTTGTTCACCTGTAAGGATGTGGCTGCAGCTACCCAGAAACACTTACATGTGCAGAAATAATACTATAGATATTACTTAAATGGGATAGAATTAACCTAAAAAGCAAAATATGGTAATACATAGAATTCTGATTAAATGTCATTACCTGCCTAGATGACCAAAAACTCAAATATCTACAAAACGAGAGATAAACAATTCTGACACATGGGTTTTCTCAAATTTGATAATAAAATCATCCATTTATGGACATGAGTGATAAAAAACCAAATCGCCATTGATTTAAGTACATCGCTGTTAATTTACATAACACAATCTCAAATTAACTACTTGCCTACTGGGTACTTTTACCCCATTCCTGCCCAGGCCAATTTTCAGCTTGACAATTGTGCGGTCATGCATTACTGTACCCAAACAACATTTTTATCATTTTTTCACACAAATAGAGCTTTCTTTTGGGATATTTAATCACCAATGTTTTTTTTATGTTATGCTACGCAAACAAAAAAAGACTGAAAATTTTGAAACATTTTTCGTAGTTTGTTATAAAATTTTGCAAACAGGTAATTTTCCCTTTCAATCATTGACGGACACAGTTCCTGATTTTCTATACCACTTTACGTCTGCTCACAGTAATACTACTGCGGCAGAGTGGCTCGTTATCGTCTGACGACGTAGTATTAACGTCGTCAGACACTCCCCCTTCTGGGCGGCGCTTGCGCGCCGCCGGAGGCTCGCTCCCGCTGTTTTCATTCACAGCGGGAGTCGGGCCAGGGGAGGAGCAGCGGCAATCGCCGCTGCTCTGCCCCGATCGACGGGGATCTAGTGTGGAGATCCGCCCGCCTGTGTAAACACAAGCGGACGGATCTCCATAGTGACAGGGAGTGACAGATCGGACTGTTCAGCATAGCTGGACATCCGATCTGTCCATGACTCACTCAGTCACCTCCCCCCCTACACGTCAGTAAGCACCAGGCATACATTAACCCCTCCCTCTCCAATAAAATTAACCCCTTCCCTGCCAGTGTCATTTTTACAGTAACAGTGCATATATATAGCACTGATTACTGCAGTAATGTCACTGGTACCCCCAAAAGTGTCAAAAATGTCAGTCAAGGGCCTGATCTGTCCGCCGCAATGTCGCAGTCCCACAAAAAAATCGCAGATCGCCGCCATTACGCGTTAAAAAAAAAACACCAAAAATGACAGAAATATTTCCCTTTGTTAGTAAACGCAATAACTTTTGCGCAAACCAATCAAAATACGCTTATTGCGATTTTTTTTTACCAAACAGGTAGCAGAAAACAAATTGGCCAAAAATTTTTAAAAAAATTGGTTTTTACATCTTTTTTGGGGGGAATTTCATATAAAAAAATGTTAAAAATATTGTTATTTTTTCAAAATAAACGCTCTTTTTTTGTTTATAGCGCAAAAAGTAAAAATCGCACAGGTGATCAAATACCACCAAAAGAAAGCTCTGTTTGTGGGAAAATTTTGTTTGGGTACGGCGTCGCACGACCACGCAATTGTCAGTTGAAGTCGCACAGCGCCGAATCGCAAAAAGTGGCCTGGACGGAAGACAGCAAAATCCTCCGGTGGTAAAGTGGTTAACCATTGGGTTAAACTACAAGAGTAGGACACTAGGCAGAAAAAAAGTCTGGCTATGCCTATGGGCAGTCCCAGGGGGTATACTCCCTCTCTCTGCTATAGGTACTGCCTAGTCAGGAGTAAGGACCTAGTTCCTTGCTGGGATCTCTGGTCCTCGCAATTTTTTCTTTTTGGATAGAACTTTTTTGCATTTTTTTTTCCTGTCAGATCTACAATCAACTTTCGGACTGAGCGGCGGGCTAGTTAATCGAGATCTGGAGGTCACCCCAGTCTGGCCAGCGAGCGCGCGCAGACCTCAGCTCTGCGCTAGGTCGGCCGTAACATAGCCCAACTGGACAGGGGACTTGCCTGCGAGTTAAATGCCTCTCGAGGTCGCATACGACCAGGTCTTGGCCCAAGTCGCCCAAGTCCTGGCCAACAGCCCCCCATTACGATGGAGAGGAGTTTCTGTCTGGAGCAGCGCCCGCCTGGCTCCTGGTATGGTAAGTGACTGTCCCCCCTAATCCCCCTGGAAGGTTTTGGGGTGGATGTGGGCCCCCCTCATCGGTCTTGTGGTCCCTGTGAGCCATATCGTTCCCCCATCCACCCCCCTTTGCTGACGCTGGGGCTGTGGGTGGCTTGGTCCAACGCCTAGGACAGAGGCAGGGTGCTGTTGCTGTTGATGGGGACGAGGGGTGCGCCGCTGGAACCAGCCAATCGGCTGTGGCGGGGGGGCTGTACCTGGTGGGGGCTCCTGCCAAGGGGCCCCCTTCCTGCCTGCCCCATTTTCTGAGACCTAGGGATCCCTCCTGGGTCCCTGGGAGCCTCGTGTTGCCACGCAGGGCCACCATTTTGCTGTAGCCTATGTGCTCAATGCACAGTGGCCATGTTTGTGTAGTCCGGTGGCCATTTTGCGGTAGTTTGTCATTGAAAATAATGGCGGCCATGACAGTGGAGCCCAATGTGTGACGATTTTAGTGGTGGGAGCCCAACCTCATACCCTGGTGCTGACTTCTGGATCTTTTCACTTCGTGATCGCCGTACGTGGAGTAAAGATTATCCTGGTGGCTGCAGGTGTCTGTTTCTGCTGGGTAGTGTGTCAGGCGGGGTCCTCTCCCTCTCTGCTGTGGATCGATTAGGTGTTCTGATACTGGCAACCGAGTGGTGCTGCCGAAGCGGTGGGGGTGTCCCTTAGCAGTATTTTTACACCTTTTCTTGTGGGTTACCCCTATTGACTCATGGAGTCTTTGGAGCACATTTCCCCACCTGATCCCCTCTCAGAGGCTGCGGGGCCCTCCGGGTCCCAACCATCCATCGATGCACTGAGGGCGGTCCTGGAGTCCTTTGTGTCCTGGGTGGAGGTGGTTTTTGGGAAACAGGCTAGCCAAAAGCACCGCCTGCCTTCCCCTGCCTCATCTGACTCCTCAGATCCTTAATCTGATTCGGCCGTCATGAAGATGGGTCACTCTGCTGGGTCTGCGGCCCCACACCCTGAGATCTCAGATAGTAAGGATGATTCCACCACTTCTGCAACCGCGCACGAAAGGCACTGATTGTATCTGTGTGTGAAAGATGGAGGATGCAGCTGAAGCTGCAATGGAGGCATCGGTTCCCTTTGGCACTCACAAGCCATCCAGAGCGGCAAAGGTGTTTCCTTTCCCCGCCTATTTTGACAGAATTGTTGCTAAAGAGTGGGAATGGCCACAACGTCCCCTTGTGGTCCCTAAGCGATTTGCTATGCGGAACCCTTATGAGGAGTCCCTTCTTAAAAAGTGGACTGTTCCACCAGCGGTGGACCCTCCGGTCTCCAGGATGAACAAAGCAACCATGATTCTGGTTGAACAGTCCCCGGCTGACAGGAAAGCAGAGGCTGTGGCCCACAATATGTACACCCTGGCTGGTTCGGCACTAAGGCCAGTTTTTACCATTGCACTGGTGTCGCAAGCTCTGGACTAAGCTTTTACGCCGTGACCTGGAGGGGGAGTAGCTCCCCCCTGCCTTTGCTGAGCTGGCGGACCAGTTAATCCAGGGGCTGCAGTTTATCTGTGAGGAAAATAACACTGGAAGTGTTGGTCTCCTCTTAAGAAAAGGGGGGATTTTTAAGGCAATAATTGCTATATAATGACAATGAATAAAATGTAAATTATTTATTAATATAATAAAAAATGACAAACAATGTCATTAATTGCAGACATGAAGGCTCCATGACCAAGCGTGGAAGACCACAACAGATTATGGATCACAGGAGTCACAATATATACAAACAGCCAATGTAATACATTTGAACGTAGATTGTGAGGAAGCAAGGGATATATACCACTCCTGCACCGGGATATAGACCCCAGGCGAGGGAGAGTGTTCAAACCAACGCGTTTCAAACAATTTATTGAACTTTTAAGTTCCAATCTTCATCAGGGATATAAGAACTGGTGGTCCCTTTATTTTCCTACCTAGAAAGAAAAAATAACAAACCAACCAACAAACAAACACATAAAGAAAAAAATGATTGTTATAAAAAAAACGATTTAGGTACATGAATGCGCCACCAAACTTTCCCCACACTCCCACCCATGGATATGAGCATTGAAAATGTAGACACATAGGCATAGAATGATACCCACCAAATCTTCTTTGTAACAACGAATGAATTCAGTTGCTGTAAAGATCCAAGCCTCTAAGGAAAGGTAATTTGATTGTTGACCCAGAGAGAACCCGGAACGGCTCATGGACTGTCCCGGATAATCCGTTTGGCATGAAAGGTCTGCCCATCCAGTAGGCCCACGGGGTATATAAAGGCAAGGGTACCCCTTAATATATGGTGCCTAAAAGCAGAAATAAGCAAGTATGACCAACTAGGCAACAAGCTACAGGTTTTCTTTTTTTTCGGAAAAAGACAGCCGGCAACAGCGTTCTGCATGCTGGCAGCTTCCACCCGGATTTGCTCAAGAGGTCGATTCCCTACAGCCAGTTCCTCAGGGCCAGACGGAACTGTTCGACCTTTGACGAATTCCGGGTGGAGGCTGACAGCTTGACCGAACGCTTTCTGGCCAGAGGCTACAGCAAGTCCTGCCTAAGAAAATCGATCAATAAGGTCAAAGACTTGGAACGTAGGGATCTAATCTTTAAGTCAGAAAAACAGCGTGAGGATCACACAGTCAGAGTGATCACACACTATTCTAAAGAGCATGAAACTATAGTCAAAGTCCTTGCCAAACATTGGGACATTTTGACAGATGACTCGACGTTATCCAAATGTGTTTCTGATAAACCGTCCGTGACTTATAGAAGAGCTGGGTCCATTGGCCAGAAATTGGTCCAGAGTGAATTTAAAGGGGACCGCAGACACGACCCCTGTCGAACTTGGGGTACCTTTCCCTGTGGTTCTTGCTCCTTCTGTCCGTATGTGCAGAGGAGACTTTCCTTCCTCCTCCCCAATGGTGACAGTCACAGATTGCGCCATTTTGCGAACTGCAAGACCAGGGGTATCGTCTACTTGGTGGAGTGTGAATGCAGTTCATTTTATGTCGGGAAGACGAAACAAGAGTTTCAGGCTCGTGCAAATAAACATCTAGCAGGCATGCGAATAGGCAACCTCTATCTGCCCTTAGGCAGACATGTGGTTTGGGACCACCAATACCGCATGCCCCGAGTCAACTTCACCGTCTTGGACCGCAATCACATTCCACCAAGGGGCGGCGATTGGAATAAGCAACTACTTCAGAGGGAGGCACGTTGGATTCAGATTCTTGATGCCACCAAGCGACCAGGCTTAAATGAGTCGGAGAGTTTTAGACCCTTTTTGCTCTGGCAAGTCCGACTAAATCCTTCCCAGTCCCCCTTTTACTTCTTTTCTTTTTCCCCCCTTTTTTTTTTTTTTTTTGTCTCACCATTTGATATGTATTTTGAACAACAGAGCGGAATTTTTGGTGTAATTAATTTTTTTTTTTTTTGCAATACATTTTTTTGCAAATGTTCTGGTTGTTATATTTGGGCATGCATGCGTGGCATGGAACCATCCACATTCTCAATCTATGGATTGTGGGCATTTTTTGATTATGGCAGGCACTTTTTAGCATAGCTTGGGGGCTTTCATTCCCCTTCCTTTCCCTCCTTCTTCTTGAGATCCAAGCCTCTTCTCTTTTGTAGGCACTATTGTGTTATTACATCCCCCCTTCCCATGTGGGAAGATTGGGACCCCAATTTACCGGCCATTAGGTCAGGTTAGGATGGGCTGCAATTAGTGCCTTTTGTAAGTATAATCATATATTTTTTATATATTTTTTTATATATTTTTTTTTGTTTGTTTTCATGACCGGACAGAGAAAATTCCTGTTTGGTGGTCTTTTTCTGCCCCTCCAGTCCGGCACATGTAGGCCCCTGCACTTGTATGTTTTACCAGTGGGGGGCCGTTAGCACATTGCTTAGCGTGGTTTGATCTAGTTCCGCCACGCTGTGCACTTGTCCTATACAGTGTCGGTGGCTGTTAGTCTTCTGTGTTCCTCCCCTTGAAGACCGAATGATGACGGTGACGTCACTTCCGGTGCGCCGTGTGCGCCACTTCCGTTCTATGCTCGGGAACGCAGCTACTTCCGGGTAGTGCGAACCCACGGGAGTGAGAGGAGGGCGTGGTCTTGTACCACGCTTAGCTCCTTATACAGAGGACGCCAAGACCCACAGTGCCATATCCCCATGCTCCTCCACACTACAGGAGGGAGCTAGGGGTTAGCATACATGTGGCACATCACTTTGAGCCATTACGGATTTCTATTTGGATCAGCCCGAACCCGGCCTGGCAACACTGGGGATTTTAACTTTTTAGTTTGATGTAAGTACCATTTATATATATTTTTTAGCTCTGAGCCCTGGGGGTTTTTCTTACCCTCAGCCAGGCATTATGGTTTGATGGCTGAGTCGTTTTGGTATAAACCCCTCTTTTTGCTTTTGAAAACCTGTAGCTTGTTGCCTAGTTGGTCATACTTGCTTATCCACCACTATACATGTATGCTCATTTCTGCTTTTAGGCACCATATATTAAGGGGTACCCTTGCCTGTATATACCCCGTGGGCCTACTGGATGGGCAGACCTTTCGTGCCAAACGGATTATCCGGGACAGCCCATGAACCGTTCCGGGTTCTCTCTGGGTCAACAATCAAATTACCTTTCCTTAGAGGCTTGAATCTTTACAGCAACTGAATTCATTCGTTGTTACAAAGAAGATTGGGTGGGTATCATTCTATGCCTATGTGTCTACATTTTCAATGCTCATATCCATGGGTGGGAGTGTGGGGAAAGTTTGGTGGCGCATTCATGTACCTAAATCATTTTTATAACAATCATTTTTTTCTTTATGTGTTTGTTTGTTGGTTGGTTTGTTATTTTTTCTTTCTAGGTAGGAAAATAAAGGGACCACCAGTTCTTATATCCCTGATGAAGATTGTAACTTAAGAGTTCAATAAATTGTTTGAAACGCGTTGGATTAAACACTCTCCCTCGCCTGGGGTCTATATACCGTTCCGGGAGTGGTATATATCCCTTGCTTCCTCACAATCTATGTTCAAATGTATTACATTGGCTGTTTGTATATATTGTGACTCCTGTGATCCATGATCTGTTGTGGTCTTCCACGCTTGGTCATGGAGCCTTCATGTCTGCAATTAATGACATTGTTTGTCATTTTTTATTATATTAATAAATAATTTACATTTTATTCATTGTCATTATATAGCAATTATTGCCTTAAAAATCCCCCCTTTTCTTAAGAGGAGACCAACACTTCCAGTGTTATTTTTCTGTACCGACTTTATGGGATGATGGCAATTTCATGTCACTGATCATCTGGGACCAATTCTTTTGTCGCAGTTTATCTGTGATGCCTCTTTGGATGAGGCTCCCCTAGTCGCTAGGCTCTCTGTTTCAGCAGTGATCCTTCTGCGTATTTTTTGGCTCAAAATGCTGCTCTGCGGATCAGACTTCTAAGAAGGCCTTGACTTATCTTCCTTTTCAAGGAGATCGCCTGTTTGGAGCTACCCTGAAGGACATCATTAAAGGTCTCACAGGGGTGAAAAGTTATTTTCTTCCGCAAGCTACTAAGGGCAAGGACCATCATCATCGTAGATATGGGCCATCCTTCTCGGCTCATAAAAAGTTTTTTCATCTTTCATCCCGGTGTGAGGAGAGAAAAGCCGATAACCGACTTGTGTTTAAATCCTGTGATCAGCTGACAGCTGATCACATGGTAAATGGCCACTGTAATTGGTCCTTTACCCTGATCTGTGATCAGCTGAGTCCGAAGAACAGAGCGTGCCCCCTGCAGTGTGCGGGCAGCGCAATCCCGGGAGGATTTTACAGTGTTCTGTGAATTGGAAAGCTATGTCTCAATGACCTTTGTGGCTGTTGGCTTGTAGTTCTGTCTTCCTGTCAGTGTGCATCTGCTTGCCCATTCGAGGTACAAGAGATACACTGACAAGTCGGCATAAGTCCTGCTTGGCTCCTGCAATCTGCTGATTACGGGTGAAATGCTTTACAGGCTACAATTAAAATAAATAAATGCACATTTTTTTTTTTACCTGCAAAAAAGATGTGCATTTATTTATTTATTTATTTTTAAAAGGTGATTGTATCCTTTAAAATCACATAACTCTCTTGCATTTGATTTTCCATTCTCTCTGCCCCCCCCCCCCCGGCACCTATGGAGTTACATGTGAGTCTTTGCTATGTGCGCAATCCCAAACTGTACTACAGCTCTCCATACAGCTATTCAGAGCACCGTACACACAGTAAGATCAACTGCCTCTCCATCTCCACAGTGGTGATCAACAGCAGCTTTGTGTTCCTCTTGTGCTAGTTTTATATGTGCTTATTCGAACAGCTGCACATAGAGTTGTAGTGCAGAGTGGGAGAGCGCACATTGCAGAAACAAACGCAGGACTCCTTGAATCTCAGCATCGCAGAGAAAATGATAATATAATTGCGTGGTCAGGGAACAATTGAAAAAGGAGGACATTTTTAAAAAATGAATTGCTTGTGAGTTATGTTATTTTATCTGATCTAGGGGAAAAATACTTTAACCGGTTGCCGACCGCCGCAAGTACATATACTGCGGCGGTCAGCCCCGGCCAGGCGAAGTGACGTATATATACGTCACTAGCCTGTCACTGGCTTGTGAGCCAATAGCGCGCGAGTGCGCGCCCGCTGAGGCGCGCGCCCGCCCCGGCTCGCTCACAGACAAGTCAGTGCGTGTGACCAGCGGACCCGATGTCCGCCGGTCACTCGCGATCGTTCGGCGGGAATGGAGAAAGGCAGGCGGCTAATGTAAACAAGCCGCCTGTCATTCTCCCCTGTGTAAAAATGGAGATCAGACGGTTCTACTATGTAGGACCGTTGATCTCTGTTTTTACAGTAGTAGCCATGTCCCATCACAGTTAGAAGCACGCCCCTAGGACACACTTAACCCCTCCCTCTCCAATACAGTTAACCCCTTCCCTGCCAGTGTCATTTTTGCAGTAACAGTGCATATGTATAGCACTGATTACTGCAATAATGTCACTGGTAACCCCAAAAGTGTCAAAAATGTCAGTCAAGGGTCCGATCTGTCCGCCGCAATGTCGCAGTCCCGCAAAAAAAATCGCAGATCGCCGCCAAAACACCAAAAATGACAAAAAATCTTTCCCTTTGTTAGTAAATGCGATAACTTTTGCGCAAACCAATCAAAATACGCTTTTTGCAATTTTTTTTACCAAACATATGTAGCATAAAACAAATTGGCCGAAAATGTTAAAAAATTTTGATTTTTACATTTTTTTTGGGAATTTCATATAAAAAAATGTGAAAAATATTATTTTTGCAAAATTGACGCTCTTTTTTTGTTTATAGCGCATGATCAAAAAATCGCACAGGTGATCAAATACCACCAAAAGAAAGCTCTGTGGGAAAAAAAGGACGTCAATTTAGTTTAGGTACAGCGTCGCACGACCGCGCAATTGTCCGTTAAAGTCACGCAGTAAAAAATCGCAAAAAAAACCCTGTTTAGGAAGGGGGTAAAATCTTCCGGGGCTTAAGTGGTTAATATAACATTTTTCAAAATCATAAACTTACCTAGAAATGTTGATTTTTTTTTGGGGGGGGGGTTGTAATTATATGTTTACACATACTGCACATGAACATGCAGTCAGAGAAACATTTTACAGTGTCTCTTTACTGGACTTTTATACGTTTTGTCTTCCCCCAAAAAAAATGTCCCACTCTTTACAATCACGCTTTATTCGTGTCATCAGTTTGCAGCAACACCTACAGTGGGTACGGAAAGTATTCGGACCCCCTTAAATTTTTCACTCTTTGTTATATTGCAGCCATTTGCTAAAATCATTTAAGTTCATTCTTCTTCCTCATGAATGTACACATAGCACCCCATACTGACAGAAAAACACAGAATTGTTGACATTGTTGCAGATTTATTAAAAAAGAAAAACTTAAATATCACATGGTCCTAAGTATTCAGACCCTTTGCTGTGACACTCATATATTTAACTCAGGTGCTTTCAATTTCTTCTGATCATCCTTGAGATGGTTCTACACCTTCATTTGAGTCCAGCTGTGTTTGATTATACTGATTGGACTTGATTAGGAAAGCCACACACCTGTCTATATAAGACCTTCCAGATCACAATGCATGTCAGAGCAAATGAGAATCATGAGGTCAAAGGAACTGCCTGAAGAGCTCAGAGACAGAATTGTGGCAAGGCACAGATGTGGCCAAGGTTACAAAAAGATTTCTGCTGCACTTAAGGTTCCTAAGAGCACAGTGGCCTCCATAATCCTCAAATGGAAGATGTTTGGGACGACCAGAACCCTTCCTAGAGCTGGCCGCCCGGCCAAACTGAGCTATCGGGGGAGAAGAGCCTTGGTGAGAGAGGTAAAGAAGAACCCAAAGATCACTGTGGCTGAGCTCCAGAGATGCAGTCAGGAGATGGGAGAAAGTTGTAGAAAGTCAACCATCACTGCAGCCCTCCACCAGTCAGGGCTTTATGGCAGAGTGGCCCGACGGAAGCCTCTTCTCAGTGTAAGACACATGAAAGCCCACATGGAGTTTGCTAAAAAAAAACACCTGAAGGACTCCAAGATGGTGAGAAATAAGATTCTCTGGTCTGATGAGACCAAAATAGAACTTTTTGGCCTTAATTCTAAGCGGTATGTGTGGAGAAAACCAGGCACTGCTCATCACCTGTCCAATACAGTCCCAACAGTGAAGTATGTTGGTGGCAGCATCATGCTGTGAGGGTGTTTTTCAGCTGCAGGGACAGGACGACTGGTTGCAATCGAGGGAAAGATCAATGCGGCCAAGTACAGGGATATCCTGGACAAAAACCTTCTCCAGAGTGCTCTGGACCTCAGACTGGGCCGAAGGTTTACCTTCCAACAAGACAATGACCCTAAGCACACAGCTAAAATAACAAAGGAGTGGCTTCACAACAACTCCGTGACTGTTCTTGAATGGCCCAGCCAGAGCCCTGACTTAAACCCAATTGAGCATCTCTGGAGAGACCTAAAAATGGCTGTCCACCAACGTTTACCATCCAACCTGACAGAACTGAAGAGGATCTGCAAGGAGGAATGGCAGAGGATCCCCAAATCCAGGTGTGAAAGACTTGTTGCATCTTTCCCAAAAAGACTCCTGGCTGTATTAGATCAAAAGGGGGTTCTACTAAATACTGAGCAAAGGGTCTGAATACTTAGGACCATGTGATATTTCAGTTTTTCTTTTTTAATAAATCTGCAACAATGTCAACAATTCTGTGTTTTTCTGTCAGTATGGGGTGCTATGTGTACATTCATGAGGAAGAAGAATGAACTTAAATGATTTTAGCAAATGGCTGCAATATAACAAAGAGTGAAAAATTTAAGGGGTCTGAATACTTTCCGTACCCACTGTATATTTGTGAGCAACTATTTTCAAAGATGAAACAAACAAAGAGAAAAATTAGAACCAAAATATCCGATGAGCACCTTGAGAATTCAGAAAAATACACCGCGCTCAGTATTAAAATTGTGAACAGTAATCAAAGTGGTCAAAATCAGGCATTATAGTTCATTCATAATCGGCTTTTTTCAATTCATATATACAGGTGCATAAAATTAGAATATCATCAAAAAGTTCATTTATTTCAGTAATTCAATTCAAAAAGCGAAACTCATATACTTTATATAGATGCGTTACACACAGAGTGATATATTTCAAGCATTTCTTTCTTTTTTTTGATGACATAACATAAGATCAAAAAAAAGAAAAAGGATTTTTAATACTAAAAATATTGCTTACTGAAAAGTATGTTCATGTACAGTATGCACTCAATACTTGGTCAGGGCTTCTTTTGCATGATATAGTGCATCAATGCGGGGTGGCATGGAGGCGATCAGCCTGTGGCACTGCCGAGGTGTTCTGGAAGCCCGGGTTTCTTTGATAGCAGCCTTCAGCTCATCTGCTTTGTTGGGTCTGGTGTCTCTCATCTTCCTCTTGACAATACCCAACAGATTCTCTATGGGGTTTAGGTGAGGCGAGCTTGCTGGCCAATCAAGCACAGTGATACCATGATCATTAAACCAGGTACGTGTACTTTTGGCAGTGTGGGCAGGTGCCAAGTCCTGCTGGAAAATTAAATCAGCATCTCCATAAAGCTGATCAGCAGAGGGAAGCATGAAGTGCTCTAGAATTGCCTGGTAGAGGGCTGTGCTGATTTTGGACTTGATAAAACACAGTGAACCAACACCAGAAGACATGGTTCCCCAAATCATCACTGACTGTGGAAACTTCACACTCGAGCTAATGCAACTTGGATTATTTGCCTCTCCACTCTTCCTCCAGTTTTTGGGACCTTGATTTCAAAATAAAATACAACATTTTCCACAGTCTGTGATGATTTAGGGAGCGATGTCATCTGCTGGTATTGGTCCACTGTGTTGAAGTCCAAAGTCAGTGCAGCCCTTTACCAGGAAATTCTCAGGTTATCTTCATCTTCGTCATGTGTGGGGTTTTTTTTCTCCTCCTCCTGCATGGGACAGGGAATCTGATATGAATATGTATATTGATATGTTTTTGCTGATTTATTTGGATGGTATATTTATTATATATGTTTAATACTACCAGGCCTTCAGTCAGATGTTGAGAAATTAAAGCCCTGAAGAAGCGACTCTGACCGAACAATGCCTAGGTGATTTCTACAGGCTGACTTGCATGTGATTTTTTTACATTTTGGGCTATAGGTTGCCCTTATGATGTGATTTACTTTTTTTTAACAATTTGTAATAAAAAAAATGTGACTTTTTAGATTTTTCAGATCAATAGTTTATTTATGAACAGAGATTAGAACTTTCGGGGGGGTCATCGTTTAATGCCCTTATCTTGTCCCCTTTTTCTGCTGCAATTGTGTTATATAGCTAGTTTATCTCCCCTTCTTGCCGTTTCTATATACTATTTACCAATCACTACGATTTTTACAACTGTCTGTAAATATCAGGGGCTTCTAATTTGTCATGCGGTGTTGCAACAATATCTTACCCTGCTAGCACAAAGGGACTTGGTATTCATTATTTTTTTGTCTTTTAAAAGCAGAAACCCTCCTATTTGGCCTAAAGTGCAAACGTAGCCAGGCTATGGACATTCAAATATTTTTACAGGCTATAACCTTACTTATTGATCTTTAGGCCTCATACACACTGGACGGTTTTACAGCGGCTGTTCATGGCATCAGGTGTTTTTTTTCTGCAGCTAGTAAACTCCCCAGCATGTTATCCTATGTGTCCATGCACACATAGGCTGTTATCAGCAGTTTTTAGCAGGGGCATTTTCTGGTTGAAAAAAAACCCTAGAACTAGTGGGTTTTAGGAGGTGTTTTTCAGCTGTAAAAACGCTCTAACTCTGATAAAAGCTGAAAAAACGCTGAAAAACTTGGCTATTCAGCATTTATAAACGTTTTTGAGCCATAAGGTTGTGTGGGAGTATAGTTTTGTTTTAGAAAAGCTAAAAAACGCTACAGCTAAAAAACGCTACTGCAAAAAAGCTAAAGAACTCCTTCTACAGCTACAGCTTTCTACTGACGTTTTGATAACGGCCAGTGTGCATGACGTAGTAGGCACTACTAGTGCCAGCCTTAATAGCTAATTGTGGTCGTACTGTACTAGTAACTTGGCTTTGAAAGTGGTGTCTAAGGAAGTAACCTATTTCTCTTCTCCGCATAAATTGTGTTCAGTCTTAACGCTATAATTAAGGGCTGCTAACAATAGTAATTTATCATAGGCTTGGGTGTGTATTATAATACCTATGTATGGTATTCTATGTTCTCCATATATATATAGGGTTGGTTCAAAAGCGGTTAATAGTAATACCTTTAAATCAGGTGTCTGTTGGAAATTGCTGGGCTAACATCTGCATGTACAAAGAATACATTTTCTCCCCAGGTTTTGCATACCATTCACGAATCATTTTCAGTTCACAGGGTGTAACTGGAACTTAAATGTATGATCATAGTGCTTAAATATAAAAAAGCATATTAGATCTTTAAAGGAAATGGTGGGTTATGTATTTTTCATTATAAATCAGCATTAAAAATGCACTCAGTAGCTGCTAACGAACCTGTCATGTATCTGGTAAATATCAGAGTTCAGATCTAAAATGCTTAAGGGAATGTAGAGGAGCAGATATTACTGGAAGGATCCTGATGAAGTAGGTAAATCTTGGAGATAAAAGTAATAAAGGAGGATAAATATGTCCACAACAAACAAGCCAGAATAGTGGATGGAGAGAGAGAAGTAGATGAAACAAGAATAAGGATGTGGATTGACTAGGGTAAGAGATGATTGCTGATTATAAAGAAGTGTTTCAGGAACCTGTGGATTCTTGTTTCAGCAAGAATGTAGCAGATGCAGTCAAAGGGCCAATTTATACCTGTAACGCTCTGTGAAGAGTGATCTGTGGTGGATTGCATTTCACAAAGAGGTGCTGGCATGGCTGACAAGCATTTAGGATCTGATACTGCTGCCTCCTGCTTGTATTTCTGGCATGAACCCTTTCACTTGAATATGTCACATTTTCTAGTGTTACTGCCCGACGACTGTGGGGAAGCAAAGCAATGTAGCATGTGTACATGCCAGCTGCCTTTTGAAGCTTGGGAGGGGAGGATAAAAAATATGGCTCCACCACTTATTCTTACTGCCCCCCCCCCCCCCAACCGCAAGTATAAACTGAGCCCTAGTACTTATGATTTGCATACGGGCTTCGGTTTGTATATGAGCAGTGTGTACATCAGGCTTTTACAAAGCATTTGCAGAGCTTTAGGCCAGCTTTATTGAAGCTTTAAAAGTACAAATCAGCTCCAGTTTGGGAATGTTAAACATGGATCCTAATATGAGTGCTGTCACTTTAAATTAGCTCATGCAAGGCTTCAGCATTACTTGAAGCTTGTTGAAAGCCTGGTTGCAGCTTGTTTAACCACTTCCCGCAAACCGACGTACCTGTACATCGGCTTGCAGAAGTGGTTGTACGGGGATGATGCCTGCAGCTGTTTTCCCCAGTCAGTGTAACCCCCCCCCCCCCCCCCACTGTTAGCAGCACTTTCCCGGAATATCGGTCGATCCCTAATAGAATCCCCTTACTTGAGTGTTTTACAAGCGTTTTTCGTTAACCACTTAAGCCCCGGAAGATTTTACCCCCATTCCGACCAGGGGGTATTTTGCGATTCAGCACTGCGTGACTTTAACGGACAATTGCGCGGTCGTGCGACGCTGTACCTTAACGAATTTGACGTCCTTTTTTTCCCACAAACAGAGCTTTCTTTTGGTGGTATTTGATCACCTGTGCGATTTTTTGATCACGCGCTATAAACAAAAAAAGAGCGTCAATTTTGCAAAAATAGCAATATTTTTCACATTTTTTTATATGAAATTCCCCCCCAAAAAAATTTAAAAATCAAAATTTTTTAACATTTTCGGCCAATTTGTTTTATGCTACCTATGTTTGGTAAAAAAAAATCGCAAAAAGCGTATTTTGATTGGTTTGCGCAAAAGTTATCGCGTTTACTAACAAAGGGAAAGATTTTTGTCATTTTTGTCGTTTTTTTTTTAACGCGTAATGGCGGCGATCTGCGATGGCCGTGACCACGCGGGAGCGCGCCTCCGGGGGCGCGCGCTCGCTCCCTAGGCCCTCACACGCTAGTGACGTAGCCCTACGTCACTTTGCCTGTGAGGGGCTGACTGCCGACGTAGATCGACGTTAGGCAGTCGGCAAGTGGTTAAAGTAGCAGCTCTCCACCCCTAATTTCCTCTTCCTCTCCACCCCCTCTTTTGGCTAAACAAAAACACCTAAAGCTGTCAAATGCTTGTAATACACTTTCTAAAATGCTTTTAAAAAGCTGCAAAAAAGTTTTAAAAAGAGCCTGAAAAAGCCAGTAAATCGATACGCTCAGGTGTGAATGGAGTCTTCGCCCCCATTCACATTGGGCCGATTTGACAAGGGATTTGCATCAAAAAGCCTATTGCCTGCAATGCCATCATCTGAATTGGTGCAACGGCAACATTGCGTCGCCGCATCGATTCCCAAAAGTAGTTTCTGCACTACTTTTGGCGACTTCAGGGGCGATTTCAATAGACATCTGTGCAGGAGCCCACACAGTTGTCTTTCAAATTGTCCCAGAGCTGGCACTGACATGTGGGTTTGAAATCGTATGAGTTCAGCTGAAGCCGCCCTCAGTGTGAACCAGGGCTTAGTTTTTTGTGCTGCAGAGACATTGAATCCTTTTTTTGGAAGCTGATCCCTAAAACATTCTCACAATGCTCTCATCTTCTTCAGTGTTAGGACAATAAATTGCACTCACATGAGGGTATAAGACAAGCTCATAAGCAACACTTTACTCATTATATCTTACCCCTCTGTGTTGCAGTTTTCTTTTAGATTTCCCATTTTATATGGACTGGGAGACGCAACATTAGACTTTGCCCACTTCTCCATCTTCTGGTGAAATTTGGAAATGCATCACAAGCATTTAGAAAATCAAACTGTGGGTTCAATTACAAGTGAGCAGTTATGCTTCAGTCTACTGAGAACATAAGTAGTGGCAGGAGATAGTTTGGGAAGAATGTACTTTCTGTACTACTACACAAAGGGTCCAGAAAGTTTGTTTTCCCAGACAGCAATTTGAATGTTTCTAACACTTCAGTTGAATAGCTTTTCAGGCTTCTTATTTCCCAATGATAATGCAGTAAGATGTTTTTTTTGCTAGTCTTTAGGATTCTAAGTATCTCTGTTCTATGCACAGAAATGCAAAGCGCTGTTTGTCACTTAATGCCAGCAGTGAAACATCACTTCTTTTTGCAGTCAATATATACTGTCAGAATTGTAATGCGAAGGAATGTCTAAAAAGGGTTCTAAAACAATGTGAGCATAATTGTTCCGTGGCTCATTACATTTCTCTATTTTCAACTTGTCTTCTGCAGTTCTGAGCTATTGCTGGAGATGTGTCTTTATTCATTTTGCCGAAAAATCTTGACAGCCCCAAAGTTTAATTATAATTATCAGCTTTTCTGCAAGGTTCTGTATCCAAGGAGTCTTCTACCATTGTTACATTATTGCCACTTATGGGCTGTGCGTTACAATTTATACCATTATATGACCTTTTATTTTAGCAATCATTAGTATAATGAGACAATCTTTTCTTTTTCACTACACTTAATTTGATATTATTCTGTAATTTATTGCCATATGTACTCCAGGTGGAGAAAGCCTTTTCGCTAATGCTTTGCGTTGTTGGAAAGTCTCTTAATGTTGCGTGTTCTGTAACTGAATGTTAAAGATAATGAATGTTTGGAGAGTGGTTTTTTTTTCTGAAAGAGGGAGCACTTTGGCTTTTTAATATACCAAAATCTATGTAGAAAATTTTTAGCTGCTAATGATGTCTTGTAACATTTTCAACTACTTTGATAAAAGGCAAGACCTTTATCCACATAATTAACCCTTTCCTTGTAGGCTGCTCCCCCACTGGATTCAGTCAAGCAAATCTTTTTTTTTTTCCCTGTGTTACCGAGCTAACGTGCATCTGTAAAGCAATGCTGAGGAATGTTAAAAGTGGAACTTAACTGTATCTACAAAAACCACAAATTGAGAATGCTGTTTAATTCATTTTTAAAATTCAAGGCAATGGCTCCATGCTTTATCTTGTTACGGAATCACACCTCCCCTAGCATTTCTCGATGTGGTCATTCTGAGTAAGGTCAGGTGATTCGTGTAGCATTTATTTCCTGGAATCCATCTGCCCATAGCTCAGGAATGCAGGGAGTAGGTTTGAGCTTAGCTGGGAAAGCCATTTCTCTGCCCATGAGGACTCCCGGGATGTAGGACATAATTTTGGCCTAGACCAAGAAGCAACTGAACAAATGTTAAAAAAAAAAAGGTTAAAACAAATAAAAATGTAAAATGTACTTTCCTATCTATTTACTAATGCTAGCAGCATAAGGTTACATATTATAATGTTAAGAGAGTTTAGTTCAATGTTAGGCTGTATAAGTAAGTGCACATCTGTTGTATACACACCCTTTGCAAGATACAATATGTTTAACTTGGTTGTGGTAAATCCATGTTTTCTAGGTATATGGTATATACAGAGCATGCTGTGCTGATATATGTTAATCAGAAGCAAAGTTTGTGAGAGTACACAATCAATACATTGGTTTTCCACTTACAAACAGACAGTGAAAAACTTCTATGAAGGTGCCATCACCATGGAGGAGTCTTCAGTAGAATACATTTGTTTCATGTGCAAAAGCCAGTGTTTTGGGGCTGAATAAAATCCCTTTGTCAAGGCCAAACATTTGTGGACACCTTACATGAGCTCATTGGACATTCCATTCCAAAAACCATGGGCAACAATATTAAATTGCCCCGCCCCTCCTTCCTTTTTGCTAGTGGAATTTGTGCCCATTTGTGAGGCCAGGTACAGAAGTTCAATTTAAATAGTGCTCCATGCAAGCCACTGGCGTTCCCTGGCACCAAGCTCATCAAACTATGTCTTTGTGGACCTGGCTTTTTGTACCTGAACACAATAATTTGGAAGGCTGTCCACATGCTTTTGGCAACAGAGTATACTTGTGCAAGTTTTAACATCAAAATGTTTATCTACCCAGCAAATTGATTTTCAGTAATAACTGACCACATGTACAGCGGGTATAAAAAAGAATCACCCCCCTTAGCAGCCTAAAATGAAGACAGACACAGTTGTTCTTCTATCCCGCTGTATTTTACTCAGTGCAACTTATAACATCTAAGTGAAAGATAGAATACCAACATGCCAGGAAAAAATTAAAAAACTGAATCACTGAATTGAAAAAAGGATTACCCCCTCCTAAAAATGACTTGTAAACCCAATCAGGTGTAAGGAATCACCTTCTCAATGGCACTCAAAGCCATTTAAGTTTCAACTGTGATCAGCTGTGGTCATTTTAATTAGCTCAGTATAAAAAGAGCTTTCCTGGAGCATTTCAGTCCCTGATAGTGCAACTGCCGCTCACTGTAGTTTTTATTACCCTATTATGGCTTAATAACTGTTGTTATAGTATAAAAAGCAAATGTGGGCTTTATTTCTGAAAACTGATTCCAGGACATAGTGTACATCCTGTCATGTAAAGTATAGATGCCGTTGGTAATTTTATAGTAGATATGACTGTGCATAGAAATCCTAGTTATAAATTCAAGTGTTTCTCTCACATATTACCCCTATGCAGTTTAACCACTTGCTGACCTGCCGCCATTTATGTACTGTGACAAAGTCGCACTTTTTTGCGAAACGACACACCTGTATGTTGTCTTGTTCAGCCGCTACTAGATGGCGCCATTACGCCGCCTGAGGTGTGATCACACCGTGATTGGCTAGCGGAGATGTCAATCAGCGGGTCCGGTGGACCCAATGTCCACCAGCCACCTGCAATCATCCCTGTGAGAGGCAGAACAATGATCCGCCTATGTAAACAAGGCAGGTCACTGTTCTCCAATGGGAAAAGATGGAAATCTTGTGTTCTAAGCAGGAACCCGGATCTCTGTCTTCCCCAATCAGTGTAACCCCCCCCCCCCACTGTTAGTAAACACCCCCTAGGGACACACTTAACCCTTTGATCCCCACCTGATGTTAACCCCTTCCCTGCCAGTGTCAGTGTCCGCCGCAATGTCGCAGTCCTGCTAAAAATCGCTGATGCCCGCCATTTCTAGTAAAAAAATGTAATAACTAAAAATTCCATAAAAATATTGCATCGTTTGTAGACGCAATAACTTTTGCGCAAATCAATCAATATACACTTATTTGGATTTTGGATTTAACCAAAAGTTTTTTACATTTTTTTTTATTGGCTGTGTTTTATAGTAGAAAGTAAAAAATATTGTTTTTTTTTTTTTTCAAAGTTGACGTTCTTTTTTTGTTTATAGCACAAAAAATAAAAACCGCAGAGTTGATCAAATACCACCAAAAGAAAGCTCTATTTGTGGGAAAAAAAGGATATCAATTTTATTTGGGTACACCATCACAAGATCACGCAATTATCAGTTAAAGTAACGCAGTGACGTATTGCAAAAAATGGCCATGTACTTAAGGGGGTAAAACTTTCCGGTCCAGAAGTGGCTAAGAAAATAAAGTTCATTGGGTCCCAGTAGCTTTTAAAGAGAATCAGTCTGGAGGAAACATTTGTAAGAACCTAGCAACACAGTTTTATCTCCCAGGGATCAGTGCGTGCTGTTTACGGATATTTTACTTTTAGAAATTGCAGCTTAGTGTGGGAATATAAGACCCCCATGGTGGCTGACTTGTCTCTTCCTAAACTCAAGACTGATAACTACACTCTATCTAGGCTATTAGACAAATGTGAAATCCTCAGTTAAAGTGGCACCGCCAGCATAGCTTATCTTTTATCCAATAACTTACCTGCTGAAATAAGAGGCAACATGCTTACCTTTGCAGCATCCCTTGTCTTGAAATGCTGCTGCAAATATTAAATTAGTTGAATTGATTGAATACCTGATTACCCCGCTGCACACAGTGGTTCCTTCTGCTTGCTCATACATCCCGTATAGATGTACAAGCTGGCAGGAGAAACCACAGCATGTGGCAGGGGAGCAGGTGTTCCATGCCCCAAGACACTAGCTGTACTACACACCCAAAAAGACGTCATTGAGGTACTTGGGGCACATTTAGAACACCTTAACCTTTTAACCCTCTGCTGTTCTGTGCTTGTATTTGCCAGCAATTCCCAACTGCCAAAATGACAGCTGTGAGTTGCTAGGTAAATATAGCCGCTGTATTAGCTGCTGCTGTCAAAAGACGGGACCATCTGACACAAGGGGGGAACTTTATCAAAACTGGAGCAGTCAGAGTTTAGAGCAGCTGTGCATTACAACCAGGCAGCCTCACTTAAGCTTATTCAGGTTAAGCTTTGAAGATATAAAAAATAAAATAAAGCTTAGAAGCTGATTGGTTGCCATGCACAGCTGCTCCAGATTCTGTCTGTTTCTATGTTGATAAATTCTTAATGTTTTTTAGACACTGTTAGGTCAAAAGATAGAAAGATACAAAGTTTCATTGTTACTTTTGCATCTACTCTTATCTGTAGATCAAAGGGAAGATGTTTTTTTCCTGCATATGATTAAAATAAAGTAACCAGACAGGTATATACTGTATATAAAAAAGTTTTAACAAAAATCAAATATAAACCTATTAAAACCCTTATATAGCTAAATGAATGAGTGCACCATCTAATTACATGCACCAGACCCTGAGATTTTTAATAAAGAAGTAGTTTGTAAATTAAGGGTTTTTACGGTGCCATTAAGAAACTTTCAGACAATATTTAAAGTGGAGTTCCACCCTAATTTTATACTTACCTCCATCTTCTCGCTCCGAAAAACAAAAAACGAAAAACCTGAAAAACAAATGGCTAATCGCATTTTTTTTTTTTTTACTTACCTCGTAGCGAAGAAAATATACTTACCTTACTTCCTTCTTCCTCCTTCCTCTGCCGCGGCCCGTCGTCACTTCCTGGCTCTGCAGTGATTCCTGGGAGCTGAACGTCATAGCTCCCAGGAATCATTGCGCCTGCACCGGCCCCGACGTCAGTTCCGGGGCGCGCGCGTCATCCCCTTCTAAACAGCTTCTGGGCATGCCCAGAAGCTGTGGAGGGATGACGCGCGCGCCCGGAAGTGACGGCGGGGCCGGCGCAGGGCATCGTGGGACCGAAGAAGGCGGAAGAGGACTCCAAAGAGGATCGTGCTGGCTTCAAGCTGCCCACATCTGAGATGGCAGCGCTGGACAAGACTTTTTCGAGGTAAGTATTTGTTCTAACAGGTAAGTGCAACCCGGGACAGATCAGAGGCTAGCCATTGTGGAATGCACTAGCCCTGACTGTCCCGGGGGTATTTAAAAAAAAAAATCCAGGGTAGAACTCCGCTTTAAAATTCCAAAATTTTATTAAAAATATTAAAATTCATCTCATAAAAACCTTGTCATTTGCATATGTCAATAAACCAAACTTCCTCTACATGTTTTTCGCTAGATAATCATAGCTTCTTCAGGAGATTTTGTCTGGATATTGTTCACATAAGCTAGTAATAAATAAATACATAATTACTCCTTACATAACTATCATGATGTCTATATGACAAACAAACACAAGTATCTGACACACATAATATTACACAACAAAACAATTATGCTTACAGTTACTGGGTCCATAGAGGGAACATTGTATCCCACTTAACCAATACACCTTCTAAATTTTCAGAGGTGAACCCCTGGATTATAAGACCAGATGAAGGACAATTAGGATTTTGATTAATAAGTGCATGTAGAGGTGGATATCAGTGTACCATAAGGAGTACTAGAAGTCAGAATCTAGGTACCTAGGGAGAAACAAGGAATTTGACTTAATATAGAGGACTATTTATGACTTTTACTTATAGTGTTATGATGCCTGTTAAATCCAAATATATCTTACATAATTATGAGATCAGAGTAATTACCTTAGATCACTCCTGCTCAATCAAGGATTGCAACCAGCAGTTCCTTAGGCAGCCTTAAGATAACAGCAATATCATAAAAATGACATGTGAATACTAATGGGCATCTTCCCTTTCTGGTATAGCAGAGCCCAGGGCTTCTCCACATACCTGGAACAGGGCAACATCATGTCAGCTTAGAAGCGTTCAAAAGATCAAGTCCTAATAGTTCACTCCCATTTGGAACAAATCAATGTCCTACCTAAATTGTTCTTTATTTTTACATATAGGTTCCCCCGAGGTGCTGCAGAGCTGATTAGCACTGCATTTCCTCCCCCTTATATACTACTCACCTCCAGCGTCCATTAGGACGCTTCCGGAGGCTCGGACGCCGTTTGTTTCCACCTCGCATGCGCAAGATGGCGGCGGGAAATGACGTCACAGGGATGCCGTGAATGTGAACAATATCCAGACAAAATCTCCTGAAGAAGCTAGGATTATCTAGCGAAACATGTCGAGGAGGTTTGGTTTATTGGCATATGCAAATGACAATGTTTTTTATGAGATGAATTTTAATATGTTTGATAAAATTTTAGAATTTTAAATATTAATTTAAATTTACAAATTTCTTCACTATTAAAACCCTTGTTAGCCTTTAGTTTCCCCTAATCATCCCTAATTAACTAGTTATTCTCCTTCTCTGCGTAACTTATTTTCTTACTGATTTCTGTATTTCTGTTTTTTTAACCATTAAACTTTTTTTCATTTTGTTTGTTAGTTTTTAAAAAAAGTGCAAAGTTTAAAAGATTAATTTTCATTTTTTAATACATTTGCAATTCATTGTATGATAATCATATTTTAAATGTAATTTTAAATAGGGAAATAATATAATAAAATGTTAAAAAAAAAACATTGACTAAAGCAGAAAAATTGCTTGCTTTTAGTTTTGTTACAAAATAATGCAATTTATGATTACTTGTATTCGCCTGGCAAATACCTAAAAGAATTTACCACTTTTAATTATTTATATCTGCACATAAAATGGCAGCGCCATAAATTAACCGATTCATCCAATCCTTAACACAACTATCTCTATATAACTTTATAACAACTATGTCTATATAGTTTAGCATGGCCCTTTGGTTTAAGCTATGTGTTAAACAGATGAAAAAATATAGTGCTGGTTCTACTGAAGTAGGATTCATCCAAAGCAGAAAGCTTTACATACTGAAAATTTTTCAGTTAAAGCTTAATATACTGGGGCCTCCTCCCCAATTATAAATCACCTTCCGTACTACATGGGGTGAGGGTGACAGTAAGGACCCTTCCGATGAGATCTTAGGGAATGCTGAGTATTCCAGTTTTTATAAAACATTAAAGCACTGTGCAGAATCATTGTTTTACTGGATTTGGGATATTTTTTTATAGCAGAAAGTAAAAAATATTGTTTTTTTTTTTTTTTTTTCAGAATGGTCACTTTTTTATAGCACAAAGAATAAAAATTGCAGAAGTGATCCATAACCACCAAAAGAAAGCTCTATTTAATGGCATCAATTTTATTTAGGTACAGCATCGCACGACCGCGCAATTGTCAGTTAAAGTAACGCAGTGCTGTATCGCAAAACATGGCCTGGTCATTAAGGGGGTAAAACATACTGGTCCAGAAGTGGTGAAAGAGAAACCACCCACCTCCTCATTTTTTATTTTTTTTTGCCCCGCTTACCTGATGGTGGTTTCAGATACTCACCCATCCAGTGAATCCAGCGTTGACCCGCTGAGATCATCTCATGCCTGGCCGCAGCCCCCTTCTGCGTGTCCATGCTCTATTTATGTATAAGGTTCTTGTGCGCTGCTATGTACTTAAAGATGAAAAAATTGATGAGAAAATAAATAAAATATTCTTATTCAAAACAAATTGATTAAGTACAGCAAAACCAAAAATCCAAATGTATGTGACATGGTGACAATTTTTGATCCTTTTTTTAAGATGAACAGCTGCAACCATTTACTAGTAAACTCAAACACTACCGCCATGTTCTATCTAACGTCATTGAGAGGCCTGCCGGGCAGGCCTCTTGATGACGCGCTGATAGGCCTCCTCCTGTTCTTCAATGAAATCCTATACCTCCGGGGATATGTGAGGTACATATCCCGGGGGGTACATCGGCAGTGTGCGCATCATTCGCCTAATGCGAGTGACATGCATGGGGAGGCGGGGCGGACTTTCAGTAGAAAAAAAAAACGTAAACAAATGAAAAAAAAGTTTCCCTATTCCGCCAGAGGAAGGGAAGAGGAGTGGAGAGGCAGGAACTTCCTTGGGAGGATGAAGGCTTGCTTTAAGTCATTTTTTAATTTTTAACTGCTTGCCAATCTCCCGCCGCAGATATACAGGCTGGCTCGGCTGCGCGTATCGACGTATGGGTATGCCTGCCCCCACTAGGCAGCAGGGATGCCGATCCACAGGACTGGCGGCACTAATTGCCCCTTGGCACCCGCGATCGCTCCCTGCTGAGAGAGAAGGACGGCCTGCTGTTGTAAACACAGGAGACCATTGTTCTCTCTAAAATGATCACAGAGCAACTGTGAGCCTCCTATTTAGGATCACAGGTCTCTATGTTCATTTCACAAGTCCCTCCCCCATACAGTTAGAAAACACTCCCCTAGGCTCACACGTAGCCTTTTGATCACCACTGGGTTAACCCCTTCTCTGCCAGTGTCATTATTATAGTAACAGTGCATGTTTTTGTCACTGGTCCCCCCAAAAGTGTAAAAAATGTTAGTTAGGGGTTCCATCTGTTCACCGCAATGTCGCAGTCCCGCTAAAAATCACAGATCGCCACCATTACTAGTAAAAAAAAAATTGATAATATCTTTCCCCTAGTTTGTAGACGCAAAACCTTTTGTGCAAACCAATCAAAATTAGCTTATTGCGATTTTTTTGTAGAATTGTCGCTGTTTTTTTTTGTTTATAGCGCAAAAAAAATCGCACGGGGGATCAAATACCACCAAAAGAAAGCTCTATTCGTGGGAAAAAAAGGACATCAATTTTGTTTAGGTACAGCGTCGCACGACCGTGCATTTGTCTGTTAAATTACCGCAGTGCCGAATCTCAAAAAATGGCATGGTCATTAAGGGGGCAAATCCTTCCAGTCCAGAAGTGGTTAAAGAAACCCTTTTTTGGAACATTCAAATTAGCGATTGAATTCCCTGTGTGAAAAATACAATGACCAGTTTTAGCTTGATGCTTGGCCTAAAACTTTCAAACTCTTTCAGTGAATAATTGAAAGCTCTCATTTGTAAAGTTTGTAATTTATGATAATCCCTGTATCATAGGCTCCTTCCTGGATTCCTATTTACTCCCCCATTGCACCATCCCCACATTCTTTCCCCACTTTTGTCAATACAGTGAAGTCAGCTAATGTAAAAGTAGTTCTGCACGGCTTTGTCGCCATGAATAGTAATGTGTAATTTCCCAGCTTTTGTTAGCTATAAGCCATATTGCCATGACTCTAAAGACAAAGAACAACTGCCTGTTAATACTGTACTGTATTGCCGATGTTTACATTCTTAGAAAGCGATTTATTGTTATGTAATACGATGTTGTCAATGTTCTTCTATTGCCAGAAGCTCTTAGTTTTCAAAATGCGTCCTTGAAAATGCCCTTTTTTTTTTGTTCTTCATTTCTTTAACGTTTATAGCACAAGGATGTTGGGCATTGCTTTATAGAGTACACGGAACCATTCACATCAGTCCAAATGGAGTTTACACTCCAATGCCCCTATCACCTTTAATAGCACATCATTTCTCAAAGGACAATTTTTGGTGGGGGGATTGTAGATTTAAACCAGTGTACCTGTAGGAAACCCACACAAACTTGAGGAATTTCTATAAATTGCATTGTTAATGATCTGAAACTGCATTGTCTAGTTTATGCTTTGTAAGGAGAACACAGGCGCCTCTCTAAGTGCAGTATCTTGAAATGTATTAAATAAACCAAATGAAAGGTACTCACAAAAGAATATGTATAAAATGCATCGTGGTGAATATAGATAATCGCTCCGGTGTCCTGGTCAAGATGGCTTGAGCGGTCTCAATACACAGGCTGTGACCGGTGGATCTCGGTACTTCCTAGTCGTGGGGACACACCTGCCTTCCCGCCGTCACGCCATGTGTGATCGCGCCGGCGACGCGTTCTCGGAGCATGCGCTCCTTCCTCAGGCCGATGATGCACCATTTTGGATGTGGTGTTTATATAGGGCAGAAATCCGGACCAGCTAGGTCCTAAAGCCTCCCACATCTGCCAGACAGGCAACTAAATATGGAGACGGCTAGTGGCAAATGTGTATACACACTCGCTAGAATATGTTGGTGTAGTACAAATTATACATATGAAAGGGATAAAAGGGACTGGCCATAATATAGAAAATATATGATAAGGGCTATACAAGCAATGGTTGAAGAATAAGATGACAAATGAAAATTAAATTAAAAATGTAAACATGTGTGAAAAACAGATGATGATATACAAAAGGTGGAGTGGAAAAGAAACAAAATTAAAAAAATGTATATAAAATAAATATATACAGTATATAGCGATAAAAATCTATATGTATATATGAATAAATATCAGCCAAATTTATGCTTATGTTGAGAATCAATGGATGAAATCAATCTATTTTAACCACTTAAGCCCCGGAAGATTTTACCCCCTTCCTGACCAGGGGGTATTTTGCGATTCGGCACTGCGTGACTTTAACGGACAATTGCACGGTCGTGCGACGCTGTACCTAAACAAATTTGACATCCTTTTTTCCCAACAAACAGAGCTTTCTTTTGGTGGTATTTGATCACCTGTGCGATTTTTTGATCATGCGCTATAAACAAAAAAAAGCGTCAATTTTGCAAAAATAACAATATTTTTCACATTTTTTTATATGAAATTCCCAAAAAAATGTAAAAATCAAAATTTTTTAACATTTTCGGCCAATTTGTTTTATGCTACATATGTTTGTTAAAAAAAATCGCAAAAAGCGTATTTTGATTGGTTTGCGCAAAAGTTATCGCGTTTACTAACAAAGGGAAAGATTTTTGTAATTTTTGTTGTTTTTTTTTTAACGAGTAATGGCGGCGATCTGCGATTTTTTTTGCGGGACTGCGACATTGCGGCGGACAGATCGGAACCTTGACTGACATTTTTGACACTTTTGGGGTTACCAGTGACATTACTGCAGTAATCAGTGCTATACATATGCACTGTTACTGTAAAAATGACACGGACAGGGAAGGGGTTAAATGTATTGGAGAGGGAGGGGTTAAGTGTGTCCTAGGGGCGTGTTTCTAACTGTGATTGGACATGGCTACTAGTGCAAAAACAGAGATCAACGGTCCTACATAGTAGAACCGTCTGATCTCCATTTTTACACAGGGGAGAATGACAGGCGGCATGTGTACATTAGCCGCCTGCCTTTCTCCCTTCCCGGCGAACGATCGCGAGTGACCGGCGGACATCGGGTCCGCCGGTCACACGCACTGACTTGTTAGGGAACGAGCCGGGGCGGGCGCGCGCTCGCCCGCTATTGGCTCACAAGTGAGTGACAGGCTAGTGACGTACCGGTACGTCCCTGTAGTAGTAAATCTGCTTTAGGGCAATCCTTAACTGACTGGTTAACTAAAGAAATCTTAAACCACTTGAGTACTTGCCTTTATATACCCCTTCGTTACCAGACCATGTTTCAGTTTTCAGTGCTCTGATAGTTTGCCTGACAATTATTTGGTCATCCAGCACTCTATCTAAATTAATTATATATCTTTTTTTTTTTTTTTTTAGACAGAGCTTTCTTTAGTGCTATTTAAAGAATTTAAAGATTTTAAAGAATATGTAAACCCAGAATTTCATATTCCTGATATGTGTCTGTCGTGTTATTTGCTTGTCTAAAAAAGTATCCTGTTCTGTTTGTATTGCTTTTTTTCTGTGAAATACTTAGTGATGCCAGTCCCTCTGCTTTCCTATTAAAAACTGAACACAGTAGGCATGAGAGCACATCTGCCAGAGCATGGTCAGTGTTCTGGCTATTCTGAGAACTCAGCCTGCTCTCCTATAATGATCAGACTTTTCCTGACACGCCGCCCTCTGCACAGCCATCCTCTGGGAAGACCAGTGTGATGCTGTTTCTCCTTCACTAGCTCTCTGAGGTTCCTTATGCAGCTCTGAAAAGAAGGTATGTGAGTACTTAAAAAAAGGGGGGTTGATTAGTATTTATTATATATATATATATATATATATATATATATATATATATAGTACAGGATGCCAAGGTTGGGTCCTGGACAGGTGCTATATAGTCCCAATATTTGGGTTATGGTCCCTTTCAGGGAAGTGTGGCAGTACTCAGGGGGTCACCCAGGACGGGTGAGGAATTCCCAGGAATAGCCTGAAACAGGAGAGGCCTGACTCGCAGTTCTCTCTGAGTTAAGAGAAATATTTGGGACCCAGGATTTCGGAGACCCTGAAGCGATATTCGGGTGGGAAGGGGTCTCCACCTCTGACTACGAGGATTCCAGCACACACAGGGTTAAGAACCTCCAGGAAGCAGCTCTTAAAAGACAGGAAGTAGTGATAGGTGTGGTGGTGAGGAGGAGTTGGTGTATGCACCTGTCTGGGGGAGCTGTGAGTTTTGGCTGGAGGCTGCAGAAAACAGGACTTAATAAGGACTGGTAAACCTTGGGGCGAAGATTCATCTACAAACCGTATGTGCTTTACTTTTCCTTTGTGCTGAAGATAAGCGGACTTTATTTTGTATTTTTGTGCTGGTGTGCTGCTGGAAGCCTTATTTTGTTTTATGTGCTGAATAAAAGCCTTTTTTGTTACAATATATAGACAAATGTATTGTGATTACACACAACGGGAGCCTATCGGTGGGTACTGCCGACTCGATGTCCATTGGCACCCGTCGATCATCAGCCAGAGAGACAAAACTGCAATCTGCCAATGTAAACAAGTTAACCCTTTGATCGCCCCTGATAACTCCTTCCCCACCATTCTGTATGCAGCAGGCCCCCTCAACCCGCCTAATACTTACCTGAGCCCCATCTCGATCCAGTAATGTTGCATGAGAACTTTGACTGTCTGGGACTCCTCCTGATTGGCTAAGACTCACGGTGGGCGCCATTGGCTCCTACTGCTGTCAATCAAAGTCAGTGAGCTAATGCGGGGAGAGAGGGGGCCCTGGCTCCTTGTCTGAATGGACACACAGAGCAGGAGCTTGGTTTTGGGTGCCTTTATAGCAAGCTGCTTGGTATGGGGGCACTTGGCTGGAGGGAGGGACCAGGAGCGTTGGCGAGGGACCAGAGAAGAGGAGGATCTGGGCTGCTCTGTGCAAAACCACTGCACAGAGCAGGTAAGTATTAACATGTTATTTTTAAATAAAAAAAAAAAACAAGACTTTAATATCACTTTATGTATTCACTCCTAACTGATTCCTGGCATCTTGTAAGCTGCGAATGGAGTCTAAACAATGTGAATCCAGGGCGCATGTGCAGGAGTCATGCCAATGACAGAAGAGAGAATTCCTTCAGACTTATAAGGATGTGTCTTAGTAGCAGATAGACTTAGCGATAGTATGCAACGTCAAGCTGCGGCTGCCAAAGCCGGCAGAATCTTAGCATGCATAAGGAAGGGGATGTATTCCAGAGACAAAACTATAATCCTTCCACTTTATAAATCACTAGTCCAACCACATCTGGAGTATTCTGTCCAGTTCTGGTCACCAGTCCTCAGAAGGGATGTGTTGGAGCTGGAGAGAGTACAGAGAAGGGCAACAAAACTTATTAGGGGATTAGAGGACCTTAATTACGAAGAATGTTTAGAAGTGCTCGATTTATTCTCCCTGGAGAAGAGACGCCTGAGAGGGGACATGATAGCAATTTACAAATACCTCAACAGTGATCAGAGCATAGAAAATAAACTATTCAGTCGCAAGGAATGCATGAGGACACTAGGCCATACAAAGCGATTAGAAGAGACGCGTTTTAACCTCAGGCTACGCAGGGGGTTCTTTACAGTAAGGGCTACAAGACTGTGGAATTCTCTACCACAAATGGTAGTAACTGCGGGGAGTATGGCTACTTTTAAAAGACTATTGGACATACATCTCAAGGATACAAACATCCAGGGGTATGGGAAATGATCACACCTACACAGGTTAAACTGGATGGACTAGTGTCTTTATTCAACTTCAACTACTATGTAACTATGTAAGATGGCAGTGGTGCAAGCACGGAGCGTAAACTGCTAGCAGGCTTTCAACCAGCTTCAATTGGTACTGAAGCCTACTAAAAGCTTGTCTAAAGTGTTAGTTAGCATTACTATTAACATCCTCAAACTAAAGCTAAACTGTGCTTTTTAAGGGTTTCACTAAAACTGATTAAAGTTGGGTGAAAGCTTTGTCAATGTTTTGTCGAAGCCTGCTAAACATAGTTGAGTTGATTTACTAAAACTGGAGAGTGCAAAGTCTGCTGCAGCTCTGCAAAAAAACGAATCAGTTTCCAGGTAGTTTTGTCAAAGCCTAATTGAACCAAGCTGAAGCTAGAAGCTGATTGGCTACCATGCACAGCTGCACCACATTTTGCACTCTCCAGTTTTAGTAAATCAACCCCAATGTTAAACAAGCTGAAGCCCACATGTTGGAGCCTGTATACAGTGAGGGAGAAAAGTATTTGATCCCCTGCTGATTTTGTACAATTGCCCACTAACGAAGAAATTATCAGTCTATAATTTTAATGGTAGGTTTATTTTAACAGTGAGAGACAGAATTAAAAAAAACAAAAAAACAGAAAAATGCATTTCAAAAAAGTTCTAAATTGATTTACATTTTTGTGAGAGAACATTTTTTGACCCCTTCTCAAAACATGACTTAGCACTTGGTGGCAAAACCCTTGTTGGCAATCAGAGGTCAGATGTTTCTTGCAGTTGGCCACTAGGTTTGCACACATCTCAGGAGGGATTTTGTCCCACTCCTCTTTGCAGATCCTCTCGCATGTCAAATCGGACCAATGTGTACATGGGTTTATACAGGTAACAAGCTAAGATTAGGAGCACTCCCTTTAGGAGTGCTCCTAATCTCAACTTGTTACCTGTAAAGAAGACACCTGGGGGCCAGAAATCTTGCTCATTGATAGGGGATCAAATACTTATTTCACTCATTAAAATGCAAATCAATTTATAACTTTTTTAAAATGAGTTTTCTGGTTATTTTTTTTTTCTTATTTTGACTCTCACTGTTAAAATACATCTACCATTAAAATTATAGACTGATAATTTCTTTGTCAGTGGGCAAAGGTACAAAATCAGCAGAGGATCAAATACTTTCTTTCCCTCACTATGTTGGTATAGGCAGATGAATAGGCATAATGCATAGCTAATGTTTCTCTACCTTGTATGCCAATGACTAGCTTAAGATGTATATCTGCTTTTGTCTATAGCTAGACCTGATCTCCTACAACCAGCCAGATGATCATTTAGGCTAAAGGGTTGTCAAGTGTGGAAGCTGGTACTTTGGAATCGGGCATAGTAATAAAAGTGTTTTGGGGATTTTAGTATCTCTACCAATGGGCTTCTCTGGAGTCTCGATTAAAGCCAGTATATCTAAGGCACCTTAATTGATTATGTCTGTGAAATAGCTGAAACTGGCTTTAAAGAAACGGTCAGAGTTCATTTTCCACACAAAACTGGCATGAAAATTGATGTCATATAGATTTTCTTTGCTTTTCGAAAACACACAATGATTGCTCTTTTACAAAGATATGTTAATACTGATTTAATTAATGCTGTCCTGCTTTTTCTTTATTTGTGGATTGAAGAAGATTTTCTCTCTGTATGAGTGTGTAGTATCTTAGCTTTATTTTTTTTTCTGGCTAATTTATTGTATTCCCTTACCCTGAGCTGTCATTGCTGAGGTTGGCTTGAGTGCTGTACGTGATGGTATTAGTGTAGATTTACTTCTCCGCATATTGATGCAGAGCCTTGTGAAGACCAGATAAAAGATTTAGCGCTACTCAACTTCATGTCTCAGGTGCCCTGGATTTTTCTTTAAATGAGATTACAGTGTCCACAGAGGAATGAAATGATGCATAGGAATATTAATAACATTCATTCATACAGAGGCAACACGTTCCTCAGCTCGTTAAAATGGTGCTGACAATGACCTTTATTTCCATGTTTTTTTTTTGCTATAAATGGATGTAATCAGATATGTGTGATAATAGAAGCATTCAGCGACTTTCTAGCATGCATTGTATTTGATCAGCTTGGCTGTATGCCAGAGTCTGACACCATTAAATGTGTAAATGCAGTAATAAAAGGAGGAACTGATTCAGTGGGGCACCAGGAGGATTTAAGTACCGCTTGTCAGTTCTCTACTGGCAGCTTGATGATGACATCATATCTACTGTGACATGCACTGATCTTATTTATTTTACAAAAGTAAACTTATCCTTTAAGGTATTAGCGCACTGTGTGCCTCTTCCTTCTCTGATGGACCTAGTGAATTTATAAGCTGCACTCGGCTGTATATTGACTTGCCCAATAAAGTGGATTGTTGTGTTTTCCCCTCTAACCACAAAGTTCTTGACCCGAGGCAATAAGAGTATAACTGTACTTGTTATCCTTTCTTCGTGATTTGCTACTATGATCATAGTATACAGGAAAGGCTTTTTCAGTTCAGCTAACATTAAATTGCCCGTATAGAGTACGCTTAAACACCTAAGTGGTTCACACTGTTATTTTTATGTTTCTGATCTGTCTCTGTTTGTTGCTTCATTTTCTACCTTGTACAACTTAAAGCTAAACTATGGGCAGCAACTAAATTCAAAGCCCAGTCATTTGTTTGCTGTTAGTAAAAAATAAGAATGTGTTTTTTAGAAATATAATTGGACATACCCCTTTTTCATCTGCTCCAAGTCTGGGTCATGAAATATAAATAAAGCATATCCTTTTATACTGTGTATTTGTCCTAAACCAAACCCCTGAGTGTGATCAGCTTTGGGGGAGGAGAGCTCCTGTACATAGCCTGTGATTGACAGCCACAGCTGTGCATGTTCTTGTGTGTTCTGAGGAGGGGAGTGTGTCCTTTTCCTCTAATCAGGGCTCATAGCTCTCCTCATTGAGTTCTTCATATTCCCGCTCCCCACTTTTCAGAGATCAGATATTCTGTGTAAAATGTGTTTTGAAAGACTGTAGAGGACAGATGGCTGCAGAGGAAACAGGTACAACGTATGTAGGAGGATTTTTTTTATCTCTTATCACCTGATACTAGTCACGCCACTGGGTATATGCAAGGGGTTTACAATCACTTTAAACCTTCAGAAGGTAAACATAGCCATAGATTAATTTAAGAATAGCTGTGCCTTGAGCTCAGTTTTAACTGTCAGCAGTATACTGAAATCAGCACTAATATCTTGTTTTATTATTGATGAAGTGCCTAGAACATACCCACATGTAAAATCAAATTATGAACTATTCCAATTGATTCTGACTGCGTGTGAAGAGAAAATGGACACAGCTGAGGGGTTCTGAGCATTGGATTCTGCTGAAATCAAGCTGTGCTATGTCCACATCACCAACCTGGTCCAAAACATTAGTGATATAGTCATAAAAAATGAAATCAGATTAGTCTAACGTGATATGCACTCAGTTAAGTCATGCTGCTTTGAGTCCAGAAAGTTGTGTGTTTTTAAGTGATTATTGATCCTTCATTTTCTGAGTGATTCCTTTAATTTGACTACAACACATGTTAAACTCACTGGCCTGTAGTTGCCAGCTTCTACCTTGCTATCATTCTTCTGAATAGGTTCCATATTAACTGTCCACAAGTCTCCTGTTGGGAGAGATTGATTAAAAAGATCCGTTAATGATCCACCAACTATACCTCTAAGTTTTCTTAGAACTCTGGGGTGAATAACATTGGGGCCCATTGCTTTATTAGGCTTTAACCGAGCAGGCTCCTCTGCTACCTCTGTCTTTAGCAATTATGAAAATTAGCCGTCATTACTAGAACCAACACGACCCACCAACTTGTTATAGCTGAATAGAAGTAATGGTTTGCTACATCCAGGGCTCCCTCAACATAAGTGCTGTGCCAAGTTTAAATTTTAGTAATCTCATTTTGTATTCCTTCCATAACTGATGTACCTAAAAACATTTTTGTCACCTTTCTTAATAGGATTTAGCCATTTCTTCCTCTATCTGTGCTTTGAAAGCACTGATAATGTTTGTTGACTCCTTTGTAAACTTTTTACACTTCTATATCAGCTACATTTTCTGTTTCCTTGAATATTCTATATGCTGTTTTTTTTTTTTTTTTTTTTACTATCTTAACTCTTTAGTGTACCATATTGTTTTTTTTATTTCTTTCATTTGCTTTTATTAATTTGCCTGACATATAATCTAGTTGCCTCCAGATTAGAAGACTTTACTAGTGCCCACAGAATACGAACTGTCATTTTACTCCCACCTTTCAATTCATTTTTTTTTTTTTTTTATTCACCCATTTCAGCAAAAATTTTCCTTTTGAAATCCAACAATTTTGTTTTTGTATATTATTTTTTAGTTCCTATTTTAATTTCAAACCAAAGACATTGGTATTCACTAGAACCCACATTTTCTCAGACCGTAACATCAGACAGTCGATTCCCATTGGTCAGTAGGTCTAAAATGTGATCATTTGGGTTGGACTTTTTTACCAACTGTTTCAGAAAAACCCCATTCAGTACATCCATTACATCCCTGCTCCTGCTTGTAATATGAGTTTGAAAATTCTAGTTAATGCCAGACATGTTGAAGTCACCCATATTAAAACCTCCCCCTTCATTGCCATTGGAATTATCTCTTTATTCAACAAGTTATCATAATCTATCTGCCCTGGGGGTCTGTCTGTATATTACACCAGTTCTAAGGAAAGATCCCTCTCTGGTTGGAAGGCAGAGGGTTCCAAGTATTTCATTTGTTTTTTGAATTACCGCTAGCCTTATGCTATTTTTGACATACTGTATGTATCAACTTCACCTTCCCTCTTCCCTACTGTGTCTTTCCTGTATGTGTACCCTGGTACGGTTATTCTGAGTCATTTGAATCCTTGAACCATGTCTATGTAATCGTAGCAAAGTCCAAGTTGTCCATAGACAGAAGAGCTGTCCGCACACAAAACTTGTTGCCTAAACTGTGAGCATTACTGCACATGACATGACAAACCTTGCTATCTACTGTTGTATTTTTAGCTTCAGAAACTTTAACATTTGTTTTAACTTTCTGGGGACAGAAGTGCTCCTGGTCAATTCAATCTCTGTGCCTATTTCTCAGATTAAATGTATGTCCAAAAAACTTCTGAATGCCCTACTAAGACACTCAGTGCCCTTATGCGAGGGATGCAGGCCATCTCTTTTGTATAGCTCAATATCAGACCACCTGCTAGCTTCATTACTAAAATAACCTAAACCTTCAGCTTTGCACCAATCTTTTCACGAAAAATGTAACTCTGCTATACAAAGTGCTTTCCCTTGTTGTGCAGTATGGACAGGAAAGACCTCTGAAGATGTAAGAGTACTTCCTAACTGTTGAAGATCCTGGCTCAAATTATGAAAATTCTACCGCGCATCATTCTGAGATAAATCATTTGTGCCAAGGTGTGCAACAACAGCAACAATGCACTTTTAACAAGCTTTCTTGACAACATTTAAAATTCACCTTTTATCTCTCCTGACAGTAACACCAGGTAAACACCTAACATCCTCTGACCCTTCCACATGATTTCCCAAAGAAAACACCTCTTACAGTTGAATCACCAACAAGAATGGGGCCACTCAATAAAATTGGGGGAGAAGCAGTTTAACCTCAAACTGCGTAGGGGGTTTTCCACTGTCAGGGCAGTAAACATGTAGAATTAACTTCTACAATCAGTAGTGTCAGCTGGAAGTATTGATAGTTTTAAAGATCTCTTGGACAGGTATCTTAGCAAACACAGTATACAGGGATATGGGAAATTATGAACATGCACACCCACACAGGTTGGACTGGTGTCTTTATTCAACCTTACCAACTATGTAAAGAAGATGGCTTCTCCTTTTAGGAGCCCTATCCATAACACTTAACATAACCAGAAAGCAAGCTACTCACTAGGGGGGGAACCTCTGGGTGAGTCTAGGATGGAAAAGGACCTGGGGTACTGGTAGACAACAGGCTTGGCAGTGGCATGCAATGCCAAGCCGCTGCAAGCAAAGCCAACAGAATACTGGGATGTATAAAAAAGGGGATTCAAAAATAATTAGGGGAATGGAGGGCATCAGCTATGAGGAAAGACTACAAGCACTGAACTTATTCTCTCTGGAGAAGAGACGATTGAGGGGGGATATGATATCAATGTACAAATATTGTACTGGCAACCCTAGCATATGGAAAAACCTATTCAGAGAAAGGAAATACAATAAGACACGTGGCCACTCACTAAAACTAGAGGAAAGGTGGTTTAACCTTAAAATACGCAGGGGGTTCTTCACTGTGAGAGCAGTAAGGATGTGGAATTCTCTTCCACAAACAGTGGTATCAGCAGGGAGCATTGATAGTTTCAAAAAACGATTAGATGGGCACCTTACAGGGAGTGCAGAATTATTAGGCAAATGAGTATTTTGACCACATCATCCTCTTTATGCATGTTGTCTTACTCCAAGCTGTATAGGCTCGAAAGCCTTCTACCAATTAAGCATATTAGGTGATGTGCATCTCTGTAATGAGAAGGGGTGTGGTCTAATGACATCAACACCCTATATCAGGTGTGCATAATTATTAGGCAACTTCCTTTCCTTGGGCAAAATGGGTCAAAAGAAGGACTTGACAGGCTCAGAAAAGTCAAAAATAGTGAGATATCTTGCAGAGGGATGCAGCACTCTTAAAATTGCAAAGCTTCTGAAGCGTGATCATCGAACAATCAAGCATTTCATTCAAAATAGTCAACAGGGTCGCAAGAAGCGTGTGGAAAAACCAAGGCGCAAAATAACAGCCCATGAACTGAGAAAAGTCAAGCGTGCAGCTGCCAAGATGCCACTTGCCACCAGTTTGGCCATATTTCAGAGCTGCAACATCACTGGAGTGCCCAAAAGCACAAGGTGTGCAATACTCAGAGACATGGCCAAGGTAAGAAAGGCTGAAAGACGACCACCACTGAACAAGACACACAAGCTGAAACGTCAAGACTGGGCCAAGAAATATCTCAAGGCTGATTTTTCAAAGGTTTTATGGACTGATGAAATGAGAGTGAGTCTTGATGGGCCAGATGGATGGGCCCGTGGCTGGATTGGTAAAGGGCAGAGAGCTCCAGTCCGACTCAGACGCCAGCAAGGTGGAGGTGGAGTACTGGTTTGGGCTGGTATCATCAAAGATGAGCTTGTGGGGCCTTTTCGGGTTGAGGATGGAGTCATGCTCAACTCCCAGTCCTACTGCCAGTTTCTGGAAGACACCTTCTTCAAGCAGTGGTACAGGAAGAAGTCTGCATCCTTCAAGAAAAACATGATTTTCATGCAGGACAATGCTCCATCACACACGTCCAAGTACTCCACAGCGTGGCTGGCAAGAAAGGGTATAAAAGAAGAAAAGCTAATGACATGGCCTCCTTGTTCACCTGATCTGAACCCCATTGAGAACCTGTGGTCCATCATCAAATGTGAGATTTACAAGGAGGGAAAACAGTACACCTCTCTGAACAGTGTCTGGGAGGCTGTGGTTGCTGCTGCACGCAATGTTGATGGTGAACAGATCAAAACACTGACAGAATCCATGGATGGCAGGCTTTTGAGTGTCCTTGCAAAGAAAGGTGGCTATATTGGTCACTGATTTGTTTTTGTTTTGTTTTTGAATGTCAGAAATGTATATTTGTGAATAGTGTTGAGCGAACACGGACTGTATTATTCGTGTTCGTACCGAATAATTGGATTTTTTTTACCCGAACACGGACACGGACACTTTACTGTATGTTCGGGTAAAAATCCGTGTTCGGTCGTTTTATTTCCGGGTTTTGCATGCTTTGGCGCTCTTTTCATGGCGGGCTTTCAACAGCCAATCAACAATCGTTTAACTGGTGTGCCTTAAGCCATCCCAGCCATGCCTGCAAATGTCTTAGTAGCTGTGATTGGCCGTCTGAAGCATGTGACCAAGTCTTTATAAGTTCGAGGCAGCCGCCGCAGCAGCGTCATTCTGCTGCTTAGCTAAGGGACAGAGCACACATCAATGTGCTGGCTGCTGATTAGGGAAAGATAGGCAGGAAAAAACCATTTGTGTCCGGATAGAATTGAGGGACAGGTCGGAGTGTTTAGGCAGGGCGAGTTGTAGGCATTTTAGGGATAGAGTCTGCTGAATTATAGGGTCAGTGTCTTCTACAAACTACAATCGATATTGCTGTGTGGGGGGTGGGGTGAATCTGCACTCAATCCTGATCTACGATCTCTTCTCAATCCTGTTAGGGACAGAGTCTGCTGAATTTTAGGGAAACTGTGTTCTACAAACTACAATCGATATTGCTGTGTGGTGTGGGATTGGAGATAGGCAGGTGTCAGTGATCCACATCCATTTTTCTGTGTGTGAGCTGCAGTGAACACAATCTTTTTGGGCTGCAGTGAACACAATCTTTTTGGGCTGCAGTGAACACAATCTTTTTGGGCTGCAGTGAACACAATCTTTTTGGGCTGCAGTGAACACAATCTTTTTGGGGTGCAGTGAACACAATCCTTTTTGGTGTGCAGTGAACACAATCTTTGTGGGGTGCAGTGAACAAAATCCTTTGTGGGGTGCAGTGAACACAATCTTTTTGGGGTGCAGTGAACAAAATCCTTTTTGGGGTGCAGTGAACAACATCCTTTTTGGGGTGCAGTGAACACAATCTTTTTGGGGTGCAGTGAACAAAATCCTTTGTGGGGTGCAGTGAACACAATCTTTTTGGGGTGCAGTGAACACAATCTTTTTGGGGTGGAGTGAACAACATCCTTTTTGGGGTGCAGTGAACAAAATCCTTTTTGGGGTGCAGTGAACAAAATCATTTTTGGGGTGCAGTGAACACAATCTTTTTGGGGTGCAGTGAACACAATCTTTGTGGGGTGCAGTGAACACAATCTTTTTGGGGTGGAGTGAACAACATCCTTTTTGGGGTGCAGTGAACAACATCCTTTTTGGGGTGCAGTGAACACAATCTTTTTGGGGTGCAGTGAACACAATCTTTGTGGGGTACAGTGAACAGAATCTTTGTGGGGTGCAGTGAACACAATCTTTGGGGGGTACAGTGAACACAATCTTTTTGGGGTGCAGTGAACACAATCTTTGTGGGGTGCAGTGAACACAATCTTTTTGGGGTGGAGTGAACAAAATCATTTTTGGGGTGCAGTGAACAACATCCTTTTTGGGGTGCAGTGATCAAAATCCTTTTTGGGGTGCAGTGAACACAATCTTTTTGGGGTGCAGTGAACAAAATCCTTTGTGGGGTGCAGTGAACAGAATCTTTGTGGGGTGCAGTGAACACAATCTTTGGGGGGGTACAGTGAACACAATCTTTTTGGGGTGCAGTGAACACAATCTTTGTGGGGTACAGTGAACAGAATCTTTGTGGGGTGCAGTGAACACAATCTTTGGGGGGTACAGTGAACACAATCTTTTTGGGGTGCAGTGAACACAATCTTTGGGGGGTACAGTGAACACAATCTTTTTGGGGTGCAGTGAACACAATCTTTGTGGGGTGCAGTGAACACAATCTTTGGGGGGGTACAGTGAACACAATCTTTTTGGGGTGCAGTGAACAACATCCTTTTAGGGTGCAGTGAACACAATCTTTGTGGGGTGCAGTGAACAACATCCTTTTAGGGTGCAGTGAACACAATCTTTGTGGGGTACAGTGAACAGAATCTTTGTGGGGTGCAGTGAACACAATCTTTGGGGGGTACAGTGAACACAATCTTTGTGAGGTGCAGTGAACACAATCTTTGTGGGGTGCAGTGAACACAATCATTGTGGGGTGCAGTGAACTCAATCTTTGTGGGGTACAGTGAACACAATCTCATACTTCTGAAGATTTGAGGGTGCTGCCTGTTCCATACTCCCCCTACTCCTCATCTAGCCTTTTAGGGGTACAAACAATAGTAATTGGGGCCTAGTGTGGTTGTGTACGTGTGATATACATACACTTTTTTTGGATCATATTTTCTATTCCGCTATTTAATCAAAAACCTTTGGGGATCAGTTAAATTGGGGGATAGTCTGTGTTGGTACGTGTGAGAGAGATCCACCTTTCCAAGTTGTTGGGGTTCATCTCATACTTCTGAAGGTTTGAGGGTGCTGCCTGTTCCATACTCCCCCTACTCCTAGCCTTTTAGGGGTACAAACAATAGTAATTGGGGCCTAGTGTGGTTGTGTACGTGTGATATACATACACTTTTTTTGGATCATATTTTCTATTCCGCTATTTAATCAAAAACCTTTGGGGATCAGTTAAATTGGGGGATAGTCTGTGTTGGTACGTGTGAGAGAGATCCACCTTTCCAAGTTGTTGGGGTTCATCTCATACTTCTGAAGGTTTGAGGGTGCTGCCTGTTCCATACTCCCCCTACTCCTAGCCTTTTAGGGGTACAAACAATAGTAATTGGGGCCTAGTGTGGTTGTGTACGTGTGATATACATACACTTTTTTTGGATCATATTTTCTATTCCGCTATTTAATCAAAAACCTTTGGGGATCAGTTAAATTGGGGGATAGTCTGTGTTGGTACGTGTGAGAGAGATCCACCTTTCCAAGTTGTTGGGGTTCATCTCATACTTCTGAAGGTTTGAGGGTGCTGCCTGTTCCATACTCCCCCTACTCCTCATCTAGCCTTTTAGGGGTACAAACAATAGTAATTGGGGCCCAGTGTGGTTGTGTACGTGTGATATACATACACTTTTTTTGGATCATATTTTCTATTCCGCTATTTAATCAAAAACCTTTGGGGATCAGTTAAATTGGGGGATAGTCTGTGTTGGTACGTGTGAGAGAGATCCACCTTTCCAAGTTGTTGGGGTTCATCTCATACTTCTGAAGGTTTGAGGGTGCTGCCTGTTCCATACTCCCCCTACTCCTCATCTAGCCTTTTAGGGGTACAAACAATAGTAATTGGGGCCCAGTGTGGTTGTGTACGTGTGATATACATACACTTTTTTTGGATCATATTTTCTATTCCGCTATTTAATCAAAAACCTTTGGGGATCAGTTAAATTGGGGGATAGTCTGTGTTGGTACGTGTGAGAGAGATCCACCTTTCCAAGTTGTTGGGGTTCATCTCATACTTCTGAAGGTTTGAGGGTGCTGCCTGTTCCATACCCCCCCTACTCCTCATCTAGCCTTTTAGGGGTACAAACAATAGTAATTGGGGCCTAGTGTGGTTGTGTACGTGTGATATACATACACTTTTTTTGGATCATATTTTCTATTCCGCTATTTAATCAAAAACCTTTGGGGATCAGTTAAATTGGGGGATAGTCTGTGTTGGTACGTGTGAGAGAGATCCACCTTTCCAAGTTGTTGGGGTTCATCTCATACTTCTGAAGGTTTGAGGGTGCTGCCTGTTCCATACCCCCCCTACTCCTCATCTAGCCTTTTAGGGGTACAAACAATAGTAATTGGGGCCTAGTGTGGTTGTGTACGTGTGATATACATACACTTTTTTTGGATCATATTTTCTATTCCGCTATTTAATCAAAAACCTTTGGGGATCAGTTAAATTGGGGGATAGTCTGTGTTGGTACGTGTGAGAGAGATCCACCTTTCCAAGTTTTTGGGGTTCATCTCATACTTCTGAAGATTTGAGGGTGCTGCCTGTTCCATACCCCCCCTACTCCTCATCTAGCCTTTTAGGGGTACAAACAATAGTAATTGGGGCCTAGTGTGGTTGTGTACGTGTGATATACATACACTTTTTTTGGATCATATTTTCTATTCCGCTATTTAATCAAAAACCTTTGGGGATCAGTTAAATTGGGGGATAGTCTGTGTTGGTACGTGTGAGAGAGATCCACCTTTCCAAGTTGTTGGGGTTCATCTCATACTTCTGAAGGTTTGAGGGTGCTGCCTGTTCCATACCCCCCCTACTCCTCATCTAGCCTTTTAGGGGTACAAACAATAGTAATTGGGGCCTAGTGTGGTTGTGTACGTGTGATATACATACACTTTTTTTGGATCATATTTTCTATTCCGCTATTTAATCAAAAACCTTTGGGGATCAGTTAAATTGGGGGATAGTCTGTGTTGGTACGTGTGAGAGAGATCCACCTTTCCAAGTTGTTGGGGTTCATCTCATACTTCTGAAGGTTTGAGGGTGCTGCCTGTTCCATACCCCCCCTACTCCTCATCTAGCCTTTTAGGGGTACAAACAATAGTAATTGGGGCCTAGTGTGGTTGTGTACGTGTGATATACATACACTTTTTTTGGATCATATTTTCTATTCCGCTATTTAATCAAAAACCTTTGGGGATCAGTTAAATTGGGGGATAGTCTGTGTTGGTACGTGTGAGAGAGATCCACCTTTCCAAGTTTTTGGGGTTCATCTCATACTTCTGAAGATTTGAGGGTGCTGCCTGTTCCATACCCCCCCTACTCCTCATCTAGCCTTTTAGGGGTACAAACAATAGTAATTGGGGCCTAGTGTGGTTGTGTACGTGTGATATACATACACTTTTTTTGGATCATATTTTCTATTCCGCTATTTAATCAAAAACCTTTGGGGATCAGTTAAATTGGGGGATAGTCTGTGTTGGTACGTGTGAGAGAGATCCACCTTTCCAAGTTGTTGGGGTTCATCTCATACTTCTGAAGGTTTGAGGGTGCTGCCTGTTCCATACTCCCCCTACTCCTAGCCTTTTAGGGGTACAAACAATAGTAATTGGGGCCTAGTGTGGTTGTGTACGTGTGATATACATACACTTTTTTTGGATCATATTTTCTATTCCGCTATTTAATCAAAAACCTTTGGGGATCAGTTAAATTGGGGGATAGTCTGTGTTGGTACGTGTGAGAGAGATCCACCTTTCCAAGTTGTTGGGGTTCATCTCATACTTCTGAAGGTTTGAGGGTGCTGCCTGTTCCATACCCCCCCTACTCCTCATCTAGCCTTTTAGGGGTACAAACAATAGTAATTAGGGCCTAGTGTGGTTGTGTACGTGTGATATACATACACTTTTTTTGGATCATATTTTCTATTCCGCTATTTAATCAAAAACCTTTGGGGATCAGTTAAATTGGGGGATAGTCTGTGTTGGTACGTGTGAGAGAGATCCACCTTTCCAAGTTGTTGGGGTTCATCTCATACTTCTGAAGGTTTGAGGGTGCTGCCTGTTCCATACCCCCCCTACTCCTCATCTAGCCTTTTAGGGGTACAAACAATAGTAATTGGGGCCTAGTGTGGTTGTGTACGTGTGATATACATACACTTTTTTTGGATCATATTTTCTATTCCGCTATTTAATCAAAAACCTTTGGGGATCAGTTAAATTGGGGGATAGTCTGTGTTGGTACGTGTGAGAGAGATCCACCTTTCCAAGTTGTTGGGGTTCATCTCATACTTCTGAAGGTTTGAGGGTGCTGCCTGTTCCATACCCCCCCTACTCCTCATCTAGCCTTTTAGGGGTACAAACAATAGTAATTGGGGCCTAGTGTGGTTGTGTACGTGTGATATACATACACTTTTTTTGGATCATATTTTCTATTCCGCTATTTAATCAAAAACCTTTGGGGATCAGTTAAATTGGGGGATAGTCTGTGTTGGTACGTGTGAGAGAGATCCACCTTTCCAAGTTGTTGGGGTTCATCTCATACTTCTGAAGGTTTGAGGGTGCTGCCTGTTCCATACTCCCCCTACTCCTAGCCTTTTAGGGGTACAAACAATAGTAATTGGGGCCTAGTGTGGTTGTGTACGTGTGATATACATACACTTTTTTTGGATCATATTTTCTATTCCGCTATTTAATCAAAAACCTTTGGGGATCAGTTAAATTGGGGGATAGTCTGTGTTGGTACGTGTGAGAGAGATCCACCTTTCCAAGTTGTTGGGGTTCATCTCATACTTCTGAAGGTTTGAGGGTGCTGCCTGTTCCATACCCCCCCTACTCCTCATCTAGCCTTTTAGGGGTACAAACAATAGTAATTGGGGCCTAGTGTGGTTGTGTACGTGTGATATACATACACTTTTTTTGGATCATATTTTCTATTCCGCTATTTAATCAAAAACCTTTGGGGATCAGTTAAATTGGGGGATAGTCTGTGTTGGTACGTGTGAGAGAGATCCACCTTTCCAAGTTGTTGGGGTTCATCTCATACTTCTGAAGGTTTGAGGGTGCTGCCTGTTCCATACTCCCCCTACTCCTCATCTAGCCTTTTAGGGGTACAAACAATAGTAATTGGGGCCCAGTGTGGTTGTGTACGTGTGATATACATACACTTTTTTTGGATCATATTTTCTATTCCGCTATTTAATCAAAAACCTTTGGGGATCAGTTAAATTGGGGGATAGTCTGTGTTGGTACGTGTGAGAGAGATCCACCTTTCCAAGTTGTTGGGGTTCATCTCATACTTCTGAAGGTTTGAGGGTGCTGCCTGTTCCATACTCCCCCTACTCCTAGCCTTTTAGGGGTACAAACAATAGTAATTGGGGCCTAGTGTGGTTGTGTACGTGTGATATACATACACTTTTTTTGGATCATATTTTCTATTCCGCTATTTAATCAAAAACCTTTGGGGATCAGTTAAATTGGGGGATAGTCTGTGTTGGTACGTGTGAGAGAGATCCACCTTTCCAAGTTGTTGGGGTTCATCTCATACTTCTGAAGGTTTGAGGGTGCTGCCTGTTCCATACCCCCCCTACTCCTCATCTAGCCTTTTAGGGGTACAAACAATAGTAATTGGGGCCTAGTGTGGTTGTGTACGTGTGATATACATACACTTTTTTTGGATCATATTTTCTATTCCGCTATTTAATCAAAAACCTTTGGGGATCAGTTAAATTGGGGGATAGTCTGTGTTGGTACGTGTGAGAGAGATCCACCTTTCCAAGTTGTTGGGGTTCATCTCATACTTCTGAAGGTTTGAGGGTGCTGCCTGTTCCATACTCCCCCTACTCCTAGCCTTTTAGGGGTACAAACAATAGTAATTGGGGCCTAGTGTGGTTGTGTACGTGTGATATACATACACTTTTTTTGGATCATATTTTCTATTCCGCTATTTAATCAAAAACCTTTGGGGATCAGTTAAATTGGGGGATAGTCTGTGTTGGTACGTGTGAGAGAGATCCACCTTTCCAAGTTTTTGGGGTTCATCTCATACTTCTGAAGGTTTGAGGGTGCTGCCTGTTCCATACCCCCCCTACTCCTCATCTAGCCTTTTAGGGGTACAAACAATAGTAATTGGGGCCTAGTGTGGTTGTGTACGTGTGATATACATACACTTTTTTTGGATCATATTTTCTATTCCGCTATTTAATCAAAAACCTTTGGGGATCAGTTAAATTGGGGGATAGTCTGTGTTGGTACGTGTGAGAGAGATCCACCTTTCCAAGTTTTTGGGGTTCATCTCATACTTCTGAAGATTTGAGGGTGCTGCATGTTCCATACTCCTCTTCCTCATCCTCCCTTTAGGGTAGGAAAAAATTTAATCGGGCCTAGTCTGTGTTTGTACGTGTGAGATACACAGTTTTTTATCCTATTCCGCTATTCAATACACACCCTTTTGGTGTAAAAAACATTAAATTGCGGCATAGTTTGCATATTTGACATTTGCATATATTGTGCCTTGTTGCGCTGTTTTGGGTACTCCACCAACATGGCCAGTGGCAATGACGCCATTCTCAGCTTAACTATCCCACTTCTATGCCTCCTTGAAAAAACAATTTGGGCGATGATGGAAGAGGATGTGGCACAGGATGAGGAGGAGGAGGAGGAGGATGAAGAGGTAACATTTCAAAGGCTTTCAGGGCAGTCATTCGCAAGGGGCTCCGAGGGTGGGTTCCTGCACACACAAACGCCAGGGACACAATTGTCCAGCAGGGGCACAGTTCTGGAGGATGAGGAGGATGAGGAGGAGGAGGAGCTGGAGGAGGAGATGGAACCATGTTCACAGCAGGGTGGCACCCAGGCCAGCTCATGGCCATCACTGGTGCGTGGCTGGGGGGATACAGAGGACACGGACGATACACCTCCCACAGAGGACAGCCTTTCGTCGCCTCTGGGCAGCCTGGCACACATGAGCGATTACATGCTGCAGTGTCTCCACAACGACCGCCGAGTTGCCCACATTCTAACTTGTGCTGATTACTGGGTGGCCACGCTGCTGGATCCCCGTTACAAGGACAACGTACCGTCCTTAATTCACTCACTGGAGCGCGATCGCAAGATGCGCGAGTACAAGCGCACGCTGGTAGACGCCATGCTGCTGGCATTCCCATCTGACAGCGGGGCCACAGTGGAAGCACAAGGCAGAGGAGGAGGAGGAGGAGGTCGCCAACGCAACCAGGGCACCGCCAGCACCTCAGAAGGCAGGGTTAGCATGGCCGAAATGTGGAAAAGCTTTGTCAGCACGCCACAACAAACAGCAGCACCAGCAGCTCAGATGGAACGTCTTAGCAGGAGGCAGCATTTTACCAACATGGTGGAGCAGTATGTGTGCACACGCCTACATGTAGTGAATGACGGGTCTGCCCCCTTCAACTTCTGGGTCTCCAAATTGGGCACATGGCCTGAGCTTGCCCTTTACGCCTTGGAGGTGCTGGCGTGCCCTGCAGCCAGTGTATTATCTGAACGGGTATTTAGCACGGCTGGGGGCGTTATAACAGACAAGCGCAGCCGCCTGTCCAGAGACAATGTGGACAAGCTCACGTTCATTAAAATGAACCAGGCATGGATCCCACGGGACTTTTCCGTACCTTATGCAGAATAGCAATGGATACCGACCTTACCCACCCATTGTTCCATTTTTGCTCTTTCTCACTCTTTTGGGGTGTACCCTCATTTAAAATTTTTGAAAAGAAGCAGTGTTGGCTACCTCGTCCTCCTCCTCAGGGCCAGATTAATGTATGGGCTATTGGAGCTGCAGCTCCAGGCCCCTACCTTTTATATAGGCCCCGGGTTGGCCATATTCACTGTTACCGCTCTTCTGTCACTTGTAAACACAGAAGTCTGGCTTCTATGCTCGCTTCCCCAGGCAGCACCCTCAGAACCTCCCCACACAGCGTGAAGGCCGGACAAGGAGGGACAGTTGGCGATGCATGGATGTGTTTATGGGCTTCAGAGACAGCATCCCATGTTGAATTAGGCATGCATGGCTGCACCCTTCCTCCTCTGGGTGCATGGCAAGGCACGGCCCTTAAGGCCCTTCAAAATCCTCAGCACCAAGCCCATGATGCTGTTAATCCGGCCCTGGTCCTCCTCCACCGCCGCTTCCACCTACACCGCCCATAGGTGTGCGCAGCCTATTGCATTAAGGTGTGCACCCCAAAGTTGAAATACACATGCATGTGTTTGCCAGCAGGGAGAGTAATGTATCGGGGCCATGTACCTGTAGGCAAGGAGAAATAGAGCAGAGCAGGTCCCAGGGAGATCTTTCCCATCTCCTCACTGGCAATGCTATGTGCCCTAGGTGATTAGGGTGTGCCCAGGCACACCCAGCACACCCTGTGCGCACGCCTATGTCACCGCCACATCCACCACCACCTCAACCTCCCTCCTACTCCATATGGGCCTCGTCCTTCAGAGATGAAGAAGAACATTGTTTTATTTTTCTGTTTTTTTTTGTTGTTTTAAGTTATTTCCCTATCCACATTTGTTTGCAGAGCACTTGCCATGCTCTTAATTACGTTTTGCTGCCATTTGCAGCACTCTAGCCCTTTCCTTTGGTGTTTTAGAGCCATTTTAGTGCCTTAAAGTTCGGGTCCCCATTGACTTCAATGGGGTTCGGTGTCCGGGAAAAGTTCGGTAAAAGTCCGGGACACGGACCCGGACTTTTTTTTAAAGTTCGGCCGAACCCGTCGAACACGGACATCTAGGTGTCCGCTCAACCCTATTTGTGAATGTTGAGATGTTATATTGGTTTCACTGGTAAAAAAAAATAATTGAAATGGGTATACTGTATCTTTGATTTTTGTTAAGTTGCCTAATATTTATGCACAGTAATAGTCACCTGCACACACAGATATCCCCCTAAAATAGCTAAAACTAAAAACAAACTAAAAACTACTTCCAAAAATAGTCAGCTTTGATATTAATGAGTGTTTTGGGTTCATTGAGAACATGGTTGTTGTTCAATAATAAAATGAATCCTCAAAAATACTCATTTGCCTAATAATTCTGCACTCCCTGTAAAGACCACAACATAGAGGTGTATACAATGTACGGTTAACAGCAAACACACACACACACATCATAGGTTGAACTGGATGGACTGGTGTCTTTTTTCAACCTCACTAACTATGTAACTTGCCTGGTTTGCAACATCAGATACGAAAGCTAATTTTGGCAAAAGAGAGGGGTGGCCATTCTCACAATGAGCTATGTTTGCAACCTTTGTATTTGCTAGAAGCTCAGAAAGAACACTATAAGGGGTTATGCAGTGTCACACCAAAATCTACATGTTTATGGCCCACAGTCCTCACTCTTCCAGACCCAACAGTTATCCACTCTGCCCTTATGCTGCACAGTCTTTTAGGAAGTAGTGGCTTATTGCAGGGCAGCTTAGCAAAACAAATTGGCTTAGACAGCCTCCTGATCTCAGACTGAAGGGCACAAAGCAAGGAGTTGAGACAAGATTGTTACCACGTAGACTAGAAATCTGCATACAGATTGGACAGCAACCTAGCTGCCAAAAAGTACCACGTAAATGAAATGTTAAACAGGTATTGCACTAAATTAAACCAGGCATTAAAAAAATATTTACTTAAAATCAAACACGGAACTAACCAAAGATAGTTGGCTGTCTCCAAACTTCTTCTGCTGTTTAAACTATGCAGCGAGCAAACTCCACAGTTTAATTTCTTTTGGCACACATTTTTGTGCCAAAAGCAATCAAACCAACACCTTTTGGCGGAAGGATGTTTTGAAGTAGGAATTCATGGAGAGTGCACACAAAAAGCACATATGAATAAATGAAAGTGAAAATAAATATATACTGTAGAGATCTATATTTACTGCAAGGCAGTCATTATTTGTGCTTATAGAAAAGGTAAAGAGGAGCAGCACTAAGGATCTGTGTGTGTGTTTTGTTTATTTTTTTGTTAATTTTTTTACTGTTTTTCTTGCTTGACCCCCTCTGGAAACGTGTGGGTAAATCCAGCAGCAGAACTAAAGGAAAAGTGTTCCAAGGGTTGCTGACAGTATTCATAATGTTCTCACTAACTTAAATAGCCAGCCATCTCCTTGGATTGGTTTAGATCCATTTTGCCTTCAAAGGACACCTTCTATTTGAGAAACACGAAAGAAGCACTGGGAAAACCAGTTTGGTTGTTAAAGGGTTTATTTCCACTACTGTATTTCAAGACCAATGCTTTCCGTTCAGTACAGTTAGATTGTCTGACCCGTAAAAAATATAGAGATTTAGAACTCTGCCACAAAGGTATTGTAGCCAAGCATCTGCATTTTCAGATTGAGGACAGCTGTGTCCATCTGTTTCCCTCATGACATGGTTTTCTTTTTTTAATTTTCACGAAGGCAGTCATTAAATGTAATTTATAAAAGGCTAGCGCTCAGGATTAAAATAGCTCTTATAATACAATAAAGTGGGCTGCTGCTTGGTATAAGAAAGGGACGTGCCTTAAAAAGTGTAAAATATGAAATTACCGCGCTGCTCCACAAAACAAATAAATATATATATATATATATATATATATATATATATAATACATACAGTGCTCGTGCTTAACTTAATGTGCACAATAAAAATTGCCAATCAATATACATAAATAATGAACGTGAATAAATAAAATAAATATAAACTGTTGTCTTAATCTTTCAATTAATCATGTGCTCAAAAAACATTGTGCCGTGACAGTCTTTGTGCAAAAATATAAGTTCAAAGTGCTGCGTGCTCATACAAAAAATGCTGGTGCTCTCTGTACACGAGTAGGTGCTCCCCTCTTGGTCCCCCACTCACCAGAAGCCAAACATTACAGCGCTTTCAGAATATCCTTTGAAGATAAATGCCTTATTGGGCGAGCCTTTTAACAGCTTTATAGGTGTATTGTAGATCACAACATCCAGGTGATGCTCAAAAAAGAAAGAGATGCTGGCATCGTGAAGTATGTAAACACTTTATTCGATGCACACAATACAGGTTACACTTACAATTTAGCAGTGGTTCAAACGCCTGAAAATCATCCCACGGTTCGCCACTTCAAATGGCTATACTCACTCCCCGTATCCCCGTTGCCGGAAGTAGGATGCAGACGGGCGTAGTATATATTCGGACGAATAGCTTGACGCGTTTCGCTCCTCACACAGAGCGTTATCAAAAGCAAATTCGTTCCGTATACATACTATATTTATATGGTACACTAATTCCATCATTGCAGACACCTAGAGGAACCGGAAGTAGAATGCCGCCATCTTGGAATTCCTATCATGACGTACTTCCTGTTCATCGTCAACTTACTATACCTTTAACTTACTTTATAACAACTGCGGATATACTCCCCACTAATCTAAAATTAACTTGTTTAAGCAAGGTAGTTAATTTTAAATTAACTTGTTTAACCACTTCCATACCGAGTCATGTAAAATGACGTCGGCAAAGTGGTTGTCTAGATCCGGGCCGCCGTCATATGACGTCGGCCCGTTCTAGCTGCTACTGCTACTACAGACATAGCCCATCCCTGATCAGGGTAAACAGCCAATAGAAATTGGCTGTTTATCACGTGATCGGCTGTGTCAATCACAGCCGATCACATGAGCGGCTCCAGCACGAGCCGCTCGTTCTCTCTGCAATGCGCGCCCCCGGGGGCGCGCAGAGCAGCGATCGGGGGCGAGGCTCGTCCCTCGGACAGAGTCGATCCCCGATCTAGGTAAAGAGCCAATGAAATTGGCTCTTTACCACGTGACCGGCTGTGTCCAATCACAGCCGGTCACAAATGTCAACAGAGAACACGGTAACTAGCTGTCACCGTGTTCTCCTCCTCACACACTGATCCTGTGTGAGGAGGAGATTGTGGTAACAGCTAGTTACCAATTACAGTGCACCCCAACCACACTGATTGCCCCCCCCCCAATAAAAAGCACCTGTCACTAGCCCATCAAAGTACCCGAGTACCTGTCATCAGGTACTCAGATGACAGGTACTCGGGTACTCTGATGGGCTGGTGACAGGTATTCGGGTACTCTGATGACAGGTACTCAGGTACTCTGATGACGGATACTCTGATGACAGGTACTCGGGTACTCTGATGACAGGTACTCGGGTACTCTGACGGGTACTCGGGTACTCTGACGGGTACTCGGGTACTCTGATGACAGGTACTCGGGTACTCTGATGACGGGTACTCGGGTACTCTGATGACAGGTACTCAGGTACTCTGATGACGGGTACTCGGGTACTCTGATGACAGGTACTCGGGTACTCTGATGACAGGTACTCGAGTACTCTGATGACGGGTACTCGGGTACTCTGATGACGGGTACTCGGGTACTCTGACAGGTACTCGGGTACTCTGATGACGGGTACTCAGGTACTCTGATGACAGGTACTTGGGTACTCTGATGACAGGTACTCGGGTACTCTGATGACAGGTACTCGGGTACTTTGAGTACCTGTCAACGGAGTACCCGTCATCAGAGTACCTGAGTACCTGTCACCTACCCATCAGAGTACCCGAGTACCTTCCACCTGCTCATCAGAGTACCTGACGCCTGAAGTACCCAAGTACTTGCCGCCTGCTCATCAGTACCCATCACTACTAATCAGTACTCATCAGTACCTATCACGTATCAGTACTGATCATCAGTACCCATCAGTACAGTATCACCTATCAGTCAGTGAGTACTACTCATCAGTACCTATCACCTGCCTGTCACCTGCCCATCAGAGTACCCGAGTACCTGTCACCTGCCTATCGGAGTACCCGAGTACCTGCCACCTGCTCATCAGTACCAGAGTACCTGTCACCTGCCCAACAAAGTACCCGAGTACCTGTCACCCTTCATACAGCCACCATGTCCAAGTCCAAAAAGGTTTATATACGTCCTCCGTTTAAACCTTAATACCGGTGCTATGGCAGCAGATAGCTGCCATAACCCTGGTATTTTTTTAAACGGTGGACGGTTGGCTTTCCGATAAGGGTGGTCCCAGCAGCGGATTCGCCGTGGGATCATCCTTCCGGGATGGCGAAAGAGGCGCCCCCCCCCCTCCCGACGCGTTCCGGTCCTTTTCCCTGCTTACCGGACCCGCCAGGAAAACGATCCGGTCCCGAATCCTCACAGACAGGATGTCGAGTGAGGGCAAGCTTGCCCTCACTTGACTCTATGGTCTTGGAGGACCGGAGCTACGGAAAATGTTGTTGCCTAGCAACCGGTTTAAAGGTCCTTTTTTTTTTTTTTTCATTTTATATTATAATTATTTTTTTTTTTTTTACTATCTTTTAGTGTACTTGTGAGATCTGAGGACTTTTTGACCCCAGATCTCACAAAAAAGAGGTCCTGTCGTGCCTATTTCTATTACGAGGAATATTTACATTTCTTTTAATAGAAATAAAAATGATCAATTTTTTTTTTTTTTTAAACGGTGTAAAAATAAAAAATAATAAATAAAATAAATAGTAAAAAAAAATTAAAGCGCCCTGTCCCCCTTAGCTCGCGCGCAGAAGCGAATGCATACAGAAACCCCGCCCACATATGTAAACGGTGTTCAAACCACACATGTGAGGTATCGCCGCGATCGTTAGAGCAAGGGGAATAATTTGAGCCCTAGACCTCCTCTGTAACTCAAAGATGGCAACCTGTAGAAATTTTTAAATTGTCGCCTATGGGGATTTTTAAGTACCAAAGTTTGTCACCATTCCGTGAGCGTGCGCAATTTTGAAACATGACATGTTGGGTATCTATTTACTCGGCGTAACATTATCTTTCACATTATGGAAAAAAATTGGGCTAACTTTACTGGTTTCTTATTTTTTAATTAAAAAAAGTGAATTTTTTCCAAAAAAATTGCGTTTGGAAGACCGCTACGCAAATACGGTGTGATAAAAAATATTGCAATAATCTCCATTTTATTCTCTAGGGTCTCTGCTAAAAAAAAATATATAATGTTTGGGGGTTCTAAGCAGTTTTCTAGCAAAACAACTGATTTTAGCTTGTAAACACCAAATGTCAAAAATAGGCCTAGGCAAGTGGCTAGGATGCATGATGATGCTCCTTGGATGTTAGGCCCCTCTATATGGCTAGGCTGTGAAAAAGTCTCACACATGTGGTATTGCCATACTCAGGAGGAGTGGCAGAATGTATTTTGCGGTGTCATTTTTGCTGTGTACATGCTATGTGTTAGGAATATCCTATAAATTGACAACTTTGTGTAAAAAAAAAAATTTTTCATTTTTTTCCCACATTTTCCAAAAACCTGTGGAAAAAAATGATATGTTCAAACGACCCATAATGCCTCATAGAATATACATTGGAGTGTTTGCTTTCCAAAATGGGGTCATTTTGTGGACTTTTCCATTGTATTGGTGCTCTAGGGCCTTGAAAAGTGTGATAGGTAGTAAGAAAGTTTTATGTGTATTTATGCTCCTAGAACGCCTGAATGTGCTTCTTGGACGTGGAGTCTCTTTTTGTGGCCAGACTGTGTAAAAGTCTCACACATGTGGTATCGCCATACTCGGAAGGAGTAGCAGAATGTATTTTTGGGTGTAATTTTTGCTGTGTACATGCTATGTGTTAGAAATAGCTTATAAATTGACAACTTTGTGGGAAAAAAAAGAAAAAAAAAATTTTTCTTCATTTTCCCAAGAATTGTGGGAAAAAATTACAACTTTAAAAAACTCACCATGCCTCTTACTAAATACCTTGGACTGTCTACTTTACAAAAAGGGGTCATTTGGTCGGTATTTGTACTGTCCTGACATTTCAGGGCCTCAAGAAAGGAGATAGGCAGTCAGTACATCTGGTGTGATCAATTTTCAGTAATTGGTACCATAGCTTCTAGACTCAATAACTTTCACACAGACTAAATAATATACACTAATTTGGGTTAATTTTACCAGAGACATGTAGCAGTATACATTTTGGCCCAAATGTATGAAGAAAAATTTATTTTTTGCAAAATTTCATAATTGAAACTAAAAAAAAGTGTTTTTTTTTTCAAAATTTTTGCTCTTTTTTTGCATATATCACGAAAAAAAAAAAACCCCAGTTGTGATCAAATACCACCAAAAGAAAGCTCTATTTGTGTGAAAAAAATGATAAAAATTTTGTTTGGTTATAGTGTAGCATGACTGAGCAATTGTCATTCAAAGTGTGAGAGTGCTGAAAGCTGAAAATTGGTCTGGGCAGGAAGGGTGTCTAACTGCTCTGTATGGAAGCGGTTAAGCAAGGTAGTTAATTTTAGATTAGTGGGGAGTATATCCGCAGTTGTTATAAAGTAAGTTAAAGGTATAGTAAGTTGACGATAAACAGGAAGTACGTCATGATAGGAATTCCAAGATGGCGGCATTCTACTTCCGGTTCCTCTAGGTGTCTGCAATGATGGAATTAGTGTACCATATAAATATAGTATGTATACGGAACGAATTTGCTTTTGATAACGCTCTGTGTGAGGAGCGAAACGCGTCAAGCTATTCGTCCGAATATATACTACGCCCGTCTGCATCCTACTTCCGGCAACGGGGATACGGGGAGTGAGTATAGCCATTTGAAGTGGCGACCCGTGGGATGATTTTCAGGCGTTTGAACCTCTGCTAAATTGTAAGTGTAACCTGTATTGTGTGCATCGAATAAAGTGTTTACATACTTCACGATGCCAGCATCTCTTTCTTTTTTGAGCATCACCTGGATGTTGTGATCTACAATACACCTATAAAGCTGTTGAAAGGCTCGCCCAATAAGGCATTTATCTTCAAAGGATATTCTGAAAGCGCTGTAATATTTGGCTTCTGGTGAGTGGGGGACCAAGAGGGGAGCACCTACTCGTGTACAGAGAGCACCAGCATTTTTTGTATGAGCACGCAGCACTTTGAACTTATATTTTTGCACAAAGACTGTCACGGCACAATGTTTTTTGAGCACATGATTAATTGAAAGATTAAGACAACAGTTTATATTTATTTTATTTATTCACGTTCATTATTTATGTATATTGAGTGGCAATTTTTATTGTGCACATTAAGTTAAGCACAAGCACTGTATGTATTATATATATGTATATATTTATTTGTTTTGTGGAGCAGCGCGGGTAATTTCATATTTTACAGTCATTAAATGTGGTTGGCAATAGCTATTGGATCTGTAAGAAAATGGTTGTTAACCACTTCTTGACCGGAAGGTTTTCCCCTCTAATGACCAGGCCATTTTTTTTGCGGTACGGCACTGCATTATTTTAACTGACAATTGGCGGTCGTGCGACCACCATTCTGTCTCCATGGGGAGCGTTCGCGGGTGCCCGGCGGCAATCGCGGCCGCCGGACTCATTGATGTCTCCCCCTGTAACCAATCGGGGCGTGCACGTGCCCCCACTAGCAGTCCTGCAAAAGAACCAGTCAAAGCCGACCTACTGCAGTACATGTACTGTTGGAGGTCGGCAAGAGGTTAATTATGTTAATGAACAATGCTTACAGTCCTTGAGAAAATTTCAATACAGCTTTAAATGTTGAGATAATCAAGCCCACTGAGACCTAGTCAAAGGGCAAAACTGTAGGCTTGTGATCAGAGAACATCTTTGTTTCTTGCCTTACCAGCTCAAGACTGTAAATATGTTTTATAAGTATGACTCGGAATATTATCGTTTCAGCCATGACAAATATTAATAACCTTATCCTGGTTTGCATTGTTACTTCTAATTTCACTCCCACTCCCACATGTCTGTATCATACTGTTAAACTGCAGGAACTGCCTCTATGGAGATATTTGCATGTAGTTAGTCTTTTGTTCTGTTCATCACTGGTTGTAGTCTTATTTTTTTATTGGGGGGGTTGCATGACTGGTCTTTAAATAAAATTCAATCATGACCACAGAAGTAGTAGGTTAAATAGAGCAAAATTATGACCTTGATTAAAGTAGGATGTAGTCATTTTTTTTTCTGTTTTGCCCAGAATGGGAGGAATTTTGAACCTCTGAAAAGATCCTAATTCTGTTTGCTTCATCGTAGAAAAGAATTCCCCTCACTATAAGGAGTCATTTTAAAAAGGAGGGCGCAGTGACTGATTTGAGCCCCCTTTTTTAGTAGAGAGAGAGAGAATTAAAACACCCTTGAAGTGCAGTACAACAGCCTCATATATTTAACAGTCCAAACTGTTTTACGGCATCAGTTACTGTACGTGCGGCATCAGGGCTGCTTACTTACCCAAGATAGCGCAGGAATCACACTCTTAGAGTAAAATATATTTTTGTAAGAGAATTAAAACTTCTGACGTTTACTGGTAGCCTCACATGCTTTCCTAATGACAGATAAATATAGGGGCAGGGCCATAAAAGTGAGACAAGGGATACACAGACAATACTATAAACCTGATGGAAAGTTTAACATTCTTTGTTTATCCTCAATCCAAAATTAAACAAAATTCTTCAAAAGATTATTTTTTATAATTCTGAAATAATGTTTATTTTTCCTTTTAGAAATGCTGGCTTGGGCGTGTGTGCCATGGCATGCAGATTTGGTGGTATTCTTGCCCCTTTTGTACCATCCATGGTAAGAATTCTTCTATTTCTTTTTAACTGTTTTTTTTTTTTTTTAGAATAGAATGCAATCTGAAATGTATAAATGTACTTGGGATATTGTTAAATAAGTTGAAAAAAACAAATGTCTGTCAAGTTTTGCCTCTTACAAATGCCAGCAGTTCCAGAGAACATATAATATAGCAGGCACGTGTTGTTTGAGGGCCCCATTTAAATGGAAAATCTGCAAAGTCAAAGATAAAATGTGGGTCTGTCTGTACTATAGGATCCTAGATGTATGGATGATAGATTTGGGAAGCAAACAAATATGTATCCAGACAGACTGCGAGGTTTTAAGTTTCAAAGGAAGTATCTGTTAAACTGATGTTGAGTGAACCTTACACATATATCCACAATCCTCACACTGATAACAAGATATTAAAGCTGTAGTAAATAGTTATGTTTTTAAATCCTGCAAGTTAAAGTCATAATGTGCTAGTATGCATCGCACCTTATAATGAAGCCATCCAGTGGCACGCTGTCACCACTAAAGACGCTTCCATCGTCACCCGGTCTTCCTTCTGGGTTGACGGACTCCGGCTGTGTGAGTGGTAGGAGCCGCGATGACGTCATTAGGGGAGCTGTCGTTCATGGCAGAAGACTCTGAAGGAATGGCACGGTATGTCGTTACTTCAGAGCACATGCGCTGGTGATGTCATTGGGTGCAAAAGAAAATATCTCCAAAATGGTGCACGTTTAGGAGATATATACTGTACCTATAGGTAAGCCTTACTATAGGTAAAAGTCATGCAGGGGCGTTTACTCCCACTTTAAATGCTTGGGAGATAAACATACAGTTCCTCACAAAAGTTATTGCACAGCACTCTACCCATTAAATACAAAAGCATCTACTTTTGTGAGCAAATAAATATTCAGTGAATGATTTAATGTTTAAATTAAAGGATAGGAAAGGTCATTGTAATAAAGTAATGGTCAAAACAATGAAACTATTATTTATCTGTATTATTTTGGTATATAGTTAAAATGCCAGCCACTTATGAATGAGCAAGCAACAACAAATCTTGCCTGATTTTTACATAATACAATGGATTTAGACAACAAAGGTTAAACAATGTTTTTTCGTACCTGTATAACCAAGTGGGGCCAGTATTAATGCTCTTTTTCCAGGAATGATTTTAAGCAAAACTGTTTGGCTAAAGCCAAAATTGAATCTGCATCTCTCACTTTAAATGTTTTACCCTTTTAGCCAGCGAATAACATGTTTCAGCAGGTATCAGAAAAAGGTTGCATTGACAGTGGGCTGGGCAGATAGGGAATACAGATTTTGGAGACTCTGATAATAGGCAATAAGGGTAGTGAAGAAAAGCTGAGACACCATGAGTGGGGTCTAGAGGGAAGTAGGCTCCTGTGTCTTAGCTCTCCTTCACCGCCTTGCTGTCTACTTTTAAAGTCTCAAACATCTGTATTCTCCAACTGCCCAGCTCACGGTCATTGCAGTATAGTATGAGAACATCTAGGCTTTTTGGCTTTCACTTTCCCTATACCCCCTATGGGAGCTTGGATCTAATGAGTGATTTACTTTAACGAAAGTAGAACTTTAACTGGGCTGCACTGCTTATGTTGAAAAGCCGGCAGCTCCAGGTGCCTTAATGCTGAACTCCAACTTTCTTTTTAGTAGAACTGAATAGAATGATTAGTCCCAGCATAGGTCATACCTCTGTACCATGGTGCTCTGTTGTCTGCAGATCCCCTGATATTCTGGGTTTAGTTGTGGCTTTATACCATGTGACATTCTATATAGAACACACCCTTTGTAGGGTTTGAGACTTTTGAAATGATGTAACTTCCTTAACAGCTCTGATGGTGGGTTGGATTGAACATGTACTAATTAGCATTCAATCCCACCTAGTCACACCTATAGGAAGAGTCCAAACCTTCCAGGTCCCGCCTCACAGATCACAGCATTATTCAAAAAGGAAACCCCTTCATACACAGCCTGTTGTGAAAGCTATCTGTGCTGCTGCTGGGTAGGATTGAATGGATCACAATAAAAATTCAGTCCTGCCCAGTTAAATATCCCGACCAGTGTGAACAGGAAGAGTCCCATCCCTCAGATTCCACCCTCCCAGTGCCCTGCTCTCTGTGAGCTGATTCATTTACATATGAAGGAAACTCCTTCCTAATAACCACACATACCCAGTCTCTGTAGTCTTACAATAAGTGATTATTATTTGGCATGCTGCAAGACAGGTATGACATATTTACACCTGCTTGACTGAAGAGTGATCTGCATTCAGATCACTCTTCAGAGAGCATTTGATAGGTAGTGAAAAGGAGTTGTATCACCTCCTAATCACCTATTTTAATCCCCTACATGCTGCAGTACTGCACTGCTAACATGCACATTGTGCACAATTGCCATCCATTTACTAGAATTGGTTGTGTCTGGCAGACAGTAGTGCCCACCCAAGCATAACAGAAGGTAGAGCTTCCACCACAGCCATTAAGCAGAGTAACGCAGTCGTGGCATGTGTTCACCCCCAGCCACTGCCCCTTCAGCTAAAAGGGGAGCAGTTTGGGGGCGGTAAAACGTTGTGGTTGTGCTGCATTGTTACACCATGAATTAAACAAGCTTTAAGACTGCAATGCTTCATGTATACAAGTGATTCCTTGCATCTAATGCCCCACTCACACTTTGCGTAGAGGAAGTGCATTTTTGTGTGTTTGGTGACTACACATACACTTTACAACAACCAAAGATGTGTGTGTGACTAAATTGAGTTTTGTGTGTGTGTGTGTGTGTGTGTGTGTGTGTGTGTGTTGTGTGTACAAACACTATATACACACTACAAATTATGCCTTGAACAAAGACAACAACTTGCTGTTTCTCTGTTTAAAAAGAATGAGATCAGAGCAGAAACAAAACATGATCATGTGATCAGTCTTACATTTGTGTGCCCTTTATAGCAGGAATAGCACATTTCTTGTCCAAGAGAGGGTTTGTAAGGTTACACTTTCTGCTGCCCAGCACTCTGTTCTCTGCAGAGAGGAATGGAGTGTGGGCGGTGATAACACAATTCCACTCCTCTCCTATCACCACCCACATGAAGGTCCAGAAACACCCACAGTAACCCTAGGACCCACCTACATCAAAATCCAGAACTGGTACAAATGACTCTTATAGAACAATAGATAATTCTCCTACGCTTAGGTGTTGTGCTATGGGGGAAGGCTGTGTTGATGGCATCTAGGTTCTTGCTGCCCTCTCAGGACCATGGGCATCCACTTAAACTAGGAAACAACAAAAAACAAGAGAAGGGCACATTGACCTAGTGCAACATCATAAAACATTTATTGGAGAGTAAAATAGAGTTTCATACATCATACTTACAAACCCATGTTGCAAATACCCATATAAAATCCTAATACAGTCAGGTAACCTCCAGGATTAGGATTCTTTTCAGTACCACAGGAAGACTGGAAGGCATCCGTACTGGTAGAGCTGACGCGTTTCAAGGGAGAACCCTCTTCATCAGAGCCACCCATACTCCTTTAGCCTGCCCTGAAGGTTCAAAGGATGATGGGACATGTAGGATAAGGACGGGTAAAGGAAGGAAACATGAAATCAGTGGACTTTGAAATTTAGCCAGGAGAAGGAGTGACATTACAAACACACAAACTTGCTGTTACAGCTAAAGGAGGTAAGGTACACATAAGACGACACTGGGGTTATGATTCAATCACATGCGCAATGTATCTGTTTTTATTGGCAGGAAAAGATGGAGTTCTTCTTTAATGCCAGATTGCTTTGTATTTCAGCACCTTAAAGCGTTACTAAACCCACAACAGTAAAATTAGTCTGTATATGCAATAAAGCATGCTTGTGCCCTATAAATAATAGAATCAGGTGAGTAAACACATGAAGCTGCCTGTTGAAAAAAAAGGCATAGCAGTTTATCTTGTTCATTCTGCTCAAAGATTTACCAGCTAAAGGTCAGGATTTTCACACAGAAGCTTCTAATTTGATTTTGATGGTCCTTTTACACCACCAGTTTGTTGCAAAAAACTAAATATTATTTTAATTGGTTTAAGATAAATTCTGTGAAAAACAAGAATGCTTCCTTGCAGTGGTGCTTCCCCTGCACTGCAAGGGTAAATGCATGTTTATGTCTAGAGGACTAAAAAAAACACTTTTACTTGAACGATCCCCCACTCTTCCTGAAGTCAGTGCTCTCCTTTACTCCTCTATGCTCCAGCAGTGAACTTTCCCTTGGCTTCTTCATGTCCAGTGCAGGGCTTTGGGCTCTGCATTGGTCTTGATGATGTCAGAAGGCCTACGACTTCCAGAGAAGAGGCTGCAGGGGCCGGTCTTACAACCCAGAGGGGTCTTGCAGAGAGGGGGTTCAGGTGTGTAAAAGTGCTTTTTACAGTCCTCTAGACTAGCATTTAACCCCTACAGCCCCTCTGCAAAGGGAGTATTTTTGTTTTCCCCGGAGTTCATTTTTAAACAAATAACCATATAGATTTAAAGTGTTTGTAAACCCCATTCATGGAATCTGAGCAAAGCACATACAGTATATCTGTAGTGTTTACTTATCTCTCTCCAAAGCTCTAAGTGTCGTTTCTCTCTGGTGCTGCATTCTTCTGTTATCAGCATGAGTCACTTCTGACAAGTTAACATGAGCTCAAAATTTGTGTCAGGGAGGGAGCTTAGAAGGAGATAAGAACAGAGCTTGTCTATTCAGAATACAGCTCTGCAGGTTCCTTCGTTCCTCTGCCTATGTGGGGGGGGGGTGTCCCTTTTCTTCCAATCAGATCTCATGCAGTGTAAGTCCAGTCTCCCCACTCACCCCCATGTACTGCTAAAAGATGAAGAAAAGATTGTTAACATGATCTGCACTTTTCAAAGGGTGTAGAAAGGGGAAGACAGCAGATATACAATGAAACTTATGTAGGAGAATATTTTTCATCTCTGTGTATAAGCTGGGGCTGTTCACTTCACTGGGTATATGTGAGGGTTTACAATCACTTTAACAAGGCAGCTCAAAGAGAAACGGCCATCTGCAGTGACCTATAGCAACCAATTAACATTACCTTTCACCAACCTAAAACAGAATAGAATGTGAAAAAGCAGTGCTTATTCTTGGGCTAGGGATTACTGCACTTTATACCTAATTTGCAGACCTATGATTGCAGAGGTGTCTCCTGTTTTTTATATATCAATTTATTGGTTTATTTATAGGATCGTTGTTAGGGCGTTGCTGTATATCATTATACATCACCTGTTAAATGGAACTATACCATCAATCCTGTTATTCCATACAAGAAAAATATTTCTATCCTTCCTTCAGATCCGAGTGTTAATCTGCCTGATCTGGAAGAAACAGATAGGTAAATCAATCAAGCACTTGGCATCTTATAGTTTACATCACTATATAATTTGAAATATTTCTGCCATTAATGTAGATAATAAAAGCTGGGAGAAAACATTACCAGATGTGCCATACACACTGCTTTTGGCAAGAGATCACTTTGGAACTTGATACAGTGATTTCATGACTAGGACTCAGGCATAAGCAATTTTGTAGGTGATTTGTACGAGTCCTTGTCAGTATAATTTACCATCAGTAGTTTGTGTCGGTGTTTATATGTGTGTTACATTCCCTTGTGTTTTGAGCATGATATTGGAAGGTATTTGCAAAAAGGAAACTCAAACAGGTGTTTTAGTAACTCAGAACTGCTCTTTTTTTATTTAATGTATATTTAATGCGTTTACAGCTTGTCAACGCAAGTATGAAGACTTCAGATATATTTAAATACAATTTAGAAGTCTGTGGTGTAATATTAAGTGAATTGATTTGTTTTATGCCGGACTGCAGTTCTTTTTTATTGAAAAGCCTAAGCAGTGAATTTCATCTGAAACATTGAAAGCATCCACAAATTAAGCATCAATAAAGTAAGACACTCACATTAAATCTATTGGTCAGGTGGGAGCTTTTCAGGTCTGCAGTTTATTTTTAATTCAGACAAGAGAATTTTCTTCTGATACACTTTACATGTAATTTGCTAGCGCAAAAAAAGATGAGGGCATATGTCATTGACTTCCACATTGAAGATATGGTGACTATCTTCGGTGATGGATTTTCACACTCATTTATTTATTTTATACATTAATAATTCCCATTTGACCCTGCCATTAAAGAAAAGCTCCAGGAAGTTGCAATCTACAATGCCTTTGAAAGTTAGTGTAATATGCATGTTTTGCTGGATATCCTGCTGTATAAACCTAGCTGTTAGAGGTACACCTATCATTGATTGATCCGGCATATTGTTTAAATTGTAGTAGTTGGCCCCATAGAGTAAACTTCAGATGTTTAGCTCTCATTCAGATCTAGTAGATTACAATTTTGAGCCACTAAGCAAGAGCAAGTATACAGCAGGTAAAGTCAGAACTCTGACTTTGCATACTCGTTCTGTGTGACAAGGTTAGTTTTTACTATTTCTCTCAGCAAAGGTTTTCTTTAAAGCGATCATTGCCAAAAAAATGTAAATGCAAGTTTCTTGCAGTAGAAGATCCATTAAACTCTCATCTTCATGTCTCCTAGCTTCCATCTACTCTTTCAGCATTTCTATCTTTTTCAACATTTGACACTTCTAATAGACTCCAATGGCTGTCTTCCTCCCTGGACATAGCAGTGACATAGGTGTCAGAGGATTGAACCATGCAGAAAGGGACGGGGAAGGGCACTGTTGTATGATACTCATGAAAGTGTCAAATTCTGAATAGTTTGGCAGACATTGCAGTTCCAAAATGCAGCAAAGGTAGAAGACACGGCCACCAGGGAAGTGAGTATTTAATAGGTCCTCTCTTGCAGGGAACTTCCCTTTCATTTTTTTGGGTGACTGAACGGGTTACTTTAAGTCATTTTTCAAATCTTGGGATAAAACCTCAATGGTTTTAAAATGCCAGACTACAATTCCTCAACATATCCCAGAAAAGCAGCTTAAAACCAATAATATTCTGCCCAATGTCCTAAAAAGCATTGAAGTCATTGACTCAGCAAAACACCCATGTAACTGCAATTGGCAGAAGGTCTTTGGTGGTACCTTATGCATTTTTTGTCATAACAACAATTGGGACAGTGCAAACCTTTCACAGTAAATTCGGATAGAAGAATACTGATAACTGTTGATGGGTATGACGTTTAGACACATACCTGCAGCCTCTTTCAGTATCCTTTTCTTCACCCAACTGCAGTGCAGTTCTGATCAGGCAAAGCTTCAGCACCCCCTCCATACTGCTGAAGCTTGACCCCCTCCACCAAATCCGCTGCCTTCAACACATTCTTAGTGCCTGAGATAGACCATCACTGTAATGGTTCAATAGCGTTGGTTGGGGGTTTGGTTTAGTGACAAGCTCCAGTATTACCAGGAGGTGTTGCAGCTTTGTCTAATAAAAATTTATCAGTTTACTCACCTATCATTTGGCATTCAATCTGCAAAGAGGTTATGTCAAGGGAAAGTTGATTAAAGGGTAGCCTAACATATAAATGACCTTTAAATGTTTGGCTTTTTTACTCAGCTTAAAAAAACACACTGAACCTCCAAGTTTGCCACTAACTGAAACTAACACTGGCCGATGACAGTAACACCAGCTGACACTTACCCTGCCACTAACTAACACGCTGTCACCAGAGGCATAACTAGAACATTCAGGGCCCCGATTCAAGAAACCATGAAGGGCTACCACCCACCAATAGAAGGGGGAGAGTGTGACAGCAGGAGAGGCAGTATGACAGTGGTGGGGGCAGTGTGACAACAGGGGGGCAGTGCAACAGCAGGGGAGCAGTGTTAGAACCACAGTGGGGGAGCACTGTGACAGGAGGGGGGCAGAGAAAGCATTTGTACATCTAGCCAGGAAGCAAGACTTACCCGGTGGCAGCAGCAGCAGCCTGGAGTTGCGGGAGCCAGAGTCGAGGGGACGGAGCTGAGAGGTGGACCGATGACCCGGGCACCAGGCTGAATAGGGGATGGCGTGGCAGAGTGGCTTATACAAGAACTGAACCCCTCCATTATCCCCCTGGGTCCTGTAGCCACTGAAGGCTCACTTCTCTTCCTCTACCGCCCGCAGGCATTTAGCAGCTGCAGAAGCCAGGAGGATAATGAAAGGGTTCGGTTCTTTTATAAGCCGCTCCGCCACGCTGCCCCTCCTATCCAGGAGCAGACATGTCTGACAAAGGAGCCGCAGGGGCCCCATAATGCATGGGGCTGGGTCACAGTTGCGATCCCTTCGACCCCTAATGTTACGCTTTTGGCTGTCACTCTGTCACTGCCACTCACACCTACACTGACACTAACACTCACTAAACCAGATCAAGTCCTGATCTAGTTAATCTTTCTTTTTTCTACATACTTCTCCTCTAGCAAGGAGGAAGTGATACAATGTATATTTCCCACTTCAAAGAGGAGAAACAACACTGGGGTGTGTCATTACTCTATCAAACACAGATTGGCTAATCACAGCGATCACATGACTGAGAGACAGTTTTAACTTGTAGGAGACTTGGAGCTGTCTCCGACAGCTTGGCCTCAGTGAGTATGCGATCAAGCATGCTTCCAGCACAAACACAAGAATACATATATGCGGCATCCAGAAATAAAGCCCAATTCCTGGATGCCATATAATTGTGTTACATGGTCATGAAGGGATTAAAGGATTCAGGATAAAAGAAAAAAAACTAATTTCAGAAATAGAATACCATGAGCAACTGAAATGAAGTGTTTTGAACCAATGCCATCAGAAAGCCAAAAAACTGATCCAAATACAATTGGCGTGAGACCACCTAAATCCTATTAGAGCTGGAAATATTTATTGGATTAGCTAATTCCATGAATTCCATATCTTGCTGATGTTTTATCACCACAGGGTGTTTTTTTTATTTTTATTTTTTATAGAAAATTGAATTTCCGTGGGAGTCTCAAAAGCATGCATTGACAAAATTAAACAAAGTGTTAATGCTGGAAAATTAACATAACAGATATGTCAACAAAAGGAAAAATCAGGACTGATGCCTCCAAACAAGCAGCCTATTTGGAGGCATCAACTGCTTGTGCAGTACTGCACAAAGAAGGAAGAATAGTTATTTATACCTGCAAATCAATGACAAATAGAGATCAGCTGAGCCAAAAAAGAAAATAATATGTTGTGTTTGGTTGTAAAGGTTTCCACATAAAGATTGTCAGGAACTGTGGATTCAGATCATAATCCTTTCAGATTAGAAGAGTCTTACATCTACCCTAGCTAGGCTACAAAGGATGATGCTTCACCTACAAAACTTTGACATTGTATAGACTTGCAAGTCTAGCAGTATTCTTTCACTTGCAGATAGAGCAGACTGACACTCAAATACAGAAGAACTACTTGTGATGTCTGCAGTCTTACATCCCACCGTTGCCACCAGAATACAATTTTCTAGCTTGCTCGGCAACAATCTAAGTGCCAGAAGACCAAGAATTTTTGTCCCTGGGGTCTGTTAACTTGCATTTCTCTATCGCTCATTGACAGACGTAGTCCTCGGTGATACAGCACCTTCGGGTTATGTTGCCTCCACAGGAGTAGGACTAGACAGGAAATAAAATGCTCTGGCCACACCCTAGGGGCAGTCCCAGAGGGTATATCCTCTCTCTCTCTGCCTCAGCAAATCAGTTTTTTTCTGTCTAGTCAGGAGTAAGGACCTAGATACCTTGCTGGGATCTTCGGTCCTGGCAGGATTTTTTTCTTAGAAAAGAATTTTTTAAGACAGCTTTTTTTCTCCAGTGTTCCTGTGAGATCTTCAAGCAAGAAAGCTGAACTGGGCGACAGGCTGGATGTTGAGATCCAGTGGTCACCCCAGTTCAGCCTACAAGCGCGTGCAGGCCATAGCTCCGCGCTGGGTCGGCCGCGACATAGTCCCACTGGACGGGGACTGACCCTGCGAGTTAAACGTCTCGCTGAAACGCCAAAGACCATGAGTCACGGCGCCCGTATTGGTCGACAGCCCTCCTACCTCAGTGGAGAGGGGTACTGTCAGGAGTTGGCGCCCGCCTGGTTCCGATATGGTGAGTAGTATGTTCCCCCTTTCCCCCTGACGGGTCTTGTGGTGAACGCGGGCCCCTCTCTGTAATGGTAAGGATGGGTTCCCCTCTATCCTACAACATGTCACAGATCCCCCTAATTGAGTGTGATTTTTGTGTACAAGAAGCCGGGAGGCTTGGTTTGGGAGCTGACAATCTAATTGTAAAGATGTGTAAATGATTGTAGTCAGTGGCAGTACTAGAACTTTACTGTGATAGTATAAGGTATCCTACCTGTCAGTAGCCACAGGGCGATGTCTATACATGTATACTGCATTCCAGATCATTCCTCCAGCTAAGCAGCGGACCGCATACGGCCCGCTGGGGTCCGGTACCTCCGATTACGCTGACCGCCATGAGGGTGAAGGGTTGTGAGGCCGAGATCCTTCTGCAGACATGCCGCTATTCTGTGCAGGCCGCCGCCATTGTCTGGTAGATCGCATGAGGCCACCATTTTGGTGTAGCCTCGTGTCTCCAGCATGGGGGCGGCCATGTTTGAGGTGACTCAAACACCTCATGGAGCCAGGGGGAGGAGCCGGCAGGCGTGTTAAGGGGCGGAGCCGCCTCTTTTACCCAGGAAATAGGGCCAAAGACTTCCTGTCTGTAACAAGACAAGCACTGAGCAAGCTGATGAAAACTTCTGTGCATCAGGGATGAGCCTTGGGGTCTGTCTCTCTCTCTGTGGGGTCCAAAAAGGCAGGTAACACTGAGGGGCGCTGTTGCGACTGGGGGACACAAAAAAAAAAAAAGTTTTTTTTTACTTTGTCATTTTTTGTCGCTGGCAAGTGTCTTGTATAATCATTGACCCTGCCGCATAGTTATCCCCACCTGATCCCCTCAAAGTGGCCGCAAGACCCTCCAGTACCCCACTTGTTTTTAATGCATTATCTGCAATTTTGGAGTCTTTGGTATCCCGGGTGGAGGTGGCCTGTCAGGGACGGGGGTCAAGTAGCGACCCCCGCCTACCCCTATTGTTTATCAGATACTTCAGGGGCTGTTGTCTCAGGTAATATCTCCTCAGCAGTGAGGAGCACGTTTCTGCCTCCGCCATAGCACAAGAGTGGTGGATGCACTAGTTGTGTCCGTCCGGGAAACCTTTAGTCTTGAGGTTACACCGGCAGAGGTAGCTGAGACTGAGATTCCTTTTTGGTACTTGTTAGCCTACCAAAAGGGCGAAGGATTTTCCTTTACCCAAATGGGGTCGTTTTGAAACGAACCCCTGTTATTTCCAAACGCATGGCTAGGTGCTATCCGTTTGAGGAATTCCTCTTTATAGGATAGACGGTACCACCTGCTGTCTTGCCACAGACTGTTAGGATAAAAAGACCTCGTAACTAACGAGGACCTTCCTTTTCTGCTCATATAGAGTTGTTCGTTCCGCGAGGGCGGGCGATAAGGCGAAACCCTCCAAAGCCCCTTTAGAGGGGTTTCAAAGGGCGCTGGTCGGGTAAACAAAGAGTCCGGCTCAGCCAAGCCTGAAGAATATAGCCTGATGCGCCCCTACCCATCTCTGGGGTGGGGGGGGATGTCTTCACCGGTTTCTGGAGGACACAGGATCGAGTTTCGATCACTTCCACCGGTGCGATTCTGCCCTTCTAACATTGAACGGTTTCAGGGGTTCTATTCGAACCTATTCACAATGCCCAGGAAAGAGGGCAAGGTGCGTCCAAATCTGGACTTGGGAAGAAATAGAGTCCATCCGTACAGTGGTGGCCTCCCTGCATAAAAGAGATTTCCTGGCGTCCATAGACATATAGGATGCCTATCTTTATATCCCCATCATCGCAGGACATCAGCGTTTTTTCGCTTTCCCAAAGATCATCCCTGGTTCCCACCAGGAGACTGAACTATCTGGGCCTAAGGTTGGATACATCCTGGGCAAGAGAGTTTCTCCTTGCTGGGAAACTCCAGAAGGTTCAGTCAACGATTCGGATGTTGCTGTCCGTCAATTGGCTGAGACTGATGGTGGCCTTCTTAGAGGCAGTACCGTATACCCAGTCTCATACCCGAATTCTCCTGAAGGAGATTCTTTTTTAATGGAATCAGAATTCCGATTCCCTGGACAATCGGATCCGGTTGAGCGAGCGGACCAGGAAGTCTCCGATGCTCAACCAGGGGAAGTCATTTCTTCCGATAGTATCCAGATTACCAATAAGGGTATCGGAACTGAGAGCGATCAGATTTTGTCTGATTTACTGGATCGAGCAGCTCTAGAGCAGCCCGATTCGGATCCAATCGCATATGGCCTCTTCATCCAGAGGTTTTTTCCCTAGCTGTCCCTTCATTGGGACATCCCGGATGTGGATCTGTTGGCACCTTGGCCTAACAGGAAGGTGCGGAGGTTTGTAGCTCGCGCCACGATCCTCTAGCGGACGCAGCAGAAACGCTGATCGCCCCGTGGGGGCAGTATCAGCTACGGCATGCCTTCCATCCTCTCAAGTTGCTGCGGGAACTTCTTCGCAGGATAGAGGTGGAGGGAATTCCAGTTATTCTGGAAATTCTGGATTGACCTCGTCAAGCCTGGTACGCCGACTTGGCGAGGCTAGTCGCGGACGCTCCTTGGAGACTTCCTCTCAGGGAGGATTTGCGGTCTCAGGGACCGATCTTCCATCTTGCTTTACAGTCGCTGGCTTAATGGCCTGGCCATTGAGACCCAGGTACTGAAGGACAAGGGAGTGTCAGCTTCAGTTATTCCTACCTCCAGTTAAAGCAAGGAAAGCGACTTCCAGCACATGGAAGTCTTATATTGCATGGTGTGAATCTATTGGATTTCCCCCACAGACCTATTCGGTGACCCGAATTTTGGTCTGTCTGCAACAAGGGGTTGAGCAGAAACTATCCTTGAGCACGATCAAGGGTCAGGTTTTCGGCGTTAGCAATGTTCTTTCAAGAAACCTTTGGCTAATCATTCCTTGGTGCGGAATTTCATCCAGGGGGTGCGACATCTGGCTCGGCCAGTGTGCGCACCCTTACCGCCTGGTATCTTAATTTAGTGTGGTCGGTTCTTCAGAAACTTCTCTTTGAAGATATTAGGGAGATTCCCTTGCTTACATTCCCAGAAGGTGGCCTTCTTGGTGGCCATTACTTCTCTACGCAGGGTGTCAGAACTGGCGGCATTATCCTGTCGTTCCCCAGATCTGGTGGTTCATAGGGATAAGGTGGTTCTTCTTCCGAATCCATCCGTCCTTCCTAAAGTGGTTTTCGTAAGACGGACTCACTTTTTGTGATCACGGATAGCCCTTGAAGGGGGTTGCCTGTGTCTGCCGCGACCATATCTACATGAATCAGTCAGACGGTGGTACAGGCTTATTCTATTAAGGGTCGCAATCCTCCGTTCCCTGTTAGGGCGCACTTCACTCGAGCGCTCAGTACTTCCTGGGCCTTTCGCCATCAGGCGTCAGTGGTCCAGGTATGTAAAGCGGCCACCTGGTCGTCGGTACATACCTTTACAAAATTTTATAAAATTGAGGTGATGGCATCGGCGGTGCCTCATTTGGCCGCAAGGTTTTGCAGGCCGCAATTTGAGGAGACCGGTGGTCTACCTCGAGGGTTTTTTTCTGTTTGAAAATTTTTTTGTTGAGTCTCATCATTAAGGATGAGCATTGTAAACTTCTAGTTTGCACCGGTTGGGCCTTCTAGATTTGGATTTGATTTCCATTTTCCCACCCCTCATTTGTGATACTGCTCTGGGACTTCCCGAAGGTGCTGTATCACCGAGGACTACGTCTGTCAATGAGCGATAGAGAAAAATGGATTTTTGTAAAATCTTACCGTAAAATCCTTTTCTCTTAGCTCATTGACAGACGTAGTACCCGCCCCTCTGTTTTTTTGAGTTGGGTTGGGTTAAATTCTCTAAAGACTGCTTTTATGACATAACTGATTTGCTGAGGCAGAGAGAGAGAGTATATACCCTCTGGGACTGCCCCTAGGGTGTGGCCAGAGCATTTTATTTCCTGTCTAGTCCTACTCCTGTGGAGGCAACATAACCCGAAGGTGCTGTATCACCGAGGACTACGTCTGTCAATGAGCTAAGAGAAAAGGATTTTACGGTAAGATTTTACAAAAATCCATTTTTATCCCTCCACACACGCAAACAGTAGCAACAACCCCGTTGTTCAAAGAAAATATGAAACCAACATTTCAGTTTCCTGATATGTCCCTGTATACCATGCACTTGTATGAAAAAGTATTCTGTTCTCTGTGTTGCTTCCTTTATGTAAAACCCCTGGTGTTCCTGCTAGTCCCTCTGCTTTCCTTTAAAAACAGACCACACTAGGCATGAGAACACATCGTGGTCAGTCCTCTAGCTGTGCTTGGCATTCCTCAAATGATTAGACTTGTCCTGGCATGCCCCCACCCTCCTCTTCCTACACACATTTGTTTTGCCTATCAGTTCTATTTTAAACTAAATGGATTGTTTTACAAGCTGATGGTTTACCTATACTTTAACAAATAGCAGAAATATGCACTGTTCACAAAATTGGCTGTATCAACTCTGTACTTTAACCACTTACCTACTGGGCACTTTCACCTCCTTCCTGACCAGGCCAATTTTCAGCTTTCAGCGTTGTCACAATTTGAATGACAATTGCGCAGTCATGCAACACTGTATGCAAACAAAATTGTTATTTTTTTCACACAAAAAGTTTTTTTGGGTGATTTTTTAAATTTTTAAAAAGATCAAATATTTGGGGGGAAAAAAACATTTTTTATATTTTGTTATAAAATTTGGAAAACAGTATTTTTTCTCCTTCACTGATGTGCGCTGATGAGGCAGCACTGATAGGAACTGATAGGCTGCACTGATGGGCACTGATGAGGCGTCAGTGCTGGGCATTAATGGGCAATGGTAAGCAGCGATAATTGGTGACATTGATGAGGAGGCACTGGTGGGCACAGATTGGCAGCACTTTTTCAGAAGCCGATTATCGGCTGTTTTCTCCTCTCCTTCACACAGGTAACAGATTTCTGTTGACATTGTGATTTGCTGTGATTGGACACGGCTGATCATGTGATAAAGAGCCGCTGATTGGCACAGAGGACACTGTGAACACAGAGTGCACCACCCGCGATCACGGGAAGCCATCATATGACAGCCTCCCTAAACTGGACGACTGCGCTGTAGCCGTCATTTGGCTATAGCACGATCTGCAAGAGGTTAACAAATTCCTGGGACACTCTGGTATGCCTATACAGGAATGTAGAGTTTAAAAGATTAAAGCTGTTCTTTAAGAGACAAAGATTCATTCATTTCCTATTTAGGCCTCATTCACCCAGATGTATCTAAGCATACACTCTTGCGAAGGGTCATCTTTTGCCTGCACAAGATGCACAGGTGTTGTGTGCATACGCATGCAGTCAGTCCCATTCATGTCTGTTGGGATGCAGCCGCTGCATGTGTGCAGATGCGCGTCCCTGTACACACACTCTCTCAGCTGAAACAAGCTGCTGTTTTGATGCATCTGTCTGAGATCTTGCGCTTTAATGTGTCCGATCTACTTGTGTACATTATAGCATAGGCATGTTTAGTATTGAACTTATTGTTATTCTCTTCCAATGGTCCCGGACTCTGGGAAACTGGTTCCTTGGTGAAGGCAGGAGGAACTCTGGGAACATTAGTCCCCCAATCCCTTCTGTGACTAATGACCCCGGAGGCGATGTGTTTTACGTAACTTCCAGGGTCACAGCTATCATTCCTCAGCTATTGTAGCTGAGGATGCAGTTATAAACACAATCTTTATTTAAAAAGTTGCATTGAAGGGCAGGGTAGACATTGGGGGTCTAATAGATGCAATAGAAAAAGTGCAGCATAGGGTGAGCACGTGTATGTAAACATCAATTGTCCCAAACATGTGAGGTAATGTCATGAACATCAGAGTACAAGCAATAATTCTAGAGTTGGAGGCCAACTCTAAACTGATGACCTGTAAAGTCCTAAGCGCTGCCTATGGAGAATTTTTTGTGATTTTATGGATGTGCGCAGTTTTAAGACTTGACATGTTTGGTATCTATTTACTCAATGCCATGCCATCTTTTATATTTTATCAAATATTGTGTTTGTTCTCACTAGTATTCACTTTAATGTATTTTTTCCTAAATATATCTGTTTGATAAATAACTGTGGTATTTATTGTGCAACATAAAAAATGTCAACTACCACCATTTTATTCTCTAGGGTTTCTACTTTCAGAAAATATATACTTTTTACAGAGTTTACAGTAATTTCTAGCAAAAAAATGCAAATCTTAACATGTGCGCAAAAATAAAATAATTGGTTAAAGAAAAACTCTCATGAAATGTTTTTAAATTGTATTTTTTCCCCAGGGGGCCAAGTGCATTTAGCACTTGGGCCTTTTTAGATCAGTTGACTGGTTACCCTCCAAAACACACCTCTTAAAGTGTCATTAAACATTATGCTATATAACAGTGTGTGCATATTGACAAAGCCACTAAAGCATTTGTTTTGTGCAGAGTGAAATATCTATATATATATATATATTGTGACAGGAAGTTAGGTAAATCTGGGAATGTAGTCACAGGAAGGAGATACATTTCCACCTGATTTAGAAAGTTCACTGATACTATAGGGTGTTGGCTACAGAGCTAGCCAGCAGGAAGTTGAAAGGCCTTCACCTGTTCAGAATGAGGGAGTTAAGGCTCTATAATTTGTTCAGAGAAAGTCCTATTGTTTGCTGCCTCCTGTCGCCGTGTGGGCTGGGAGAGGAAGGCAGACAAACGGCTGCATCCTGACGCCATGTGGGTAGAGGAATGGCGTGCGGACTGTGAAAGTTGGAAAGGGGAAGCCCAACGTGTCCAGCAGCAGTTAAAGGAGAAAGAAGCCTGTGTGGCAGAATTACATTCTTATTCCCAGATGCTAGCCAATGAGGTGAAGGCTCTTATGCAGGGAAAAGGAGATTGTGAACATAAGAGGGAAAAAGTAGAGGCACAGCTTCTGGAATCGCAAGTCAAGGTGTCAGAAGGTGACCGATTGTGTGCTAAGCTGTCAGAGAAGGCAAACCGACTGCAGGTTGAGTTGGACAATGTTACAAATCAGCTTTCTCAAGCAGACAGCAAATCTAGAGAAATTGCGGAAGATTTTTCTATCTTGGAATCGCAGCTGCAAGACACGCAGGAACTCTTACAGGAAGAGAGGTGTCAAAGGCTGAGTTTTAGCACAAAGCTCAAACAAATGGAAGATGAGAAAAATGGCTTCCTGGAACAATTAAAAGAGGAGGCGGAAGCAAAGAAAAACCTATCAGAGCAAGTCGCAACATTGCAAGCTCAGATAGCGGATATGAAAAAACGCATGGAAGAAAGCGTTGGTTCATTACAGTGTGTTGAAGATGTGAAAAAGAAGTTTGATCAGATGCTTGGTGAAGAGAAGACTGTGTCTGCAAAATATGCAGAAGAACGCGCACGTGCAGAAACGGAGGTGCGTGATAACGAGAGCAAAGCCCTGTTCTTGGCTCGCTCTTTGGAGGAAGCTCTAGAGTGTAAGGCTGAACTAGAAAGTGTTAAACAGCTGCGTACAGAAATGGAAGAATTGGTCAGCTCCAAGGATGATGTTGTGAAAAGCGTTCAGGAGCTAGAAAAGTCTAAGCGAGCCTTAGAACAGCAAGTAGAAGAGATGAAGATTCCGTTGCAGGAACTGGAAGAGGAATTCCAGGCAACAGAGGATCTGTCCCAAAGAGGGGATAGTGTGCCTGATGCAGTTTTTAAAAGGATCAGTGTTTTGGGGTCTGTCCTGAGTGAGCCTCAGAAATGTGACGACATGTGGCTTGAATCACCCCTTTGGAATAAACCGTTCCTTCAAAAACTTCAAGCATTGGAAAATGTATCATTAGAACTTCAGCAAACAAAGGAGCTGAGTAAGAAATGTGGTGATTTCTCAGTTCAGGCTGAAAACCTAGTGGAGAAAACTAAGGCTGTTGGTGAAAACGTGAAGCAAATGAATAAGTGCCTTTCAGGGAGTGTTTCCAAAATGGAACTGGTGAAAGACGGGTGGCAGAAGTTTGATCGTGGTCTTGAGATGCATTCCATGTGGAATTCAGATAGAGAAAAAGAACTAGGTGACCTTGAGCGGTCAAATAGTTCAGCAGAAAGTGCATTGAAGAAACCTGTAAAAGAATGTGTTGCAGTTCCATGCTTCTTCACTGATGCAGAGAGGAGGTCTATAATGGATACCACCCAGATCGCTGGGTTCAACTGTGTTGTTGCCTTTGACCCCTATGTTGGTGGAAGGAAAGTTGATGATGTTCTGGTTGGCTTCTTCTGTGAAGAGTTTGGCAAGAAATATAAACTCAATATCAAATCAAATAGTAGGCCTTTACTGCGACTCGCTCAGGAGGGCGAAAAGTTTAAGAAGTTGATGAGTGCAAATGCTTCAGATCTGCCTATGAATATGAAATGTTTGGTGAATGATATTGATATCTCTGGGAAAAGGAACAGGGGTCACTTTGAAGAAATGTGTGACAGCCTGTTGTCTCAATTGGAAAATCCTCTGCACAGCATCTTAGAGCAAGCAAAGCTCAAGAAGGAAGATCATTCCCTTTTACAACAAAAAGTCAATGATTGTGTACAGCTGTATGGAGAGGCAACTCAAGTCACAGAGGGATGTCAAGAGTCCCTACTTGGAACAAAGCTTAGTGAAGCAAAGGTTCTCAAAGTTTTGTGGAAAACATTTATGGATTGCAGAGAGAGGCGTCTTAAGAATGTTGAAGACATTAAGACTAGCCCAATTGAGTTGCCTATGGATCACGGTCCTCCATGGTGGATTGGACAGACGGTTATGAGGGACAAGCTGTCTGACATTTATGAGAAAGCTGTCAATGAAGATGACAGAAACGAGAAGGAGCAAAATGATGCCAAAAATGCAGTTGAAGAATGTGTATATGAGATGAGAGACAAACTGTGTGGCATTTATGAGAAATCCGTCAATGAAGATGACAAAACAGTTTCATCCGGAAGCTTGAGGATAATAGGAGGCTTATCAGTGAGTCAGCAGTGCTTGACACATGCGTGCCTGGAAATCTGTGTCCCAACCCTAGGGTTGAAACAAGAGGGGGGGGTATGTGACAGGAAGTTAGGTAAATCTGGGAATGTAGTCACAGGAAGGAGATACATTTCCACCTGATTTAGAAAGTTCACTGATACTATAGGGTGTTGGCTACAGAGCTAGCCAGCAGGAAGTTGAAAGGCCTTCACCTGTTCAGAATGAGGGAGTTAAGGCTCTATAATTTGTTCAGAGAAAGTCCTATTGTTTGCTGCCTCCTGTCGCCGTGTGGGCTGGGAGAGGAAGGCAGACAAACGGCTGCATCCTGACGCCATGTGGGTAGAGGACAGTCCTGTGTGCCCCCTGAAAGCTGAGTGAGCATGGGGAAGACCTCCTGAAGCGGTGTGCGCTCAGGAGGGTAAAAACGAGTGAAGACGTCTCAAAGGTGAGAAGACGAAGTGTTTCTGTGTGAAAGAAAACAAAGGGACATGTTCAATGGACAATGTTTGTGCTGTGTGAAAAGCAAACAAATGGACATTTGAGTGTCTGCTGTAGGATCAGCAGTGTCGGCCCAACAGTAGGTTGGGAAGACTTCTTAGGTAGGTTCCAGTGTGAGAAGGTAGCCGCCCACAGAGGCAAGGATTTATTTTGTTTTATTTTATTTTGATGTTTTGCTGCATGCACTTGTTTGAAGAAATTGACCTAATAAACCAAACTATTGTTTTCAACCACTCCTCGGCTATCTCCCTGTGTGCCGACCCCCCCCCCCCAAAGGGGTCACCCATACGCCTACCACCGAGCTAATCCCTCACAATATATATATATATATATATATATATATACAGTGGGTACGGTAAGTATTCAGACCCCCTTAAATTTTTCACTCTTTGTTATATTGCAGCCATTTGCTAAAATCATTTAAGTTCATTCTTCTTCCTCATGAATGTACACATAGCACCCCATACTGACAGAAAAACACAGAATTGTTGACATTGTTGCAGATTTATTAAAAAAGAAAAACTGAAATATCACATGGTCCTAAGTATTCAGACCCTTTGCTGTGACACTCATATATTTAACTCAGGTGCTTTCCATTTCTTCTGATCATCCTTGAGATGGTTCTACACCTTCATTTGAGTCCAGCTGTGTTTCATTATACTGATTGGACTTGATTAGGAAAGCCACACACCTGTCTATATAAGACCTTCCAGATCACAATGCATGTCAGAGCAAATGAGAATCATGAGGTCAAAGGAACTGCCTGAAGAGCTCAGAGACAGAATTGTGGCAAGGCACAGATCTGGCCAAGGTTACAAAAAGATTTCTGCTGCACTTAAGGTTCCTAAGAGCACAGTGGCCTCAATAATCCTCAAATGGAAGACGTTTGGGACGACCAGAACCCTTCCTAGAGCTGGCCGTCCGGCCAAACTGAGCTATCGGGGGAGAAGAGCCTTGGTGAGAGAGGTAAAGAAGAACCCAAAGATCACTGTGGCTGAGCTCCAGAGATCCAGTCAGGAGATGGGAGAAAGTTGTAGAAAGTCAACCATCACTGCAGCCCTCCACCAGTCGGGGCTTTATGGCAGAGTGGCCCGACGGAAGCCTCTCCTCAGTGTAAGACACATGAAAGCCCGCATGGAGTTTGCTAAAAAACACCTGAAGGACTCCAAGATGGTGAGAAATAATATTCTCTGGTCTGATGAGACCAAAATATAACTTTTTGGCCTTAATTCTAAGCGGTATTTGTGGAGAAAACCAGGCACTGCTCATCACCTGTCCAATACAGTCCCAACAGTGAAGCATGGTGGTGGCAGCATCATGCTGTGGGGGTGTTTTTCAGCTGCAGGGACAGGACGACTGGTTGCAATCGAGGGAAAGATGAATGCGGCCAAGTACAGGGATATCCTGGACAAAAACCTTCTCCAGAGTGCTCTGGACCTCAGACTGGGCCGAAGGTTTACCTTCCAACAAGACAATGACCCTAAGCACACAGCTAAAATAACGAAGGAGTGGCTTCACAACAACTCCGTGACTGTTCTTGAATGGCCCAGCCAGAGCCCTGACTTAAACCCAATTGAGCATCTCTGGAGAGACCTAAAAATGGCTGTCCACCAACGTTTACCATCCAACCTGACAGAACTGGAGAGGATCTGCAAGGAGGAATGGCAGAGGATCCCCAAATCCAGGTGTGAAAGACTTGTTGCCTCTTTCCCAAAAAGACTCCTGGCTGTATTAGATCAAAAGGGGGCTTCTACTAAATACTGAGCAAAGGGTCTGAATACTTAGGACCATGTGATATTTCAGTTTTTCTTTTTTAATAAATCTGCAACAATGTCAACAATTCTGTGTTTTTCTGTCAGTATGGGGTGCTATGTGTACATTCATGAGGAAGAAGAATGAACCTAAATGATTTTAACAAATGGCTGCAATATAACAAAGAGTGAAAAATTTAAGGGGGTCTGAATACTTTCTGTACCCACTGTATATATATATATATATATATATATATATATATATAAATATATATATTTATTTATATAAATAAACCTTACGTACTATCCCTATAGTTAAATCTAAGAACACCGTGCTACAAAAATGATATAGGAGGCAGCTAAACACCAGTCTGCATCCAACCACCTGTGAAAATGCAATTATTATATCTTACCTTCAAGGGTGCAGGGCTTTCCTTCAATACGTTAAGTGCATTTAGATTAATTAATATATAAAGTTCATCTGTGATCATAAAAATAATAGTAATAAAATACATTAATATATACAAAAAATATATATAAATACAGTATCCCACAAAAGTGAGTACACCCCTCACATTTTTGTAAACATTGTATTATATCTTTTCATGTGACAACACTGAAGAAATGACACTTTGCTACAATGTAAAGTAGTGAGTGTACATCATGTATTACAGTGTAAATTTGCTGTCCCCTCAAAATAAGTCAACACACAGCCAAAAGTGAGTACACACCGAAGTGAAAATATCCAAATTGGGCCCAATTACCCATTTTCCCTCTCCACTATCATGTGACTCGTTAGTGTTACAAGGTCTCAGGTGTGAATAGGGAGCAGGTGTGTTAAATTTGGAGTTATCGCACTCACTCTCTCATACTGGTCACTGGAAGTTCAACATGGCATATCATGGCAAAGAACTCTCTGAGGATCTGAAAAAAAGAATCGTTGCTCTACATAAAGATGACCTAGACTATAAGAAGATTGCCAAGACCCGGAAACTGAGCTGCAGCATGGTGGCTAAGACCATACAGCGGTTTAACAGGACAGGTTCCACTCATAACAGGTCTCGCATGGTCGACCAAAGAAGTTGAGTGCACATGCTCAGTGTCATATCCAGAGGTTGTCTTTAGGAAATAGACGTATGAGTGCTTCCAGCATTGCTGCAGAGGTTGAAGGGGTCGGGGGGGGGGGGTCAGCCTGTCAGTGCTCAGACCATACGTCGCACACTGCATCTAATTGGTCTGCATGGCTGTCGTCCCAGTAGGAAGCTTCTTCTAAAGATGATGCACAAGAAAGTCCGCAAACAGTTTGCTGAAGACAAGCAGACTAAGGACATAGGTTACTGGAACCATGTCCTGTGATCTGATAAGACCAAGATAAACTTATTTGGTTCAGATGGCCATAAGCGTGTGTGGCTGCAACCAGGTGAGGAGTACAAAGACAAGTGTGTCTTGCCTACAGTCAAGCATGGAGGTGGGAGTGTCATGGTCTGGGGCTGCATGAGTGCTGCCGGCACTGGGGAGCTATAGTTCATTGAGAGATCCATGAATGCCAACATGTACTGTGACATACTGAAGCAGAGTATGATCTCCTCCCTTCAGAGACTGGGCCACAAGGCAGTATTCCAACATGATAACGACCCCAAACACACCTCCAAGATGACCACTGCCTTGCTAAAGAAGCTGAGGGTAAAGGTGATGGACTGGTGGAGGAGCGCAAGGTCTCTAACATTCACCAGCTCTGTGATGTCACCATGGAGGAGTGGAAGAGGACTCCAGTGGCAACCTGTGAAGTTCTGGTGAACTCCATGCCCAAGAGGATCAAGGCAGTGCTGGAAAATAATGGTGGCCACACAAAATATTGACACTTTGGGTCCAATTTGGACATATTTCACTTAGGGGTGTACTCACTTATGTTTGCAACAGTTTAGACATTAATGGCTGTGTGTTAAATTTTTAAGGGGACAGCAAATTTACATTGTTATACAAGCTGTACACTCACTACTTTATTTTGTAGCAAAGTGTCATTTCTTCAGTGTTGTCTCATGAAAAGGTATAATAAAATATTTACAAAAATGTGAGGGGTGTACTCACTTTTGTGAGATACTGTATATCAAAGTGAGTCCATCTTTCAGTGCCATTCCATAAAGATATATATGTATATAATCTGTGAATCATGCAAACCCATACAGCAAAACAATCCTGCATGTATCAAACTTTGTTCACCAAGGTGGCCTTCACCCCACCTAAGGGTGTCATCTCAACTACTTGGGTGGACATCAATACCTAAAGGAGGTCAGTATGTGCCTTTGCCGTGTAAAAGTGGCATTACTTCCACTGACTGTTTAAATCCAGTCCACAGCTCTCAGCAAAGTGCCATATATGTAAGAGGCAAGAGAAAAAAACCATCATGCAGATTGCCCAATCAATATATTTATTAAGAGTAAAAATACCACTCTCAATTCAGAAGTCAAATACAGGCATATTTCAGTACTATCCTCAGCTTGCACAGTTCCACCTGGCTCCGTCCAGCCTGATTACATCCTGAGCCCAGTCCTGAACCTTTGAGAAAGCCCATTGGGCGCTATGCGTGAGGTGGGCGGTGACGTAATCACGCTGGGACTAGGTGGAACTGTGTATGCGGAGGATTGAATTGTGAAATGTTCGTTTTTTACTTCTGAAAACTAATTTTTATCTAGAAATAAATACTTTTTGTTAGCGATTTGCACTATGGTTTTTTCCTCTTGCCTCCTATATGATTGACACCACGCTGAGAGCTGCTGAGAGCCAGGGATTTATAGTGTACAGCCAGTGGGAGCAGTGCCACTTATAACACTGCAAAGCACATATAGACAACCTTTAATTAGTGAGGTCTATTCAGGCAGGTGAGAAGACACCCATAGGTGGGGTAAAGAGGACTGTAGTGATCAGAAGCAATTACTAAAGAGTTTTTGGTGCATGGGACTGCACTTTTTTTTTTTCTCAGACATTGAATCATTTATTAAAGGACTGTATATATATTTAAAATAAAAGATGGATACACGTAAATTTATTCTATATAGATGATTTTTACACTTTTTTCAGATATTTATTGATGCACTATAATTTGTAAGCACTTTATTGAAGGAGAGCGCTGCATTTTCTTGTGACTATAGTTATTGTATTTTATTTTTTTAATATTATATTATGATCACTGATGAACTTTATATATTATTTATTCAATGCACTTAAAGTATTGAAAGAGAGTGCTGCACAGTGAAATATACCTGGTTGATTCTGCCTTCAGCTGCCCCTCCCATCTTCCCTGTGTCCCCACTTAAGGCTGAGGTTGTGTGCACCAACTGCTGTCCTCTACTGAGCATGCCCATATTTCAGTTCCCTTCAAAGCCCATCATTTCCTCCTTTTTCTTATCTGTACAGCCCACATGACTATGGAGTCACACATGTGGGCGTATACAGAGTGGTAAATGATAATCCCCTGCCTCCCTCCCCCTCCATGTCCTCCTATTGCTAAACACTATGGAGGTGGAATATAGTATGCTGATTGATTACATTCGTTAGGAACTCACAAAAAAAGCTTTGTTTTAAAAAAAATCAGTATTAACTATATCAAATGTAATTGCTAATACCTGTAAAGTAAAAGAAGAGTTTTAGATGCAGATTCCATCTAAACAGAAGGAACGCTAATGTCATCTCTGATTCTGTCTACACCATATTTATGCACAAAACATGCACATTTGATATTTAATAAAGATGTATAGGGAGCTATAAAACAGTTTTTGATATTTATCATTTCATTTAAATTGTTCTTTTGAAACAGTTTTTTTAGTCATATGACTGGCACAGCACCAAGCACGGCTAGCCAGATTAACCCATTTGCGCCAACGGAATGCAAATATGCGGCTTTGGCTTTAAGGGGTTGTACCAGGGTGATGCCACTAGCTGCAGGCATCACCCTGGTACAGTTGATTAGAGCCAACGATGAGCTTGCTTGTAATGACAACCAATGCAGCTAAGTAGCTGCTCGGTTGTTATTACAAGGAGCGGGATGGGACGTCCACCTCCCCTCCCCTCCCGCTGCTCGCCCGAGTCTCCCATCCCACCGTGTCACTGGGAGACCCGAGCAACCAGCCGACACATCTGCTTGTTCGGGTCTCCAATGGAGAAACCTGGAAGCGATGTCATGACATCACTTCAGGTTACTGGAGCCTTAAAGGCGCCAGATTAAAAAAAATATTACAGTATTCAAAACTGCCAAACTTGGCATTTTGAAAGCTTTTAAGTACAGTTGCGGGGTTTGGGGTCTTTTAGAGTACCTGTCACTGCCTAATACTGTCAAAAGGGATTAAAAAAAAAAATTGAAGGGACAGTGTAAAAAAAAATAAAAAAAAAATTTAAAGCTCCCCGTCCCTCCGTGCTCGTGCAAAGAAGCGAACGCATACGTAAGTCGCGCTCGCATATGTAAACACTGTACAAGACCTCCTCTGTAACTCTGCAGGTAACCAATAACATTTTTTAACCACTTTACCACCGGAGGATTTTGCTGTCCTACGTCCAGGCCACTTTTTGCGATTCGGCACTGTGCGACTTTAACTGACAATTGCGCGGTCATGCAACGCCGTACCCAAACGAAATTTACGTCCTTTTTTCCCACAAACAGAGCTTTCTTTTGGTGGTATTTGATCACCTGTGCGATTTTAATTTTTTGCGATATTAATAAAAAAATGCAACAATTTTGAAAAAATAACAATATTTTTCTACTTTGATAGTTAAAAAATATCCAATATATTCAATTTTTGTCATATATTTAGGCCAAAATGTATTTAGCTACATGTCTTTGACAAAAAAATTCTCAATGAGCGTATTTTTAACCGCTTTAAGACCGGAAGATTTTACCCCATTCCTGACCTGGCCATATTTAGCGATTCGGCACTGCGTTATTTTAACGGACAATTGCGCGGTCGTGCAATGCTGTACCCAAATTAGATTTATGTCCTTTTTTCCCCACAAATAGAGCTTTCTTTTGGTGGTATTTAATCACCTGTTCGATTTTTGCTTTTTGCACTATAAACAAAAAAGAGCGACAATTTTGAAAAAATAACAATATTTTTCCCATTGTTTTATATGAAATTTCCCCCCAAAAAAATGTAAAAATCTAAATTTTTTAACATTTTAGGCCAATTTGTTTTCTGCTACATATTTTTGGTAAAAAAAATCACAATAAGCATTTTTTGATTGGTTTGCGCAAAAGTTATCGCAGCTACTAACTACGGGAAATTTATGTCATTTTTATCGTTTTTTTAACTAGTAATGGCGGCGATCTGCGATTTTTTTTTTTTTTTGCGTGATTGAGGCGGACAGATCAGACCCTTGACTGACATTATTTACACTTTTGGGGGTACCAGTGACATTACTACAGTAATCAGTGCTATAAATATGCACTGTTACTGTAAAAATGACACTGGCAGGGAAGGGGTTAACTTTATTGGAGAGGGAGGGGTTAATGTATGCCTGGTGCTTACTAACGTGTGTGGGGGGAGGGGACTGAGTGACACAGGCACAGATCACAGGTTCAGCTATGCTGAATCTTGCAATCTGTCACTGTTTGCCACTTCGGAGATCCGCTCGCTTTGTTTACACAAGCGGGCGGATCTCCACAATCGATCCCCGACGATCGGGGAAGAGCAGCGGTGATCACCGCCGCTCCTCCCCTGGCCCGACTCCCGCTGTGACTGAATACAGCGGGAGCGAGCCTCCAGCGGCGCGCGCACGCTGCCCACAAGGGGAGGAGTCCAGCGACGTAGGTCTACGTCGCTGGATGATATCGAGCCACTTTGCCGCAGTACGGTCAACGTGACCGTTCGGCATGTGGTTAAAGCGTCGCCTATGGAGATTTTTAAGTATCGTAGTTTGTCGCTATTCCACAAGTGTGCGCAGTTTTAAAGCATGACATGTTAGGTATCTATTTACTCGACGTAACATCATCTTTCACATTATACAAAAAAATTGGGCTAACTTTACTGTTTTGTTTTAATTCATGAAAGTGTATTTCCTCCAAAAAAATTGCATTTGAAAGACTGCTGTGCAAATACAGTGTGACATAAAATATTGCAACAATCCCCATTTTATTCTCTAGGGTCTCTGCTAAAAAAAAATATATATAAGTATATATATATATATATAATGTTTGTGGGTTTTAAGTAAGTTTCTAGCAACAAATACTGATTCAACATTTAGGCAACACATGTCAGAAAAAGGCTTAGGCATGAAGAGGTTAATAGAAGCTCCTTCCTAGGATCTTTCCCTGCAGATGCCAAAGAACAGGGAAAGATCACATGACAACACAACAGCGCTGCAGGAATACGGTACAAAAACAAAACCAGTGGCATGTGCATGAATTATGGCAGTTAAAACTTCTCTGTTTAGTATCACTTTAATGTTGGTTGGGTAGAGGTGCACCCAGCACAGAGCCTGACCCCTCTCTAAGTTAGTGATCTGTCACTATTATGAAGTAACAACCAGCATGGCTTGTTCATTCATAATAGTGAAGGAGGACTCAAAGCTGTGGCTTTATATAAAGTATTTGCCAGTGCCCTGTATGTGCATAATAAGCCACATATACATTACACAGAGCTGCAGCTCTAAGAGATCTTTTACTATTATTAAAGAACAGGCTTTGCTGATCATTCATTCATATTAGTGACAGCTCAATCAACCCAGGGTCTCTCCATGTGTCTATCTGTGACTGCTTTTACACATACCCAGCCCTGGCCTAAGGATCACACAGTGCCACGGCTATCTGTGATCTTTTTTTTATGAATGAACTGAGCCGGTGCCATATATGAAAGTGTGGCTGCGTTCATTGTTCATTCATAAAACTGATAGCAGAATTGTGTAATCTTTTATTGGCTGGTCTGTGTAGACGTAAAAGCAGCCACTGATAGATACACAGAGCCACAGGCTTTATGATCTTTTGTGATTGGCAGCACTAATCACTAGAGTGTCCCCTGCTGCTAGAGACCATTGCTGTCAATCACAAATCTATCTTCTTTCTAGCAGCATTGTCGGATGTGGGCAGGGGACTGTCTGACCATGCTGCTTGGAAACCAAGGGACAAATTGGAACAGGGCCAAGGGCTATATGCACTTTGTTCCCTGGGGTAATACATGAGATGAAAAAAAATTGTAATGAGAAGTCTTAACAGGCTGTTCAGATCCTGGGATAGCCAAGATTTCTCGCATAGCTATAAGTTTTAAGACTTTACATGTGTTTTTTTTTTTTTTTTTTTTTTTTAATGGCCTATCTGTGTTTAGGGCTGAGCTGAGCATATTAATGTGGGGGCATTGAGTTTGGTTTGTGGCTTTTAAAAGTTGTCACCCATTTCTGAAGCACATACATCTGCTTTAAAACTAAAAATTTTCTTATTGAATTATGAATTATAGCGAAATGAAAATGGCACTGTATGCAAAAGGACTTCCATCTTCTTATCACTCAATTTGGGATCATCAGAGCTCATTACCATCATAATTCTGATATAGCATTGGTGGCTCAAATAAATTTAATTATGCCCAGCTTGCTCATTTTAAATTAAAAAAAATGACAACTGAAAGATCACAAAACCTATGAGTGACACCTTATAGCACCAAAAAGTCATACTAAATGGATGGCCAATAATTAAGTGCTAATTTCCTTTAACAGCGACAGTTGGATGTTATGGATGATCTGATCTGCAAAGGGGGAAGTTTGTTGTTCTCAAATTATTTGAAACTATATTGACAGTTACATAAAGGGGACGTTGGATTTGAGAAATGTAAAAACAGAGCATAGGATGCATGGCCAGGTGCTTGGCTAGAAAGAGAGAGAGTTAGAACACTCTCTAAGCCCCCTGAATTATCAGTCTGAATGGGTTGATGCTATTTCGCCTCCACTCAGCAGGGGGACTGGCAAGCACAAAGAGCTCAAAGGACTTGACTGCGCTTTGAACTTGGGGAGATTTGGTCCAGGAGAGGATCTATGCTGTGGAACTCAATGAGTGGCGGATCTACAGAGACGGTTATGAGTTTGTCGATTTTAACCGCTTCCTCTTGTTGCAAAGGGGACCAGAGTGAGCACATCCATTCATCTGGGTGTACACCTACCTAACAATAGCCTGACGCCTGAGTTAGAGAGAGTGGAGGGTGGACATTCCGTGGGCTGAGGACCAGAGTCACACCAATACCTGGACAGCAGAACTAAAGCATCACTATCATTTGGACTGGTGAGAGGGCACTACTGCCATTGACCTATTGCTGCTAGCATAGAATGAGCGCATAGGGACCAGTCATCCAACTAGCAGCCTTTTCCCTTGAATGCAGACTTTACTGGAACTGTACTTATGTGCTCCAGCGCTAGTTGACTGAAGATCTAGGGCAAGGAACTGTCCCCTCAGACAGCTGCCCTACAAGAACTTTACTTCTTGTTCATAGTAAAAGCTACCTCTGTAGGAAAGTCTGGGTCATAGTGTAGCCACTCATGAGCAGTATAGCCTACTGGTCACAGGAAAGTTAATACAGTTCTGCTCATCATTGTCATTACTATCATCTTGCTTAGCACTGATTTGTTGATTGTCAGACATACTGTAGAATAATTTAACCATATAGATCCTTATTCTAAACTGCTACTATTTGTTTAGAGAATTGTGTTAACTTACACTCTACTTGTTCCATTGTGCTGAATTACACTCCACTTGTTCCTTTATGTACATATCACCATTTACTTTATTTTATACAATATAACACATTTCTTTATTGCTGGTTTTTGTTTATTATACTGGACTGTAGTTGGGTGCAGGATATTTATATTTTTGCTAGTAATAGCATAGTGATATCCTCTTTGCTTAACCTGGTGTGTAAGAGTGGCTTACACACCAGAAGTCATTCTCTAAGTGAAAGCAGAGGAACTGAGAACCCAATCTTTCAAGTGGCTCCTGCGGGGGTAGTGCTACAGATGTTCTAGTAGCTTAGAATAAAAACAGAAACGTGGCTGAAGTTCCCTCTTCACTTGCAGCAGTGTACTTCTATTCCCACAGGCCCCTTAGCACTATAGCAAACAAGTGCTTGAGATCCTTCTGTATAAGACATTTCAAATGGCATTCTAGTTGCAGACTGTTAAAGGAGAATTTTTCTTTTTATGGCACCCCAACACTTCTTGTTGGTGAGATATGCAAAGCATTTTTTTCCAGATACAGAATTACAGAAGTGTGAAGATAGCTTACAGTTTTGCTCCAATAGAATTTAAAATGCCCATGATTTTCAGCATATAGTTTGCATTCCTAACTATCTGCAGATGGAAAGATTGGATGAACTGTTTAAACTGTCATAAATGTTGCTGCCAAGGTGGAGGAGATCCATACATTGTCATGCTGCAGTACAAGAACACACCTTTTTTTGGCATGACTACCAGCTCAGCTGTTTTTGAGCTGGTGACTGCGCTGCACTCTGCTGATCACAAGCAACCAGCTGCAGTCACGGGTCATTCCACCTGCCCTACTCCGAGGAGAAGCAAATGAATAATTAATGTAATGTAAATACAACAGTAAGGCTTGAAGGCCATTATCTGTTTACAGAAGATAGGTCAGATCATGATGCAAAGACCCAGAGAAACCTGGCTGTCTTGGTATTCCTAACTTACAAACTATCTGTTCTGAAAATGGTATAGATGGGTAACTCCTACCTTATATTGATTAGTGGTTCCAAAATTAATAACTAATGCAGTAGGGAACAGACACAAAAGATACACTCAGCATCTTCCCAAATAACTGTTCTGTTTATTTGGCACAATTGAAGTTTTTTTATACACATGCTTATGTAGGTATCACATTATTATTACATTTGTACTTTTATGGTAACAAGGGGCGTAACATAGGTTGGCCAAATTCTAATCAGAACACGAAAAAATGCGAACGTAATCAAAACATTATTAGTGCCGTGTGCACAGTGAGTGCAATGTGCAAAACGTAGGCAAACATACAAAATACAAAACAGTTTTATACAGAATTTACAAATTTCCTTTACAATACCCCCTCTTTTGATCAATATTTTACATTTTGATCACTGATCACACCTACTATCACCTTCACCCTGCAACCTCCTTACATTTAGGCAGAGCTAGTCCCGATCTAGGAGCAAAACTCAATTTGGGAGAATCTAAAGACCTTTCATTGTGACTTAAACATACGTAAAAACAAATGATTAAACATTGAGATTAAAGCAAGTCTTTTTTGCCCTGCATGTCAATGTTACTTTTACTAGACAGCTTGCAAATATTGGTATGCAAATAGGATATTCTTTGTGTTATTGGTCCTAAAAAAAAATCACTATAAAGTAAACCTATCATCACAGGTGATAGTGATTTTATGGTAGAATTAAACATTTGGGTTAGACACCTAATAAGGAGCAAAGGGCACAAAACTGTACACACATTTGATGTATTTAGAGGAAGTCTATGGGAAAAACACTTGGCTCCACCTAAAATAACATTAAGCAACTCAGCAAGAATTTTATTATTGTACAACTTATTCCTGATAATGTGGTTTGACATTATTAAAGGGAATGAATAGTGGTTTGTATTGTATTATTTTGTTGGGGTTAAAAAGATTCCTTTTAGTCAGACACATATGAAATAATACATACGGACATTTCCTTTTTCCTTCTTGGGAGCCAGCAGGTGGGATTCTGGAGGTAAGTAGTGCTTGACTTTTCTTTATAAAGCCCTGCATGGTCTGCAGCTTAAAGGGGTAGTAAACTCAGAGTCTTTCAAATCTGCTGACAGGCAGGCTTTTTATAACAGAAGATACCCTAGAGGTCTCATGTTCCCTTTACATATGTTCCCCTTGCCTGTCAGCGAGTAACGTGATCTGAGTCGCACATGTGCAGCTCAGATCACACTTACCGCTCTGCATGCGTGGGAGTGACTTCACATCTGCACAGCCTATCAAGCGCCCGGAGATGCGAAACCTGGAACGAAGACCGAGTGAGGATAGAAGCACTGGGGGAGAGCCCTGATAGCGCATCGCTGGAGGATTCGGTTTGTAGGTACGTTTGTCACAATGTACTAGAATGCGCTGCATACTAATACATTATGGCGGGCACATTATTTTATATTGCCATATAGACTTTACTACCAATTTAATGTAATGGAACTACCCCGTATTAATTGTGTAGCTGTAAAATTAATATGTAATAAAAGTAAAAAAAAGTTCAAATATTTGTTTATAAAATCGTAAACCGCCAAATTAAAATGAAATCAAAATGTTCCAAAACTGAAGCTTACGTCGTTTTAGAGCTTTGCAGTTCTATATGAATTAGGGATTGTAGATGGAAACTGCATATTGTGCAGATGTTTTGTCTGAATACCATATTGCTGCACACACCAGGATATCTGCTAATCTCGGCTGATTCATGTATCAAACCAAGTCTTTCTGACTAAAATGACAACAGAGGATGATCAAAATCATCTGCGACAGGTAACAAGGAAGGAGATCAAATGAAGCAGACTGTTTTTTGTTGTTGTCACTTCTCTGTTCCCTGGTAAGGCACAAAACACCGCTTTTTATTGGATTAGTGGCATATTACAGCATCCCAGGTTTGTCTCACAAGATTATTATATAAAAATATATTTTTATTCTTTTCTTAATTCCCAATTTCTGCCCAAGTCTGAAATGTTTTTACTCCCACAACAAACTTTTCTCATCTTCTTAAAGAGATTTTCACACAGCACAAAAAAAAGCACAGTTGGTCTCCACTTTGCTTTATCATCTACAAAGAAACATCTTTTCTTTGTCTGTATGGTTTATATGTACTTGCGTGTGCTTTTATATAGCACAGATGTAGCCTCTGGGCTTCCTGCAAGGTTGCTTTATATTAACTGTATTAGGTGACGATTTTTTTTTTTTTACTAAATCAAGACCTCAATAGATGTTCATAGCTTAAATTAGACCTGTCATATGCAATATAAAGATGTTTGGCAGAACAAAGGACACAGTCTGTTATCAAGACAGTGTACATTTCAGGTTGGCAGTGTATTGGTTTACATCTAACCCTAAGTATCAGTTACCAAACATAAATATTAACCTTGTCAACAAAAAACAGTATACAGTGCCTTGCGAAAGTATTCAGCCCCCTTGAATTTTTCGACCTTTTGCCACATTTCAGGCTACAAACAAAGATATAAAACTGTAATTTTTTGTGAAGAATCAACAACAAGTGGGACACAATCATGAAGTGGAACAAAATTTATTGGATATTGCAAACTTTGTTAACAAATAAAAAACTGAAAAATTGGGCGTGCAAAATTATTCAGCCCCTTTACTTTCAGTGCAGCAAACTCTCTCCAGAAGTTCAGTGAGGATCTCTGAATGATCCAACGTTGACCTAAATGACTAATGATGATAAATAGAATCCACCTGTGTGAAATCAAGTCCCCGTATAAATGCACCTGCACTGTGATAGTCTCAGAGGTCCGTTTAAAGCGCAGAGAGCATCTTGAAGAACAAGGAACACACCAGGCAGGTCCGAGATACTGTTGTGGAGAAGTTTAAAGCCGGATTTGGATACAAAAAGATTTCCCAAGCTTTAAAAATCCCAAGGAGCGCTGTGCAAGCGATAATATTGAATTGGAAGGAGTATCAGACCACTGCAAATCTACGAAGACCTGGCCGTCCCTCTAAACTTTCAGCTCATACAAGGAGAAGACTGATCAGAGATGCAGCCAAGAGGCCCATGATCACTCTGGATGAACTGCAGAGATCTACATCTGAGGTGGGAGACTCTGTCCATAGGACAACAATCAGTCGTATACTGCACAAATCTGGCCTTTATGGAAGAGTGGCAAGAAGAAAGCCATTTCTTAAAGATATCCATAAAAAGTGTCGTTTAAAGTTTGCCACAAGCCACCTGGGAGACACACCAAACATGTGGAAGAAGGTGCTCTGGTCAGATAAAACCAAAATCAAACTTTTTGGCAACAATGCAAAACGTTATGTTTAGCGTAAAAGCAACACAGCTCATCACCCTGAACACACCATCCCCACTGTCAAACATGGTGGTGGCAGCATCATGGTTTGGGCCTTCTTTTCTTCAGCAGGGACAGGGAAGATGGTTAAAATTGATGGGAAGATGGATGGAGCCAAATACAGGACCATTCTGGAAGAAAACCTGATGGAGTCTGCAAAAGACCTGAGACTGGGACGGAGATTAGTCTTCCAACAAGACAATGATCCAAAACATAAAGCAAAATCTACAATGGAATGGTTCACAAATAAACATATCCAGGTGTTAGAATGGCCAAGTCAAAGTCCAGACCTGAATCCAATCGAGAATCTGTGGAAAGAACTGAAAACTGCTGTTCACAAACGCTCTCCATCCAACCTCACTGAGCTCGAACTGTTTTGCAAGGAGGAATGGGCAAAAGTTTCAGTCTCTCGATGTGCAAAACTAATAGAGACATACCCCAAGCGACTTACAGCTGTAATCGCAGCAAAAGGTGGCGCTACAAAGTATTAACTTAAGGGGGCTGAATAATTTTGCACACCCAATTTTTCAGTTTTTTATTTGTTAAAGTTTGAAATGTCCAATAAATTTCGTTCCACTTCATAATTGTGTCCCACTTGTTGATTCTTCACAAAAAATTACAGTTTTATATCTTTATGTTTGAAGCCTGAAATGTGGCAAAAGGTCGAAAAGTTAAAGGGGGCCAAATTCTTTCGCAAGGCACTGTATGTAGCAGAATTTTTCTTGGTATGATGATGCACATTCTCATTGTACATGGCTTGTCCCCAGGCAAAGGATTTATGTGAAATGTAGCCTCCAAACCCTTGTCCGGCCCTCAGGACACAATGGGGCACTATTCCTCCCCCTAATAACACAGGTGGGATTGTTTACTGTCACTGACATCAGGACATTTCCTACTCCCATTGCTACAGTTTGACTGCCCTAAAGTATGAAGGATAGTAAACTGGCCTTTATTTAGAAAGTTTGGAGACCCCTACATTAGATTATACTGTACTGTAAATGCTCAGTCTAGAATCTGCTACCAATAGCAGGCACTAGGGGTATGTTGATTTTTTTTTTTTTTTGATTAGCTAAAGATAATGCAAAGCCATATGTAATCTACAAGTCTACACCAATGTAGGTTAGAAGGATATTGGCTCACCCTTTAATAGTGCTGATTCTGTAAGTACTGAGTATTTCCTTTGCTTCCTGGTGCTGAATGTAGTGGATAAACTTCTTGGGGAAGGGGTTAAAGCCAATATACACACACTACTGTGCAAAAGGTTTAGGCAGGTGTGAAAAAAATGTAAATAAAAGTGTTAATAGTTTACTTTTTATTTTTATCAATTAACTAAATGTAAAGTAAATGAACACAAGAGAAATCCAAATCAAATCAATATTTGGTACACTTGCACACAGTTTTTGAAGGAACTCAGCAGGTAAGTTGTTCCAAACACCTTGAAGAACTACTGTAACCACAGATCTTCTATGGATGTAGGCTGCCACATATTCTTCCTTTCTCTTCATGTATCCCCTGACAGACTCAATGATGTCAAGATCAGGGCTCTGTGGGGGCCAAACCATCTCTTCCAGGACTCTGTTCTGCTTTATGCTAAAGTTAGTTCTTAATGAAATTGGCTGTATGTTCAGGGTCATTGTCCTGCTACAGAATACATTTGGGGCCAATCCCATGCCTCTCTGATGGTATGGCATGATGGATAAGTATCTGCCTGTATTTCTCAGCATTGAGGATACCATTGATCCTGACCAAATCTTCCAGTCCATTTGCAGAAATGAAGCCCCAAACTTGCAAGAAACCTCCGCCATGCTTCACTGTTCCCTGCAGACACTCATTATTGTACCACTATCCAGCCCTTCACCAAACTAACTGCCTTCTGCTACAGTTAAATAATTCAAAATTTAACTTATCAGCCCAGAGTGCCTGCTGCCATTTTTCTGCACCCCAGTTCCTATATTTTTGGTGCATAGTTGTGTCACTTAGCCTTGTTTCCACAACAGAGATATGGCTTTTTGGCTGTTATTCTTCCATGAAGACCACTTCCGCCAGTCTTCCCTGGACAGTAGATGGGTGTACCTGGGTCCCACTGGTTTCCACTAGTTCTGTGCTGATTGCACTTCTGGAAATCTTTTGATTTTGAGGGAAGTAAGCATAATATGTCTTTCATCTGCTGCATTACATTTTCTTGGCCAACCCCTGCGCCCATATTCCTCAACGTTTCCATTTTCTTTGTGCGTCTTAAAAAAAGCTTGCACAGCACATCTTGAAACCCTCAGTCTGCTTTGAAATCTTTGCATGGAGTAGACCTTGCTGTTGGAGGTATAATTACCTTGTGTCTTGTTGCTGCACTTAGTCTTGCTATGGTGTATGATCTGTGACATAAAACTGTCTCCAACATCACTTCATGAAATTGATGATCATTAGCACCGACTTGACATAATTGATTATTAATACACCTGACTCTAATCCTACAAAACTCTGACTTGGTGTAAGTGTACAAAGTGTGCAGGTGTAAGAAATGATGCTGGTTTCAAGCCAAAAATTCGTCACACCAATTATTTATTTGATTTAGATTTTTCTTCTGTTCGCAGCAGATGCATTTTGTAAATCGATAAAAATAAACAATTGAAATATATACTTTTTAAAGCAATCTTACCTTACAGTATTGTGTGTGTGTGTGTGTGTTTGTGTATACAGTAAATACACTGCTCAAAAAATAAACAAACACTTTAAAAAAACACATCAGATCTTAATGGGGAAAAATATCACACTGGATATCTATACTGGTATGGACTGGGTAATATAGTAGGAACGAGATGTCACATCGTTTGATGGAAATTAAAATTATCAACTTACAGAGGGCTGAATTCAAACAACCCGAAAATCAAAGTGAAAAAATGATGCAGCAGGCTAGTCCATTTTTCTGAAATTTCATTGCAGCAACTCAAAATGGTACTGAGTAGTTTGCATGGCCCCATGTCCTTATATGCATGCCTGTGAACGTTGGGTCATGCTCCTAATGAGATGAAAAATGGTGTCCTGGGGTATTTCCTCCCGGATCTGAACCAGGGCATTTACTGAGCTCCTGAACAGACCAAGGTGCAACCAGGCAGTGGTGGATTGGACCAAAACATAATGTCCCACAGGTGTTCTATTGGATTTAGGTCAGGCGAGTGTGGGGCCATTCAATGGTATCAATTCCTTCATCCTCCATGAACTGGCTGGATACTCTCACTGCATGAGGCCCGAGCATTGTCGTGCACCAGGAGGAACCCAGGACCCACTACGCCAGTGTAGGGTCTGATATTGAGTCCAAGGATTTCAGCCTGATACCTAATGGCAGTCAGGTTGCGATTGACTAGCTTGTAGAGGTCTGTGCATCCCTCCATGGATATGCCTCCCCAGTCCATCACAGACCCACCACCAAGCCGTTCATCCTGAACGATTTTACAGGCAGCATAACATTATCTATGGCTTCTTCACACCCTTTCACGTCTGTCAGATGTGCTTAAGATGAACTTGCTCTCATCTATGAAAAGCACAGGGTGTTAGTGGCGGACCTCCCAATTCTGGTGTTCAGTGGCAAATGGCAATCGAGCTCCATGGTCCATGGCAGCGAGCACAGGGCCCACTAGAGGACGTTGGGCCCTCAGGCCCCCTCATGAAGTCTGTTTCTGATTGTTTGGTCAGACATACATACCAGTGGCCTGCTGGAGGTCATTTTGCAGGACTCTGGCAGTGCTCATCCTGTTCCTTCTTGCATGAAGGAGCAGATACCGGTCCTGCTGATAGGTTAAGGACCTTCTATGGCCTTGTCCAGCTCTCCTAGAGTAACTGCCTGTCTCCTGGAATCTTCTTCCCTGCTCTTAAAACTGTTCTGGGACACGCAATGGCAGGTATTGATGTGCCATCCTAGAGGAGTTGGACTGCCTGTGCAACCTCTATAGGTTCCAGGTTTCAGTTGTGCTACCAGTAGTGACACTGACCCTAGCCAAATGCAAAACTAGTGAAAAACAGTCCGAAAAATGACAGCGGCCTCCACCTTTAAAACCATTCCTGTTTTGGAGGCCCTCTCATTGTTGCCTATCTAGTGCACCTGTTGTTAATTTTTATTAACACCAAAGCAGCTGAAACTAATTAACAACCCCCTCTGCTACTTAACTGACCAGATCAATATCCCATGATTTTTATTGATGTTATGCTGTACTCTTAAAAAGTGTTCCTTTGATTTTTTTTTTGAGCAGTGTGTATATATATATATATATATATATATATATATATATATATATATATATATATATGTACTGTATATACAGTATATATGCAAAGTGTATATATGTAGCATATATGCAAATCTAGGTTTACATGTCATTCAAGGGTGCTAAATAGAAAATACGCTCTTTTATGTCTCTGTGTTGTAAACTAAAAAAAAAAAAAAAAATAGAAGTGGAACAAAAACAGTAACATTTTTCATTTTTGCCCAATTTTTATTTCCTAAACCATTTTGATAAGGCTTCGCTGAAATCAGTGACGGGTTAAAAGATGGCACAGCTATACACACATTCTAGCAGTTACGTGGTGTATAGGAATGCATGTAACCGGGCACACATTCATCCATTCCTGCCCACATGTACCCACTTGGATGTGCAGTTACATGCGTACAGCTGAGGTGTCTGTCAGGCTGTCATTGATTTGCACAGGCTGCAGGCAACTACCTGTGACACCCAGTCTCAGATTAGCGCTTCTTTTTAACAGTGTTCGGTTTCCTCCGACTGTGTAAATGAGAATTTAAGAGTGGCAAATGTAGATCAAAAATGATTCTGGGTGCTTTTTAAAGCTAATAAAAATAAAAATTATATTTTGTGTGTTTATATAATATATATCTCATGTACCTTCAGACAAAGTTAACAGCTTACATTAAAAGATATAAACAACTCCTTCAATACAAACTAAAAGGCTGCTTTGCTTAGACAGCAGTTGAGTACATAGTGCCGTGACCCATAGCAGCCAGTGAGATCTGCTAATAGGTGCCATACTGTTGATTGGTTGTTACTACTGTTTATGCAGAGTTGTTTGCTTTTAGCACCTGTTGTTTAGCTTATATGTGACATCCTAAGTGAATATTCACTGAACTTGATGCAGGAAAAGTTTTAGCTTATTAGGAGTGCTAAATGCTATTACTGAACATTAACCTTGATGCCATCTCTTCTGCAGAAAATTGTCAGTACACTTTGTTTAACTATCATTTGCTAGAGCAGAATACTAAATGTTTGTAAAAATGAATTTGAAAAGTTCCTTTTTTGAGTGTCTGATTTTAACACTCCTAGGATAAAACATATAACAGAACAACACCTCTTCCTACTTCGTATATGTTTGTATGGTTTTCTTTTCTTTCTTTTTTTACAAAAATGTCCAATAAACAAGTTGGCAGGTTATCCGGTGGTTTGTGGCTCCTCAAGCAGTGAGAGCCATATATTGCCTTGACCTACAATATACATTGTTTATCTCATTGTTGCAGACCATTTGCAGCCTTTTTGCAGTCACTTTTGGGTTTATTTACTAAAGCTAGAGAGGGAAAAATTAGTCACAATTTTGCAGAGAAACCAATCAGCTTCCATGTTTTATTGCTAAAGCTTAATTAAACAAGCTGACGTTGGAAGCTGATTGGTTTCTCTGCAGAACTGTGACTAATTTTGCCCTCTCTAGCTTTAGTAAATAAACCCCTTCATGTCTACTTACTTACTGATGGTGGCATTTCTCAGGCTTGGAATGGTGGCAACAGTGGACCATGTCTGAGTACGCGGTGCTGAAATGGCCCATGTAGTCTGCATTGGAAGGCTGTTTGACAGGGTGACATTGCAGGAACACGTTTGGGAGACGGATAAGAGAGTTGTCACCCTAAAGCAGAAAATGCATATTATTTTAAAGGATATCTAAACCCAAGGACAAAAATGTAAGATATTGCAGCCTACCAGTCCTTCGATATGGTGGCTGCATTCTTTTTCTTTTTTCAGACTAAGTATATTTTTAGCAAGTACAAAAAAATACCTGTTGGCATTGCTAAAATTCCAGTATTGTCATTTCCTATATACTGCACTGAAATCTCAATGTTATTCTTCCCAGCTATTTTCTGTGAACTAAAAAACATCTCCCCTATGTAATGGAGGTGTTTATATTCTAAATTAGGAGAACAGTATAGTGTGATAGTTCTGCTCCTTCACAGATACAGTGTATTTAGCGTAGCTGTTGGTGACCTTATGTGCTGGTGGCAGGTTATCTTACGGACAGAATGTGAAGATACATTTCTCTGTCGCTCATTGACAGACGCAGTCCTCTTTGATTAATATCAGTAGGGTTATACTGCCCCCTACAGGAGTAGGACACTAGGCAGGAAAAACGTTCTGGCCACACCTTAGGGGCAGTCCCAGAGGGTATATCCTCTCTCTCCCTGCTACAGGATGTCAGTTTTTTTTCTGCCTAGTCAGGAGTAAGGACCTAAGTTCCTTGCTGGGATCTCTGGTCCTGGCAAGCTTTTTTAGATAGATCTTTTTTAGTTAGATTTTTCCTGTGAGATCTTCAAGCAATTATTCTGGATCTGGGCGACGGGCTGGATGTTGAGATCCAGTGGTCACCCCAGCCGGCCTACGAGCGCGTGCAGGCCCTAGCTCCGCGCTGGGTCGGCCGCGACATAGTCCCATTGGACGGGGACAGGCCCCGCGAGTTAAACGCCTCGCCAGGTCGCCCACGACCAGTCTGAATCGGAGTCGTGGCGTCCATGTTGGCCAACAGCCTCCCCACCTCGGTGGAGAGGGGTCCTGTCAGGAATTGGTGCCCGCCTGTTCCGGTATGGTGAGTAGAATGTCCCCCTTTACCTCTGCCGGGTGGACGCACCCTGATGACCGGGTTTCCTTCTATCCTGTGACACACTCCTCCTAAGATGAGGTGGTCACAATCAACAGTATGGCACCTATTAGCAGATCTCACTGGCTGCTATGGGTCACGGCACTATGTACTCAACTGCTGTCTAATCCATCCCTGCGCGCTCCCTGCCGCCGGCAGGCCGAGCCGAGTACCACTCGGGCCCAGGCCGCCCCTTCCAGGGTACCAATCCAGCAGGCTTGGTTTGGGAGCTGACAATCCTGAAAAATCTATTGCTGCAAGCTGCATTATAGAAGGGATTGAGGATCCAGATGGAGTAGGGCGCCGCAAGCAATCATGCAGGATACTAGCACTTACCGATCGATCGGTCGGCTGCACACCGTCCCTTCCCTTTGGCGTAGCCTAAGTGTCCCCTGTATGGCGGCGGCCATCTTGGATACACCCAGCCTTGCCTCGAGCAGCGGTGGGAGTGCCGGAAGACGTGTAAAGGGGCGGAGCCGCTTCCTTTACCCGGGTAAATCGATCCATAAGACTTCCTGTTCTGTAAGGACAGCGCTGAGAGCAGTTAGGTAGGAGCTTCTGTGCATCAGGTGGTGAGCCCTTGGGGTGTCTCTCTCTCTCTCTGTGGGGGTCCAAAGCATGTGGCACTGAGGGGTGCTGTTGCGCTGGGGGATTACATAAAAAAAAAAGTTTTTTTCTTTTTTAAATTTGTTTGCTGACAGGTGTTCCTGGCTTTGCCATGGACCCTGCTACACACATATCCCCACCTGATCCCCTCGAGGTAGCCACAGGACCCTCCAATTCTCCACTAACTATTTATGCATTGTCAGCGGTTTTGGAGTCTTTTGTATCCCGGGTGGAGGTGGCCTGTCAGGGACGGGGGGCGAAAAAACAACCCCCGCCTACCCCTATTTCGTCTGACAGTTCAGATACAGATTCTGAGCCTGTCGCTGCGGCTGCAGGTCCCTCTTCTTGGGCTGGGGTCTCGTATCCCGTCTACTCGGATAGCGAGGAAGACGTTTCTGCCTCCGCTATAGCGCAAGACGAAGCGCTGGTAGATGCACTGATTGTGTCGTCCGGGAAACCTTGAGACTTGAGGTTACACCGGCGGAGGCAGTTGATACTGAAATTGCTTTTGGTACTCGCAAGCCTACCAAGATGGCGAAGGTGTTTCCTTTGCCCAAATGTTTTGATGATATAATTAAGGAGGAATGGGTCCGTCCAAAACGAACCCCTGGTATTTCCAAACGGATTGCTAGACGCTATCCGTTTGAAAAATCCCTCCTTAATAAATGGACGGTACCACCGTCGGTGGATTCGCCGATTTCCAGACTAAATAAAGCTACTGTTATCCCGTTGGAGGACGCTCCGTCTTTTCGGGATCCGGTGGACCGTAAGGCGGAATCTATATCCCGCTCTATATTTTCCCTGATAGGGTCAGCCTTTAGGCCAGTGTTTACCATTGCTCTGGTTTCACAAACATTAACAGAGTGGACCAAGTTGTTACGCCGGGATCTGGAGGGGAGAAGTCTCCCCCCGGCAGTATCGGACTTGCTGGAGCAGATGGTACAAGGGCTACAGTTTGTCTGTGACGCCGCCCTGGACGCCGCTCCATTAATGGGGCGCATATCAATCTCGGCGGTGGTCCTTAGGCGTATGCTGTGGTTAAAATGCTGGTCGGCGGATCAAGCTTCCAAAAAAGCCTTGGCTAATCTCCCCTTTCAAGGGGATCGCCTGTTTGGTGCCACCTTGGATGAGATCATCAAGGGTCTCACTGGTGGCAAGAGCACCTTTTTACCACAGGCTACCAAGGGGAAAGGACCTTGTCGCAGACGGGGACCTTCCTTTTCCGCTCATAAAAAGTTTTTTCGCTCCTCTGGGGCGGGCGATAAGGCGAAGTCCTCCAAAGCCCCCCCAGGGGGTTTCAAAGGGCGCTGGTCGGGTAAACAAAGGTCCGGGTCTGCCAGACCTGAAGATAAGACCACTACAGCCTGAAGGTGCGCCCCCACCCATATCTGGGGTGGGGGGACGTCTTCACTGGTTTCCGGACCCATGGCTCTCCAGGATTCCAGACAAGTGGGTTCAAGAGGTCATACAGTCGGGATACAAGATCGAGTTTCGATCACTTCCACCGGTGCGGTTCTTCCCTTCCAATATCCGACTATCCCCGGATCGCTTAGAAGCTTTGCGGGGGGCAGTGACGGATTTGATGCAACAAGGAGTGGTGGTCCCCGTTCCTTGGACAGAACGTTTTCAGGGGTTCTATTCGAACCTATTCACAATACCCAGGAAAGAGGGCAACGTGTGTCCAATTCTGGACTTGAGAGCGCTCAATTATTTTGTCCGGGTGCAAAAATTCAAGATGGAGTCCATTCGCACAGTGGTGGCCTCCCTGCATCAGGGGGATTTTCTGGCGTCCATAGACATCAAGGATGCCTATCTTCACATTCCCATTTACGCAGGACATCAGCGTTTCCTTCGCTTTGCCGTGGGAGAGAACCATTATCAGTTTGCGGCATTACCCTTTGGTCTTGCCTCTGCTCCCCGGGTCTTCACAAAGGTTTTGGCCCCAGTTTTGGCGCTGTTGCGACGGCGGGGCATATCGATTCTAGGCTACCTAGACGACCTTCTTCTCCGTGCGGAATCTCCGCAGGCTCTATTGCTAAACTTGGAGATCATTATGATCTCTTTGGAAGAGTTTGGGTGGCTGGTGAACCTGCAGAAGTCATCCCTGGTTCCCACCAGGAAACGGAACTATCTGGGCCTGAACTATCACGTCCTTGGCAAAAGTGTTTCTCCCGGTGGAGAAACTCCAGAAGATTCAGTCGACGACTCAGTTATTATTGACCGTCAACTGGCCTTCCCTGCGGACTTGCATGAGGGTTCTGGGACTAATGGTGGCCTCCTTCGAGGCAGTACCGTTTGCCCAGTCCCATACCCGGATTCTTCAAAAGGAGATTCTTCTCAAATGGAACTCAAATGGTCCAGGATTCCCTGGACAATCGGATCCGGCTGAGCGAACGGACCAGGGAATCTCTGGTTTGGTGGCTTCGGTCGCCGATGCTCAGTCAGGGGAAGTCATTTCTTCCAATCTATTGGACGATTGTCACCACGGATGCAAGTCTATCCGGGTGGGAGGGGGTTCTCGGCAGACGATCTGCTCAGGGGCTCTGGTCCCTGGAAGAATCCAGGTTACCGATAAATGTATTGGAACTGAGAGCGATCAGACTTTGTCTGATTCACTGGACCGAGCAGCTCCGGGGCAGCCCGGTGCGGATCCAGTCGGACAATGCCACGGCCGTGGCTTACGTCAATCACCAGGGGGGCACCAAGAGTATCCTGGCGGCCGTAGAAGTGGCCGGCATCCTTCGTTGGGCGGAACAATTTGTTCCAGCTCTCTCCGCGGTATTCATTCTGGGGGTGGAAAATTGGCAAGCAGATTTTCTCAGCCGTCAGATTCTGGATCAAGGGGAATGGTCTCTTCATCCAGAGGTATTTCACCAATTGTGCCTTCGTTGGGGCACCCCGGATGTGGATCTGTTGGCATCTCGGCTCAACAGGAAGGTGCGGAGGTTTGTAGCCCGCTCCCGCGATCCTCTAGCGGACACCGCAGACGCGCTGGTCGCCCCGTGGGGGCAGTATCAGCTACTGTATGCCTTCCCTCCTCTCAAGTTGCTGCCGAAACTTCTTCGCTGGATAGAGGTGGAGGGAATTCCAGTTATCCTTGTGGCTCCGGACTGGCCTCGTCGGGCCTGGTACGCCGACTTGGTCAGGCTGGTCGCGGACGCTCCTTGGCGACTTCCCCTCAGGGAGGATCTGCTGTCTCAGGGACCGATCTTCCATCCTGCTTTACGATCGCTGGCTTTAACGGCCTGGCTGTTGAGACCCAGGTGCTGAAGGACAAAAGATTGTCAGCTTCAGTTATCTCTACTCTAATTAAAGCGAGGAAAGCGACTTCCAGAAAGGTCTATCATCGCACATGGAAGTCTTATATCGCGTGGTGTGAATCCCTTGGGTTTCCTCCACGTTCTTACTCGGTGGCCCGGATATTGGCTTTTCTGCAACAAGGGGTTGAGCAGAAACTGGCCTTGAGCACTATCAAGGGTCAGGTTTCAGCGTTAGCAATCAATCTTCTTTCAGAAGCCTCTGGCTACTCAGTCCTTGGTGCGGAATTTCATCCAGGGGGTGCGGCACCTGGTTCCGCCGGTGCGCGCGCCCTTGCCGCCCTGGGATCTTAATCTGGTGTTGTCGGTTCTTCAGAAACCTCCCTTTGAAAATATTAGGGAGATTCCCTTGCTTACCTTATCCCAGAAGGTGGCCTTTTTGGTGGCTATCACTTCTGCACGCAGGGTGTCAGAACTGGCCGCATTGTCCTGTCGTTCCCCATATCTGGTGGTTCATAGAGATAAGGTGGTTCTTCGTCCGAATCCATCCTTTCTTCCTAAGGTGGTTTCAGAGTTTCATCTAAATGAGGATATTGTGCTACCTTCCCTGTGTCCTAAGCCCAGTCATCCTCGGGAGTTTGCGTTACACTCCTTGGATGTGGTTCGGGCGATCAGGGTGTACTACGGACTCTTTTCGTAAGACTGATTCACTTTTTGTGATCACGGATGGCCCTAGAAAGGGGTTGCCTGCATCTGCCGCGACTATCTCTAGATGGATCAGACAGACGGTGGAACAGGCTTATTCTATTAAGGGTCGGGTTCCTCCATTCCCTGTTAAGGCGCACTCCACTCGGGCGCTTAGTGCTTCCTGGGCCTTCCGCCATCAGGCGTCGGTGCTTCAGGTTTGCAAGGCGGCTACCTGGTCGTCGGTTCATACCTTTACAAAATTTTATAAAGTTGATGTGCTGGCATCGGCGGATGCCTCTTTTGGCCGCAAGGTTCTGCAGGCCGCTGTTTGAGGGGACCGTTGGTCTACCTCGAGGTTTTTTTTCTGTTGGGTTTTCAGTTGAGCTCATCCTTTTGTCCGATGAGCCTTTAAGACTTCTGGTTGGTTCCGGTTGGGCCTTCTGGATTGGATTTTGATTTCCGTTATCCCACCCCTCATTTGTGGCACTGCTTTGGGACGTCCCTACTGATATTAATCAAAGAGGACTGCGTCTGTCAATGAGCGACAGAGAAAATTGGATTTTTGACTTACCGTAAAATCCTTTTCTCTTAAGCTCATTGACAGACGCAGTACCCGCCCTTCTATTTTTGAGTTGGGTTGGGTTAAATTCTCTGACATTGCTTTGTTACATAACTGACATCCTGTAGCAGGGAGAGAGAGGATATACCCTCTGGGACTGCCCCTAAGGTGTGGCCAGAACGTTTTTCCTGCCTAGTGTCCTAGTGTACTGTAGGGGGCAGTATAACCCTACTGATATTAATCAAAGAGGACTGCGTCTGTCAATGAGCTTAAGAGAAAAGGATTTTACGGTAAGTCAAAAATCCAATTTTCTCCACCGATGACAGGCCGCAAGAAAGAAAAACTTACTTAGCAGAGTCTGAAGGATTAGATCCTCTGCTGGGATTTTTCTTGCCTGAGTCAACCTTTCCTAATAACACCTATTTCCCTAATTCCTGGCCTAAGTGAGAGAAGTCTCACCAACACCAGTAGAGATTGCAAAGTTGTAGTATCCTGCTGTTAACTCTGATGTACCAACTGTATAGGTGAGCATGGGTATCAGACTCCAAAGCTAGTCATACACACTATCCTCCCTCTCAGGAGCTTTCAGGGAAAGTACTTTGGTATCCAATATGAGTTTGGGAATGCTATACAAAGCAACAGTGAAATTAAATGAACAGTCTCCATTAGATCCCATTCAATATTTCAACACTGTATTCTATATCCTTCAAAAATACAATATAAAACATGGCAAAACTGCCCATGTATATTGACACTAATAGTGGTATTGAAACTTAAAACCCTCCAAAAGTGTGTGCAATAAGTGAGTTTATATGCAGGTCACTGAGAGAGAATAAAGAAACCCCTTTTAAAGAACCAGTCCCCATTGGGATTTAAATCAGCTATAACACCATGACAGAGCTGTAATCCTAGGCAGAGCAACTCATGTTTCAAGTTTGCTTTTATTACCAATAGGGTTGGATTTGAACTGTTATATGGATGCAGCTCTTGGGGGCAATTGAATTAGTGCTGGCAGGTCTGTGACCTTCTTGCCATGATAAAAGATAATGTGAAGGTCTTTTCCCGATGATTACTGTCACAGGGATGTTTGCATGCATGACACTAGAATACATACATGAACCTCTTTTCTTCAATGCATTATGTTTTGTAATTTTGGGAGCTGGAATATTGCATTTGAACACATGTAGCATTAACCACTTGACCTCTAGCCACTGTGCTGCTACTGTGGCACAGTGGCTCGTTATCGTCCAGCGACGTAGACCTACGCCGCTGGACTCCTCCCCCTGTAGGCGGCGCTCGCGCGCCGCCGGAGGCGCGCTCCCGCTGTTTTCATTCACAGCGGGAGTCGGGCCAGGGGAGGAGCGGTGGCGATCGCCGCTGCTCTGCCCCGATCGTCGGGGAATACAGTTTGGAGATCCGCCCGCCTGTGTAAACAGAGCGGGCGGATCTCCTAAGTGACAGGGAGTGACAGATCGAAGTGTTCAGCTTAGCTGAACATCCGATCTGTCCCTGGCTCACTCAGTCACCTCCCCCCCCCACACGTTAGTAAGCACCAGGCATACATTAACCCCTCCCTCTCCAATAAAATTAACCCCTTCCCTGCCAGTGTCATTTATACAGTAAGTGCATATTTATAGCACTGATTACTGCAGTAATGTCACTGGTACCCCCAAAAGTGTCAAAAATGTCAGTCAAGGGTCCGATCTGTCCGCCACAATGTCGCAGTCCCGCAAAAAAAATCGCAGATCGCCGCCATTACTCGTTAAAAAAAACCCACCAAAAATGACAGAAATCTTTCCCTTAGTTAGTAAACGCAATAACTTTTGCGCAAACCAATCAAAATACGCTTATTGCGATTTTTTTTACCAAACATGGGTAGCAGAAAACAAATTGACCAAAAATTTAAAAAAAATTGTTTTTTACATCTTTTTTGGGGGGAATTTCATATAAAAAAAATTTAAAAATATTGTTATTTTTTCAAAATAAACGCTCTTTTTTTGTTTATAGCGCAAAAAGTAAAAATCGCACAGGTGATCAAATACCACCAAAAGAAAGCTCTGTTTGTGGGAAAAAAAGGACGTAAATTTAGTTTGGGTACGGCATCGCATGACCGCGCAATTGTCAGTTAAATTTGCACAGTGCCGAATCGCAAAAAGTTGCCCAGACGTAAGACAGCAAAATGCTCCGGTGGTAAAGTGGTTAAACAAACAGAAGACTGGCAGTGCTAAATGAAGCCAAGTCACAGAAAGGAGCAGTATTATGGGGTTTGGCTAAAACAAGGTCACAAGACTTTGTAGAGGTCATTGCCAGGGTGTCTGAACCAACCGGCAGGAAAGAAAACCAAACATTTTAAGATGCCATAGGGAGTACTACTCATAAGAGAAAAAAGGAACGGTATTTATAGCCTTAATTATCTTACTTCGCTACCCTCCTGTTTTACCAACAAGAGAAAAGGCGGAAAAAGGCAGAGTTATACCAGTAGCGTAACTGAAGCCATACCAGAAAATTAGATTGTTGTAGGTTTCACTAAAATCTGCCTGTAAGATTTAGTAGTATTTGGCAAAACTATTTACAGTAAACTGAAGGAATATACAGTATAGTGCAGGCAACAGTGAAAAAAGCAATCCATTTTTGCACCTTTTTTATGCTGACTGTTACATCATATTGGTAACCACCTTTTCGTTTCACACTTGTCAAGCACACAGCTTCTTTTATCACACTTATTTATACAACACTTATTCCTATTTTCTCCATTATTACACGAGTACATGTACCCCGCTTTCATGTTGACTTTTCATTTGATCTTTTCTTTTCTCTTCTTAAAAAGCTGGGATTACTTTGGGTTGACTTTATCGGCGCTTATTGTGTGCACCTTCATGTTTGCTTTGGTTAACTGTTAATACTTCTCTTCCATTATTATTTTTACCCTGAGAATGTAATAAATTATTGAATTGAAAAAAGCAGTCAGGCATTTGCAATATTTGATGTTCTCACAGAATAGTACAGGTTGTTGTATTTAGGATGATAAGTAAAGAACCAGTGGCACAAACGTATTGCCAGGGGAGCCTTCATTTCCATTATACTCACAAAGTGTTCTTTATAAAGTTAAAGTAGATCCGATTAGTCATAATGACGGTTAGATCATTGCAGTCAAAAAGTATACCTCTTAAAAGCAGCTGTTTTTAGATTAAAAAGGTATGGTCCTTTTAAAAGTTAAATAACTGTGACAGTATATACATTTATAGAGCTTTCCCACACTGTGCTCACCATCCTCCCTCCACGTGTCTGACATCCCCTAAATAATGATTATTTTTCTATCAGGCGTACCAAGCTGGCAATCATGCTGTGAGCCCCCTGCTGCTTGGAAACGATTTGATGGGTTTGTAGACCTGTGTATCCTCAGGGCTCCCGTGGCTTCAATGCTTCACTTTAATGGAGCATAGCACAGCACTATTCAACACCTGTATCATTAATTTACAATGGAGGACACTTTTTCTAAGATAATTATTGCTGCAATAATACAGTTCATATAACAAAATACAAAAGGGAGCAGATCTAAGAGTACACCATTGCTAGGAAATGAACTAATGTGTAAGGCAAAATATGCTACTGTGTAAAAATCTGTCTATGTAAGTATTCTGTATATAGGGGAGAATGTTTTGCCTTACACATTGGCTCATATGCTTACAATGGTATATTTTAAGATGCACACCCCTTTGTATTTTGTCATATAGATGCATATACACTCTGGGTGTATTTTTTGGAGGTGCAGCTCCACTGTTTGCAGGACTGAATAACTGAATGGAATTTTCTTTAACAATGACTGACATTAACCACTTTACCACCGGAGGATTTTGCTGTCTTACGCCCAGGCCACTTTTTGCGATTCGGCAGTGTGCGACTTTAACTGACAATTGCGCGGTCATGCAACGCCGTACCCAAACGAAATTTACGTCCTTTTTTTCCCCACAAACAGAGCTTTCTTTTTGTGGTATTTGATCACCTCTGCGCTTTTCATTTTTTGCAATATTAATAAAAAATATGCGACAATTTTGAAAAAATAACAATATTTTTCTACTTTGACAGTTAAAAAATATCCAATATATTCAATTTTTGTCATATATTTAGGCCAAAATGTATTTAGCTACACGTCTTTGACAAAAAAATTCTCAATGAGCGTATTTTTAACCGCTTTAAGACCGGAAGATTTTACCCCCTTCCTGACCAGGCCATATTTTGCAATTCGGCACTGCGTTACTTTAACAGACAATTGCCCGGTCGTGCGATGCTGTACCCAAATTAAATTTATGGCCTTTTTTTCCCCACAAATAGAGCTTTCTTTTGGTGGTATTTGATCACCTGTGCGATTTTTACTTTTTGCGCTATGTACAAAAAAAGAGCGACAATTTTGAAAAAATAACATTTTTCAAATTTTTTTTATATGAAATTCCTCCCCAAAAAAATGCAAAAATCAAACCTTTTTAACTTTTTTTGCCAATTTGTTTTCTGCTATATATTTTTGGTAAAAAAAAACGCAATAAGCGTATTTTTATTGGTTTGCGCAAAAGTTTTCGCAGCTACTAACTACGGGAAATTTATGTCATTTTTATTGTTTTTTTTTTTAACTAGTAATGGCGGCGATCTGCGATTTTTTTTTTGCGGGACTGCGACATTGCAGCAGACAGATCGGACCCTTGACTGACATTTTTGACACTTTTGGGGGTACCAGTGACATTACTACAGTAATCAGTGCTAGAAATATGCACTGTTACTGTAAAAATGACACTGGCAGGGAAGGGGTTAATTTTTATTTGTGATCAAGGGGTTAATGTATGCCTGGTGCTTACTGACGTGTGTGGGGGGAGGGAACTATGTGACACAGGGACAGATCGCAGGTTCAGCTATGCTGAATCCTGCAATCTGACCCTGCCTGTCACTTAGGACATTGTGTAAACAAAGCGGGCGAATCTCTACACTCGATCCCCGACGATCGGGGAAGAGCAGCGGTGATCACCGCCGCTCCTCCCCTGTAACTGAATACAGAGGGAGCGAGCCTCTGGCGGCATGCGCGCCACCCACAAGGGAAGGAGTCCAGCGACGTAGGTCTACGTCGCTGGACGATAACGAGCCAATTTTTTCATTTCTTTTTTTTTAATTGCTAACCAATAAATTAACTTGGACTTCTTTTCATTTGGTCTGGCGCTCCATTCATTTATGGATGTTTATTCAGGCTTAGGTAAAAGGAAGGAGCTGTAGCCGTGGGTGGCAGCAGGGAATGTGTCTTCCGATTGGTGTATTTGGAGAATGTGCTACCTAGTAGAGTTTCAGAATGGATAGCTCTAAGACAAGCCCTAGCAGTCATAACTTAACTAAGAGTGGGGAGAGAACCCCAGTAGAACATTATACAGCAGTAGATAAACCAGTTAAACGTTAAATGTCCTAGAAAAAGTGGAATTACTCTTCCGTTTTTTTGGGGTTAAGAATATATATACATATATATATATATATATATATTTTTTTTTTTTTTTAAAGCTTTTGTTATTCTATGAGAGCCTCTTTATGTTACTCTGCTTTTTTATTGTGTAGGGTAGCTGATATACCTACTTACTCTGCTTGGCTCAAATGAAATATGGCAGTGCCTTGCCATGGCCATATTGGCATGAAAAGTACTAAAGAATAAATTATGAGCAGATTGTCTCATAATAACTTGCAAGTAGCCTTGCTTTAGGCAGTTAGGAGACCCTTTCAAAACATAATTACTTCCCAAGATAAATAGCCTGCTTTGCCCGTAATGTTCTTGTAGCTTTGCATGTATACAGTTGTATTACAATCAGGGTTTGCCAGTAAAGCATTAAAACATATCTTCACATTGTATTATTTAATCCTAAAGTCAAATAAACTCTCACCATCCATCATCGCCAACTGTCTTTAGATGATAGAAATTGTAGTTAACAGTAGGATTATCAGAGTATGATCTACTTATTTCCGAAGAATTAGCATTTAACTAACCAACATAATCTAATTTCACTGTAGTAGCTCAGTGAAATAGCTATTTAAATTTATATATTTTTGCCAATTAGACCCCCGAGGTCTTTAATAAAGACTTTGCAAGGAGCTTGCATTATCTAAAGCTAAATTACCTTTTTTACATTTAATCTGACACATTCTTCTTAAGGTTGTCTAACAGATGCTGGAACCTTATAACTCAGTGTAACAAATGTTTTCATTATGCTGCATGCAGCTAACGTAAATTCTTTGTATTCATTCAGTGCTTCCCTAATCCTCCTAATTTTTTTTTTTCTTTTATTAAATCTTGCTTGGTGGTTATTTTGAAGAAATAAAGTCGTTATTATGCTCTATGTGCAAAAAAAGGCTCATTTATACTTTCAGTGATTGGATCATTTATTGTCGGATTTGTCATTTGTCATTGGCCAGTAGTATATGCATATTGAAAAATAATATAATATCTTTGGCTGTATAGTTTTACTGGACGACTATATTATTTCCTTAAAGCAGAACTTTAGTTTCCTGAAATCAGCCTTTCATAACGTTTTTAACAAGTAGAAACCATTGAAATATTCTTTAAGGTTTCAATAATTACACATATCTACAGCTCATGGTGCATTAGTGTATACAGTAAGTTGAGCCATAAGAAAGAATAAGGAATCTGACATATTTGACACCCAGAGCTTCTCTATGCAACAGAATGATTTACTATTTGATGTTCAGTAAAATGTTCCTTACATTGGTGGTCAGTGGGAAGACTGTTCCTTACATTGGTGGGCAGTGGGAAGGACGTTCCTTACATTGGTGACCAGTGGGAAAGACGTTCCTTACATTGGTAGCCAGTGGGAAGACTGTTCCTTACATTGGTGGGCAGTGGGAAGGACGTTCCTTACATTGGTGGCCAGTGGGAAGGATGTTCCTTACATTGGTGGCCAGTGGGAAGAACGTTCCTTACATTGGTAGCCAGTGGGTATAATGCTTCTTCCATACATCCAGCTGGAAAGATCATTGGTTTCAGCGCTTACTTATATGAAAGTAAAAAAATTGCTCAAGGAACCCCTAGCAACCTTTGCAGAAACTCTGGGCTTTCATGGATCTTTGGTTGAGAAAGGCTGTCCTAAACAACATATATATTTGCAACACAAGCCACTTTTCGGTTGAAGATTAAAGTAAAGGGAAAGGCTAAGCAATACACTCACTTTAAAATGTTACTTTCTAATAGCATCTACATACATTTTAGCATAAATCGCAGCATAAATACCATTTTTTTTCAATGTTTTTCCATGTGGTCGCATGATTACAAAGCTCTTGCTCCTCTGTGCAAGGTGGAGCACTGACAACAGGACTAGATTCCGAGGAGCTGTGATGTTACCCACCAGTGTCCATTGTTCTAAGCATTGTCAAAGGTGGAGAGAGTTCCCAACCAAGAGTCGCACAATAATATAGAGGAGCGAGAGCTTTGCGTTCGCATGCCCAAATAGAAAGAAATTGAAAATAGGGTATTTACATTGTGAGTTATACTAAACGGTATGCAGGGAAATGTGAGGCAATGGGAAGGAAACATTTTTAAGTGGAATTTTGTTTAGCCTACCCTTTTTCTTTAGTTTATCCTAGCATCTCAGTCTGTAATCAGCTGTGACCTTCCAAATATGCCTAAAAACGAACTGCAACCTTAACAGCCATACTTTGTGTTCAAAATTTTACCAAATTGCCATCAATTATGATGTAGACTAGAGAATTGCAGGAAGCTTAAGGTCAAATTACTGGGATCCTCTGCAATAGGATTTCATACTCTTGCATGAGTGGAGGAATGCTGCTTTTTTTTATTACAACAATGAGCCTAATCAGGTGATTATAGTGAAGGAAAACCCTTCCACTTAGCAATCAGTATTGGTAAGGTCCACATTAGGTTAGCAGGTAAGGTTCTGCAATTACATGACTAAAAACCCCTTACAATGTACAGTATATAATTCATTTGGAAATGATTTCAAAAGAAACCCTTTATATTTTAACCTCTTACATTCACAATCTGTATATTACCATTCTCTGACACAGTGCCCCTGCTGAGGATGTATTAACATATAGTTTCCTCTTTTAGAACCAATAGCTAACACTTTGTGTGGCTGCTGGTTGCCAATTCCTGCTCTCAAAGACAGCTAGGATCCCCACCAATGATCCAGAAACAGTCAGCTCAGACATAGCGATCTCATGCAGTCAGAAGACACCAATGACAAAAATGAAAGACTTCCACCTGCAAATGAGCACTGCCATTTTCAGACTGAAGTTCTATGTATTTAATAGTTCAACTGTCAGATACAGTTGCACTATTAGTCCTTGTTCACATGGGGGAATACTAAAGCGTATGCTTGTGGAGGGCCATGGTTACCCGTACAGGGATGTACGAGTCTTCCATGCATCTCCATGCAGGCAGTCCCATTGATGTTGATTGGGACACAGTGACTGCACTGACACAGACGCTGCTCCGAATCTGACATCTGTGTAGGTGTATGGCCTGAACACATAATATATCTGCATTATTAAGTAAAGTTGTATAGGAACAAAGTGAAAATATAGCTATGTATAAAGACAATTTAGATATGCAAATGATCCTAGAATAATTGTTAAAGTGGTATTAAACCCAAAACTATATCGTAGCTTACCAATCATTAGAATTGGTGGCTGCATTTGTTTACTTGTCTTAGGCTATTTTTTCCTTTGTTTCTACCTGGAGATCTGATCAGTAGCATGCCTCCTGTATTAGAGTGCCACTAGCAGATTTAAGTATACTAACATATTGAAGCCAAAGTCTAGCTAACACTTTATAAGTAGTTACAGCAACAGTTTTTTTTCCTTAAAGCGGTAGTAACGTTTTTTTCCTACAAGGCAATATCTTGGCTACGGCACACAGCTCTAAAGGCATGGCACTGTTATGCTTTTCCTTCAGAGCACATGGGCCAGTGACATCACCAGCTGCTGCTCGCTAGAATATCTTCTAAACGATGCACGTTTTGTTATGAGCTTACCTGTAGGTAAAAATAAAGATAGAGTTTACTACCACTTTAAGGCTTTAGGACTTGCGTAAATAAAGAAGGGATGACCGTTTTAAGCACCCTGACAAGTGGTACATGGTTTGTTCTATCCCTTTAACTTCTAAATCTGCAGAACAGCTTGTTCTGTTGAAAAAAAAAAAAAAAAACAGACTTACTGTCAGGATTACCAGGTGAAAATAGAAGAAAAAAGGCCTAAAAAAGAAATCTAAAGCAACCACCACATCTAAAAATTAGTAGGCTGCAGTATAGTACAATTTTGCCTTTGGGTTTAATACAGCTTTAAGTTAACCGACACATGCTGATGCTGCAAAATATGGTACTTAGGCATCAATGAACTCTGGTCATGAAATGGTTAATATTTACATAAAACAAGGAACACACTTATGTAGACATTTGTTAGAATGAAAGATAGATAAACCAAAGTATTCAGAGAGGGTATGATTACATTTACAGTAGTGATCCTGCTTAATATAATGTTATAATGTTCCCATCCTAGGATGTAATATAATGTAATATAACTGCTGTTGAAGGGATGTATTGCCAATAAATGTAATATTATAATGGTGCTAACATGCTATGTAAAATCATAATAGTTCCTTCACAAAAGCACACAACAAATCCTGCAGTATTTCAAATAAAATCATCCTCTTTAGCTCGTTAAAACCACATAACAGCCTCTCAGACAGACATAAACTATTTCCATGTATCCATGTGCTAGACATGGAGAAAAGCTTACACTGAAACTCTGCCTGAAAATAGCCTATTTTGCTTTAATGAGCTGAATGAAATGCATTTTATTTGATATATTGGAGGATTTCTCATGTGCTGCTGTTTAGAAAGAACCTCTCTGCTGGCCAAGGACTGTCACGACTTATTGTACCAGATAAGATGAGTTGTATATATTGTAGGCATTTTATTGAAATAATGCTTAATGACTAAGCTGTTAACTAATGGTCCAATCGTGTTTTGATGGTGCTGCCATTGGATGTCGTATTAAAATGGTGCTGTCATGGGATGGGATGTGGTATTAAAATGGTGCTGTCATGGGATGTGGTATTAAAATGGTACTGTCATGGGAGGTAGTAATAAAATGGTACTGTCATGAGATGTAGTCATTAAATGGTGCTGTCATGGGATGTAGTATTAAAATGGTAGTCATGGGATGTAGTAATAAAATGGTACTGTCATAGGATGTGGTGTTAAAATAGCGCTGCCAAGGCTTGTATTACTATGATGCCATTAGACTGAACAATAACGTCCCCTGCTCAGTTTCAGTAAGTGAATTCAATAATTTCAGCGCTAGGATCCAGCCTCAGGATGTAGCATTATAATGGTGCAACCAAGGGGTGTATTACTATAATCGGAAAATAAAATACAGTCTTAAATATGAACCCCTCCCATGCGATGTGCTGGCACCTGCGGTAATCACAGTACAGTCTTCAGTCTTCTTTTGGCCAAAAAGGGGTACTGGGCGGCACATCGGGAAGAAAAGTCTATATGGCATCCAATGCCTGTTGTCAACTCTTCCACCTGTGACGATCATCTTTATCCACCTGCCTGCTTGAGCGCACTAGACCATTATAATTTATGGTCCTGTTGATTTGGTAAGAGGCGTGTGGTGGTGGGTGTTGGTTGTATCGATCCCTTTTCTGGTCTCCGATTGCACTGCATTGACTTAGAAGATTGGATACATAATTTTGTTGGACATTTTATGCACAATTTTTTGCACCGATTTCAGCACTATTTGTTACTGAATGTTTATATGCTGTTGTATTGATCTAATTTTAGTGCTGCTTTATTTTTTACTAAGTATAATAGGAAAATAGTATATACTATATTATTATATACATATATATATATATATATATATATATATATATATATATTTCTCTATTGTCCATTGACAGACACAGCCTCCTCTTCATCAGCTGAATGGGTTTTGCTGCCCCCTGCAGGAGTTGTCTAGGTTGGAAAACATTTACATGTACACGCCCACGGGGCTGTCCCCACAGGCATAACCCACACACACTCAGCTCAGCAAACCAGTTTGTTTCTGCCTAGAGAAGGAGTAGGACCTAGGTTTCCTGCTGGGACTCCGGTCTTTTTTTTATTGTTTTCAGAATATTTTATTTTATTTCTCTTTACTCTCTTTGCTAGCTAGTGTTCAGGGGGATTCTCTTAGTGATCTACAAGCAATGTCGGCTGGGGCTTAGCACTGGATAATCTAGATCCTTATGGTCCCCCCAGCCTGACCTACGAGCGTGAGCAGGTTATAGTCCCGCACTAGGCCTCGCAACAACTGTGCCCCTTTACGGATGGGGATCAGCCTGCGAGCGGATGCCTCACCCGGGACGTGACGACCTGGAACGCCCTGAGTTGCAGTGTACCCCTCGGCTGGCAGCACCCCCATTCGGGTGGGAGGAGGTCTGCCCGGAGTGGAGCCCACCCAGTCCATGATATGGTGAGTAAATGTGACCCCCCTTGCCCCTGGTGGCCTTGAGGGGATGTGGGCCCTCTCTTGGGGATAATAGGACATGTACCTCCTTAAAGATCCCCCTGGCCTGTCTCCCTCTCCCGTCCCCACAGGGGGCTATGTAACTGCGGTGCCTGGCGTTCTGAGGGGGTAGCAATAGTACCTTGTCTCTTTCTGGGTCTGGTTGTAGATCCTTGAGGCCTTCATTATGGGGGTCCCTGGCCGCATGGCACGCCGTAGGCGCCGCCATCTTAAATGTGGGCAATGTGCAGATTTTCCAATTGACTTGTATGGGGCAGCCATTTTCCTTGAGCTTCCTATTAAAATGTATTGGCAACCATTTTTGTGTAGTATTTACTGCACTGGCAGCGTGAACTTTTACATCCAGGTCGAGGTCACTTCCTGTGATGCTTCTTCCTGCTGCAGGCTGAGATTACTTCCTGTGTCTCTTCTCCATGCTGCAGAAGTCATTCGAGAGGGTTCACCCTGGAGGTGGTACAGTACTGGGGTCTTTGCGGGCATATCCCTACACACTCTCTGTTAGTGTATATTAAAAGGGGACTCTGCAGACCGCGACAATCGGCGGTGGGAACCGCGATCGGCGCATCTTAAACTGACAGTACTCTTTTTTTTTTTTTTTTTGTACTTTAATTATGGAGTCCCAGGCTGTGATTCCACCCTCAGACCCACTCTGTGCGACTCCCAGACAGTCATGATCGCAGTTGCTGGCCGCGATTTCAGCAGCTTTGGAAAGCCTGGCAACAAAAGTTGATTTTGTCATAAAAAAGGTTACTAGCCGGAAACGGCCGTTGCCTTCTCCATCAATGGTGGAATTCTCTGATTCAGAGGCTGATGTGGTCACCACGGATGCCCCCCTACCTGAAGGGTTGCTGTTCTTGCAGTCAGATGGTGAAGAGGACTTTAGTGGAAGCCCTGATTGTCTCAGTGAGGGAAACTTTAAAAATGACTGATGAGCCCACTCCGGCAGGGACGCAGGTGGCCTTTGGCTCCCGCAAGACTCAAAAGTCTGGCAAGGTTTTCCCCTGTCCCGAGACTTTTCATGATATTAAGAATGACCAATAGTGGCGCGTTAAGCACATGCTAGTGGTGCAGAAACACTTTAAACGCCGGTTTTTGTGTTTTGGTATCACAGACGGTTACGGAATGGACTAAGGTTCTGAAAGGGAACTTGGACCCTGATGTAGTTCCCCCAGAACTGATGGAACTTTTGGACCTGATGGCCCAGGCCCTGGTGTTCCTGTGTGATGCGTCTCTGGATGCAGCTCCCCTGGTGGCCAGAGTTTCGGCTGTGGGAATTGCCCTGTGGCGCATGGTTTGGCTGAAGAGCCGGTCGGCTGACCAAGCTTCCAAGAAAGCCCTGACTAATCTACCTTTTCTGGGAGAGGGTCTGACTGGCAGGAAGATTAATCTTCTTCCTCTATCCTCCAAAGGTAAAACACCCTGTGCTAATCGGGTCCTTCCTTTACTGCTCATAGATGTTTTTTTCTTGCCCCCAGGGCACAAGAAAAAGGTAAGCCATTCAGAGCTTCTGGAGGGGCTAAGAAGCACTATGGCAAGTCCAAGACCAGTCAGTACGGTGCTGCGGACAAGTTCTCCTCAGCATGAATGGGCGCCCTCACCTGTTTCTGGGGTGGGGGGACGTCTACGCTTCTTTAAGGAACCCTGGACTTCCTTTGTTCAAGACAAATGGGTTCGCAAAATGATTTGTTCCGGGTACAAAATCAAATTTTGGTCCCGGCCGGGGGACAGGTCTTTTCAGTCGAATCTTCACCTGTCTCCAGAGCGTTTGAAAGATCTTCGGGAAGCTGTACAGGATCTCCTGGCTCAAGGCATGATCATGCCGGTTCCTCCGCAGGAACGATCTCAAGGTTTCTATTCAAACCTGTTCACAGCGCCCAGAAAAGAGGGCAAGGTGTGTCCAATCCTGGACCTCAAGGCTCTGAACCACTTTGTGCTGATACAGAAGTTTCAAATGGAGTCTATTTGGTCGGTGGTGGCATCCCTGAATCAGGGGGATTGTTTGGCATCAAAGATGCGTATCTCTACGTCCCCATATTTGAGGGACATAAGCGATTCCTCCGCTTTGCGGTGGCAGAGAAGCACTTTCAATTTGTGGCATTACCCTTTGGTCTCGCCTGCACTCCCAGAGTTTTTACCAAGGTCCTGGCCCCTGTGCTGGCCTTGTTACGTCAGAGAGGCATCTCAATTTTGGGATATTTTGACAATCTCCTGTTGCGAGCAGACTCTCATTCGAATCTGTTGACCAACATCTCTATTACAGTTCAGACCCTTCAAGAATTTGGTTGGACGATCAATTTCAAGAAATCTGCTCTGATGCCATCCGTACAGGTCACTTATCTGGGGCTGACTCTCAACTCTGCTCTGGCAAAGGTCCAAAGTTTAGCCTTTGGAGTTTACGTTACTTCTTCTGGTTGGGTTCTTCCCACCCCTCATGTCTACACTGCTTTGGGACGTCCTATTCAGCTGATGAAGATGACAGTCTGCGTCTGTCAATGGGCGATAGAAAAAATAAGATTTTTGTAAGATCTTACTGTGAAATCTTTTTCTCTTAAGTCCATTGACAGATGCAGCACCCGCCCCTCTGATTTGTGGATGGTATTTTCTTCACTGCTTGCAACTAAACTGGTTTGCTGAGCATGGGTGGGTTATGCCTGTGGGGACAGCCTCATGGGCGTGTACATGTAGATTTTTCCTGCCTAGACTACTCCTGCAGGGGGCAGCATAACCCATTCAGCTGATGAAGATGAGGCTGCATCTGTCAATGGACTTCAGAAAAAAAAAGATTTTATGGTAAGATCTTACAAAAATCTTTTTTTTTTTAAATGGTGCTGATGGGGGTTAAAATGAATGTTGAAACAGTTATTATATTTTGTGATTGGGCTAGGTGTATTGGGAGCAGTTGGTGCTCAATGACATTTAGTTGAATGGGGCCCAGAAATATTTGATGGCAGCCCTGCCCAACAAAGAAGATTAACATTTTTATAAATGATTAGATGTTCAATGTGCCAGCCTCACTTAGGTATCAATCAGTAGAATCATCTCCTCTGTTGACTGGACAATGTTAAAGTACACCTGCCATGAGGAAAGTATAGGGGCTGCTATTGCTGTCTTCCTTCTGAAAATGCTAGTTGCCTGACTGGCTTTACTGTGGTTTAATCACAGACCCGGAAAAAGCATGCTGTAAAAGAAGTGTTGGAGTGCCTTATCTCTTTACCTGCTTCAAGTCATTAACTCGGCACACACTGAAGTTTTGCATTAGCGTGACAGCCAGGAAAATAGCATTTAAGGGTTTAACAGTGGCACGCTAGATCATTTATTGGAGGTGTACTTTAAAGACACAAACTATGGCCATTTGGTAGTTTTAAATAAAGCACCACAAAACGGCCAGGTGTTTTTTATAGAAAACAAATCTGTGGTCCTTCGGGTACATTTTGCTATCCTAAAATAAAAACTATGTGGTCTGTATTCATTAGTCACGTGGCGTTCACCCAAGGTTCTCTAATTTGTCTAATTGTCTTGAAAAGTAATGGACGTTGGGTGAGCATATTAATAGACAGACTCCTATGTGTCAATCCCGGTATTTACTTGTGTCCTAAAAAGTATTAATTGTAGTAAATAACAAAAAAAGCCTTTATACAATTATAATTAGTGTTGAGCGAACACGGACTGTATTATTCGTGTTCGTACCGAATAATTGGATTTTTTTTACCCGAACACGGACACGGACACTTTACTGTATGTTCGGGTAAAAATCCGTGTTCGGTCGTTTTATTTCCGGGTTTTGCATGCTTTGGCGCTCTTTTCATGGCGGGCTTTCAACAGCCAATCAACAATCGTTTAACTGGTGTGCCTTAAGCCATCCCAGCCATGCCTGCAAATGTCTTAGTAGCTGTGATTGGCCGTCTGAAGCATGTGACCAAGTCTTTATAAGTTCGAGGCAGCCGCCGCAGCAGCGTCATTCTGCTGCTTAGCTAAGGGACAGAGCACACATCAATGTGCTGGCTGCTGATTAGGGAAAGATAGGCAGGAAAAAACCATTTGTGTCCGGATAGAATTGAGGGACAGGTCGGAGTGTTTAGGCAGGGCGAGTTGTAGGCATTTTAGGGATAGAGTCTGCTGAATAATAGGGTCAGTGTCTTCTACAAACTACAATCGATATTGCTGTGTGGGGGGTGGGGTGAATCTGCACTCAATCCTGATCTACGATCTCTTCTCAATCCTGTTAGGGACAGAGTCTGCTGAATTTTAGGGAAACTGTGTTCTACAAACTACAATCGATATTGCTGTGTGGTGTGGGATTGGAGATAGGCAGGTGTCAGTGATCCACATCCATTTTTCTGTGTGTGAGCTGCAGTGAACACAATCTTTTTGGGCTGCAGTGAACACAATCTTTTTGGGCTGCAGTGAACACAATCTTTTTGGGCTGCAGTGAACACAATCTTTTTGGGCTGCAGTGAACACAATCTTTTTGGGGTGCAGTGAACAAAATCTTTTTGGGGTGCAGTGAACACAATCCTTTTTGGTGTGCAGTGAACACAATCTTTGTGGGGTGCAGTGAACAAAATCCTTTGTGGGGTGCAGTGAACACAATTTTTTTGGGGTGCAGTGAACAAAATCCTTTTTGGGGTGCAGTGAACAACATCCTTTTTGGGGTGCAGTGAACACAATCTTTTTGGGGTGCAGTGAACAAAATCCTTTGTGGGGTGCAGTGAACACAATCTTTTTGGGGTGCAGTGAACACAATCTTTTTGGGGTGGAGTGAACAACATCCTTTTTGGGGTGCAGTGAACAAAATCCTTTTTGGGGTGCAGTGAACAAAATCATTTTTGGGGTGCAGTGAACACAATCTTTTTGGGGTGCAGTGAACACAATCTTTGTGGGGTGCAGTGAACACAATCTTTTTGGGGTGGAGTGAACAACATCCTTTTTGGGGTGCAGTGAACAACATCCTTTTTGGGGTGCAGTGAACACAATCTTTTTGGGGTGCAGTGAACACAATCTTTGTGGGGTACAGTGAACAGAATCTTTGTGGGGTGCAGTGAACACAATCTTTGGGGGGTACAGTGAACACAATCTTTTTGGGGTGCAGTGAACACAATCTTTGTGGGGTGCAGTGAACACAATCTTTTTGGGGTGGAGTGAACAAAATCATTTTTGGGGTGCAGTGAACAACATCCTTTTTGGGGTGCAGTGATCAAAATCCTTTTTGGGGTGCAGTGAACACAATCTTTTTGGGGTGCAGTGAACAAAATCCTTTGTGGGGTGCAGTGAACAGAATCTTTGTGGGGTGCAGTGAACACAATCTTTGGGGGGGTACAGTGAACACAATCTTTTTGGGGTGCAGTGAACACAATCTTTGTGGGGTACAGTGAACAGAATCTTTGTGGGGTGCAGTGAACACAATCTTTGGGGGTACAGTGAACACAATCTTTTTGGGGTGCAGTGAACACAATCTTTGGGGGGTACAGTGAACACAATCTTTTTGGGGTGCAGTGAACACAATCTTTGTGGGGTGCAGTGAACACAATCTTTGGGGGGGTACAGTGAACACAATCTTTTTGGGGTGCAGTGAACAACATCCTTTTAGGGTGCAGTGAACACAATCTTTGTGGGGTACAGTGAACACAATCTCATACTTCTGAAGATTTGAGGGTGCTGCCTGTTCCATACTCCCCCTACTCCTCATCTAGCCTTTTAGGGGTACAAACAATAGTAATTGGGGCCTAGTGTGGTTGTGTACGTGTGATATACATACACTTTTTTTGGATCATATTTTCTATTCCGCTATTTAATCAAAAACCTTTGGGGATCAGTTAAATTGGGGGATAGTCTGTGTTGGTACGTGTGAGAGAGATCCACCTTTCCAAGTTGTTGGGGTTCATCTCATACTTCTGAAGGTTTGAGGGTGCTGCCTGTTCCATACTCCCCCTACTCCTAGCCTTTTAGGGGTACAAACAATAGTAATTGGGGCCTAGTGTGGTTGTGTACGTGTGATATACATACACTTTTTTTGGATCATATTTTCTATTCCGCTATTTAATCAAAAACCTTTGGGGATCAGTTAAATTGGGGGATAGTCTGTGTTGGTACGTGTGAGAGAGATCCACCTTTCCAAGTTGTTGGGGTTCATCTCATACTTCTGAAGGTTTGAGGGTGCTGCCTGTTCCATACCCCCCCTACTCCTCATCTAGCCTTTTAGGGGTACAAACAATAGTAATTGGGGCCTAGTGTGGTTGTGTACGTGTGATATACATACACTTTTTTTGGATCATATTTTCTATTCCGCTATTTAATCAAAAACCTTTGGGGATCAGTTAAATTGGGGGATAATCTGTGTTGGTACGTGTGAGAGAGATCCACCTTTCCAAGTTGTTGGGGTTCATCTCATACTTCTGAAGGTTTGAGGGTGCTGCCTGTTCCATACTCCCCCTACTCCTCATCTAGCCTTTTAGGGGTACAAACAATAGTAATTGGGGCCCAGTGTGGTTGTGTACGTGTGATATACATACACTTTTTTTGGATCATATTTTCTATTCCGCTATTTAATCAAAAACCTTTGGGGATCAGTTAAATTGGGGGATAGTCTGTGTTGGTACGTGTGAGAGAGATCCACCTTTCCAAGTTGTTGGGGTTCATCTCATACTTCTGAAGGTTTGAGGGTGCTGCCTGTTCCATACTCCCCCTACTCCTCATCTAGCCTTTTAGGGGTACAAACAATAGTAATTGGGGCCCAGTGTGGTTGTGTACGTGTGATATACATACACTTTTTTTGGATCATATTTTCTATTCCGCTATTTAATCAAAAACCTTTGGGGATCAGTTAAATTGGGGGATAGTCTGTGTTGGTACGTGTGAGAGAGATCCACCTTTCCAAGTTGTTGGGGTTCATCTCATACTTCTGAAGGTTTGAGGGTGCTGCCTGTTCCATACCCCCCCTACTCCTCATCTAGCCTTTTAGGGGTACAAACAATAGTAATTGGGGCCTAGTGTGGTTGTGTACATGTGATATACATACACTTTTTTTGGATCATATTTTCTATTCCGCTATTTAATCAAAAACCTTTGGGGATCAGTTAAATTGGGGGATAGTCTGTGTTGGTACGTGTGAGAGAGATCCACCTTTCCAAGTTGTTGGGGTTCATCTCATACTTCTGAAGGTTTGAGGGTGCTGCCTGTTCCATACCCCCCCTACTCCTCATATAGCCTTTTAGGGGTACAAACAATAGTAATTGGGGCCTAGTGTGGTTGTGTACGTGTGATATACATACACTTTTTTTGGATCATATTTTCTATTCCGCTATTTAATCAAAAACCTTTGGGGATCAGTTAAATTGGGGGATAGTCTGTGTTGGTACGTGTGAGAGAGATCCACCTTTCCAAGTTTTTGGGGTTCATCTCATACTTCTGAAGATTTGAGGGTGCTGCCTGTTCCATACCCCCCCTACTCCTCATCTAGCCTTTTAGGGGTACAAACAATAGTAATTGGGGCCTAGTGTGGTTGTGTACGTGTGATATACATACACTTTTTTTGGATCATATTTTCTATTCCGCTATTTAATCAAAAACCTTTGGGGATCAGTTAAATTGGGGGATAGTCTGTGTTGGTACGTGTGAGAGAGATCCACCTTTCCAAGTTGTTGGGGTTCATCTCATACTTCTGAAGGTTTGAGGGTGCTGCCTGTTCCATACCCCCCCTACTCCTCATCTAGCCTTTTAGGGGTACAAACAATAGTAATTGGGGCCTAGTGTGGTTGTGTACGTGTGATATACATACACTTTTTTTGGATCATATTTTCTATTCCGCTATTTAATCAAAAACCTTTGGGGATCAGTTAAATTGGGGGATAGTCTGTGTTGGTACGTGTGAGAGAGATCCACCTTTCCAAGTTGTTGGGGTTCATCTCATACTTCTGAAGGTTTGAGGGTGCTGCCTGTTCCATACTCCCCCTACTCCTAGCCTTTTAGGGGTACAAACAATAGTAATTGGGGCCTAGTGTGGTTGTGTACGTGTGATATACATACACTTTTTTTGGATCATATTTTCTATTCCGCTATTTAATCAAAAACCTTTGGGGATCAGTTAAATTGGGGGATAGTCTGTGTTGGTACGTGTGAGAGAGATCCACCTTTCCAAGTTGTTGGGGTTCATCTCATACTTCTGAAGGTTTGAGGGTGCTGCCTGTTCCATACCCCCCCTACTCCTCATCTAGCCTTTTAGGGGTACAAACAATAGTAATTGGGGCCCAGTGTGGTTGTGTACGTGTGATATACATACACTTTTTTTGGATCATATTTTCTATTCCGCTATTTAATCAAAAACCTTTGGGGATCAGTTAAATTGGGGGATAATCTGTGTTGGTACGTGTGAGAGAGATCCACCTTTCCAAGTTGTTGGGGTTCATCTCATACTTCTGAAGGTTTGAGGGTGCTGCCTGTTCCATACTCCCCCTACTCCTCATCTAGCCTTTTAGGGGTACAAACAATAGTAATTGGGGCCCAGTGTGGTTGTGTACGTGTGATATACATACACTTTTTTTGGATCATATTTTCTATTCCGCTATTTAATCAAAAACCTTTGGGGATCAGTTAAATTGGGGGATAGTCTGTGTTGGTACGTGTGAGAGAGATCCACCTTTCCAAGTTGTTGGGGTTCATCTCATACTTCTGAAGGTTTGAGGGTGCTGCCTGTTCCATACTCCCCCTACTCCTCATCTAGCCTTTTAGGGGTACAAACAATAGTAATTGGGGCCCAGTGTGGTTGTGTACGTGTGATATACATACACTTTTTTTGGATCATATTTTCTATTCCGCTATTTAATCAAAAACCTTTGGGGATCAGTTAAATTGGGGGATAGTCTGTGTTGGTACGTGTGAGAGAGATCCACCTTTCCAAGTTGTTGGGGTTCATCTCATACTTCTGAAGGTTTGAGGGTGCTGCCTGTTCCATACCCCCCCTACTCCTCATCTAGCCTTTTAGGGGTACAAACAATAGTAATTGGGGCCTAGTGTGGTTGTGTACATGTGATATACATACACTTTTTTTGGATCATATTTTCTATTCCGCTATTTAATCAAAAACCTTTGGGGATCAGTTAAATTGGGGGATAGTCTGTGTTGGTACGTGTGAGAGAGATCCACCTTTCCAAGTTGTTGGGGTTCATCTCATACTTCTGAAGGTTTGAGGGTGCTGCCTGTTCCATACCCCCCCTACTCCTCATATAGCCTTTTAGGGGTACAAACAATAGTAATTGGGGCCTAGTGTGGTTGTGTACGTGTGATATACATACACTTTTTTTGGATCATATTTTCTATTCCGCTATTTAATCAAAAACCTTTGGGGATCAGTTAAATTGGGGGATAGTCTGTGTTGGTACGTGTGAGAGAGATCCACCTTTCCAAGTTTTTGGGGTTCATCTCATACTTCTGAAGATTTGAGGGTGCTGCCTGTTCCATACCCCCCCTACTCCTCATCTAGCCTTTTAGGGGTACAAACAATAGTAATTGGGGCCTAGTGTGGTTGTGTACGTGTGATATACATACACTTTTTTTGGATCATATTTTCTATTCCGCTATTTAATCAAAAACCTTTGGGGATCAGTTAAATTGGGGGATAGTCTGTGTTGGTACGTGTGAGAGAGATCCACCTTTCCAAGTTGTTGGGGTTCATCTCATACTTCTGAAGGTTTGAGGGTGCTGCCTGTTCCATACCCCCCCTACTCCTCATCTAGCCTTTTAGGGGTACAAACAATAGTAATTGGGGCCTAGTGTGGTTGTGTACGTGTGATATACATACACTTTTTTTGGATCATATTTTCTATTCCGCTATTTAATCAAAAACCTTTGGGGATCAGTTAAATTGGGGGATAGTCTGTGTTGGTACGTGTGAGAGAGATCCACCTTTCCAAGTTGTTGGGGTTCATCTCATACTTCTGAAGGTTTGAGGGTGCTGCCTGTTCCATACTCCCCCTACTCCTAGCCTTTTAGGGGTACAAACAATAGTAATTGGGGCCTAGTGTGGTTGTGTACGTGTGATATACATACACTTTTTTTGGATCATATTTTCTATTCCGCTATTTAATCAAAAACCTTTGGGGATCAGTTAAATTGGGGGATAGTCTGTGTTGGTACGTGTGAGAGAGATCCACCTTTCCAAGTTGTTGGGGTTCATCTCATACTTCTGAAGGTTTGAGGGTGCTGCCTGTTCCATACCCCCCCTACTCCTCATCTAGCCTTTTAGGGGTACAAACAATAGTAATTGGGGCCCAGTGTGGTTGTGTACGTGTGATATACATACACTTTTTTTGGATCATATTTTCTATTCCGCTATTTAATCAAAAACCTTTGGGGATCAGTTAAATTGGGGGATAATCTGTGTTGGTACGTGTGAGAGAGATCCACCTTTCCAAGTTGTTGGGGTTCATCTCATACTTCTGAAGGTTTGAGGGTGCTGCCTGTTCCATACTCCCCCTACTCCTCATCTAGCCTTTTAGGGGTACAAACAATAGTAATTGGGGCCCAGTGTGGTTGTGTACGTGTGATATACATACACTTTTTTTGGATCATATTTTCTATTCCGCTATTTAATCAAAAACCTTTGGGGATCAGTTAAATTGGGGGATAGTCTGTGTTGGTACGTGTGAGAGAGATCCACCTTTCCAAGTTGTTGGGGTTCATCTCATACTTCTGAAGGTTTGAGGGTGCTGCCTGTTCCATACTCCCCCTACTCCTCATCTAGCCTTTTAGGGGTACAAACAATAGTAATTGGGGCCCAGTGTGGTTGTGTACGTGTGATATACATACACTTTTTTTGGATCATATTTTCTATTCCGCTATTTAATCAAAAACCTTTGGGGATCAGTTAAATTGGGGGATAGTCTGTGTTGGTACGTGTGAGAGAGATCCACCTTTCCAAGTTGTTGGGGTTCATCTCATACTTCTGAAGGTTTGAGGGTGCTGCCTGTTCCATACCCCCCCTACTCCTCATCTAGCCTTTTAGGGGTACAAACAATAGTAATTGGGGCCTAGTGTGGTTGTGTACATGTGATATACATACACTTTTTTTGGATCATATTTTCTATTCCGCTATTTAATCAAAAACCTTTGGGGATCAGTTAAATTGGGGGATAGTCTGTGTTGGTACGTGTGAGAGAGATCCACCTTTCCAAGTTGTTGGGGTTCATCTCATACTTCTGAAGGTTTGAGGGTGCTGCCTGTTCCATACCCCCCCTACTCCTCATATAGCCTTTTAGGGGTACAAACAATAGTAATTGGGGCCTAGTGTGGTTGTGTACGTGTGATATACATACACTTTTTTTGGATCATATTTTCTATTCCGCTATTTAATCAAAAACCTTTGGGGATCAGTTAAATTGGGGGATAGTCTGTGTTGGTACGTGTGAGAGAGATCCACCTTTCCAAGTTTTTGGGGTTCATCTCATACTTCTGAAGATTTGAGGGTGCTGCCTGTTCCATACCCCCCCTACTCCTCATCTAGCCTTTTAGGGGTACAAACAATAGTAATTGGGGCCTAGTGTGGTTGTGTACGTGTGATATACATACACTTTTTTTGGATCATATTTTCTATTCCGCTATTTAATCAAAAACCTTTGGGGATCAGTTAAATTGGGGGATAGTCTGTGTTGGTACGTGTGAGAGAGATCCACCTTTCCAAGTTGTTGGGGTTCATCTCATACTTCTGAAGGTTTGAGGGTGCTGCCTGTTCCATACCCCCCCTACTCCTCATCTAGCCTTTTAGGGGTACAAACAATAGTAATTGGGGCCTAGTGTGGTTGTGTACGTGTGATATACATACACTTTTTTTGGATCATATTTTCTATTCCGCTATTTAATCAAAAACCTTTGGGGATCAGTTAAATTGGGGGATAGTCTGTGTTGGTACGTGTGAGAGAGATCCACCTTTCCAAGTTTTTGGGGTTCATCTCATACTTCTGAAGATTTGAGGGTGCTGCCTGTTCCATACCCCCCCTACTCCTCATCTAGCCTTTTAGGGGTACAAACAATAGTAATTGGGGCCTAGTGTGGTTGTGTACGTGTGATATACATACACTTTTTTTGGATCATATTTTCTATTCCGCTATTTAATCAAAAACCTTTGGGGATCAGTTAAATTGGGGGATAGTCTGTGTTGGTACGTGTGAGAGAGATCCACCTTTCCAAGTTGTTGGGGTTCATCTCATACTTCTGAAGGTTTGAGGGTGCTGCCTGTTCCATACTCCCCCTACTCCTCATCTAGCCTTTTAGGGGTACAAACAATAGTAATTGGGGCCTAGTGTGGTTGTGTACGTGTGATATACATACACTTTTTTTGGATCATATTTTCTATTCCGCTATTTAATCAAAAACCTTTGGGGATCAGTTAAATTGGGGGATAGTCTGTGTTGGTACGTGTGAGAGAGATCCACCTTTCCAAGTTGTTGGGGTTCATCTCATACTTCTGAAGGTTTGAGGGTGCTGCCTGTTCCATACTCCCCCTACTCCTCATCTAGCCTTTTAGGGGTACAAACAATAGTAATTGGGGCCCAGTGTGGTTGTGTACGTGTGATATACATACACTTTTTTTGGATCATATTTTCTATTCCGCTATTTAATCAAAAACCTTTGGGGATCAGTTAAATTGGGGGATAGTCTGTGTTGGTACGTGTGAGAGAGATCCACCTTTCCAAGTTGTTGGGGTTCATCTCATACTTCTGAAGGTTTGAGGGTGCTGCCTGTTCCATACCCCCCCTACTCCTCATCTAGCCTTTTAGGGGTACAAACAATAGTAATTGGGGCCCAGTGTGGTTGTGTACGTGTGATATACATACACTTTTTTTGGATCATATTTTCTATTCCGCTATTTAATTTAACTGGGCCTCCATGCGAGACCTGTGTGCCTTGTTGCGCTGTTTTGAGTACTCCACCAACATGGCCAGTGGCAATGACGCCGTTCTCAGCTTAACTATCCCACTTCTATGCCTCCTTGAAAAAACAATTCGGGCGATGATGGAAGAGGATGTGGCACAGGATGAGGAGGAGGAGGAGGATGAAGAGGTAACATTTCCAAGGCTTTCAGGGCAGTCATTCGCAAGGGGCTCCGAGGGTGGGTTCCTGCACACGCAAACGCCAGGGACGCAATTGTCCAGCAGGGGCACAGTTCTGGAGGATGAGGAGGATGAGGAGGAGGAGGAGCTGGAGGAGGAGATGGAACCATGTTCACAGCAGGGTGGCACCCAGGCCAGCTCATGGCCATCACTGGTGCGTGGCTGGGGGGATACAGAGGACACGGACGATACACCTCCCACAGAGGACAGCCTTTCGTTGCCTCTGGGCAGCCTGGCACACATGAGCGATTACATGCTGCAGTGTCTCCACAACGACCGCCGAGTTGCCCACATTCTAACTTGTGCTGATTACTGGGTGGCCACGCTGCTGGATCCCCGTTACAAGGACAACGTACCGTCCTTAATTCACTCACTGGAGCGCGATCGCAAGATGCGCGAGTACAAGCGCACGCTGGTAGACGCCATGCTGCTGGCATTCCCATCTGACAGCGGGGCCACAGTGGAAGCACAAGGCAGAGGAGGAGGAGGAGGAGGTCGCCAACGCAACCAGGGCACCGCCAGCACCTCAGAAGGCAGGGTTAGCATGGCCGAAATGTGGAAAAGCTTTGTCAGCACGCCACAACAAACAGCAGCACCAGCAGCTCAGATGGAACGTCTTAGCAGGAGGCAGCATTTTACCAACATGGTGGAGCAGTATGTGTGCACACGCCTACATGTAGTGAATGACGGGTCTGCCCCCTTCAACTTCTGGGTCTCCAAATTGGGCACATGGCCTGAGCTTGCCCTTTACGCCTTGGAGGTGCTGGCGTGCCCTGCAGCCAGTGTATTATCTGAACGGGTATTTAGCACGGCTGGGGGCGTTATAACAGACAAGCGCAGCCGCCTGTCCAGAGACAATGTGGACAAGCTCACGTTCATTAAAATGAACCAGGCATGGATCCCACGGGACTTTTCCGTACCTTATGCAGAATAGCAATGGATACCGACCTTACCCACCCATTGTTCCATTTTTGCTCTTTCTCACTCTTTTGGGGTGTACCCTCATTTAAAATTTTTGAAAAGAAGCAGTGTTGGCTACCTCGTCCTCCTCCTCAGGGCCAGATTAATGTAGGGGCTATTGGAGCTGCAGCTCCAGGCCCCTACCTTTTATATAGGCCCCGGGTTGGCCATATTCACTGTTACCGCTCTTCTGTCACTTGTAAACACAGAAGTCTGGCTTCTATGCTCGCTTCCCCAGGCAGCACCCTCAGAACCTCCCCACACAGCGTGAAGGCCGGACAAGGAGGGACAGTTGGCGATGCATGGATGTGTTTATGGGCTTCAGAGACAGCATCCCATGTTGAATTAGGCATGCATGGCTGCACCCTTCCTCCTCTGGGTGCATGGCAAGGCACGGCCCTTAAGGCCCTTCAAAATCCTCAGCACCAAGCCCATGATGCTGTTAATCCGGCCCTGGTCCTCCTCCACCGCCGCTTCCACCTACACCGCCCATAGGTGTGCGCAGCCTATTGCATTAAGGTGTGCACCCCAAAGTTGAAATACACATGCATGTGTTTGCCAGCAGGGAGAGTAATGTATCGGGGCCATGTACCTGTAGGCAAGGAGAAATAGAGCAGAGCAGGTCCCAGGGAGATCTTTCCCATCTCCTCACTGGCAATGCTATGTGCCCTAGGTGATTAGGGTGTGCCCAGGCACACCCAGCACACCCTGTGCGCACGCCTATGTCACCGCCACATCCACCACCACCTCAACCTCCCTCCTACTCCATATGGGCCTCGTCCTTCAGAGATGAAGAAGAACATTGTTTTATTTTTCTGTTTTTTTTTGTTGTTTTAAGTTATTTCCCTATCCACATTTGTTTGCAGAGCACTTGCCATGCTCTTAATTACGTTTTGCTGCCATTTGCAGCACTCTAGCCCTTTCCTTTGGTGTTTTAGAGCCATTTTAGTGCCTTAAAGTTCGGGTCCCCATTGACTTCAATGGGGTTCGGTGTCCGGGAAAAGTTCGGTAAAAGTCCGGGACACGGACCCGGACTTTTTTTTAAAGTTCGGCCGAACCCGTCGAACACGGACATCTAGGTGTCCGCTCAACCCTAATTATAATAAAGGTAATATTAGACATAATAGATTAACTTATACATAATTATCCTTTTACATTTTGCAAAAACAAGGCAGTGGTATGGACATGCCTGCAATCTGCTTTTCCTTAATGTGAGAGTTTTATCTTATAGGCAGTGGCCAATTTAGATTCATTTTGATCTCAATAATAGTGGTACTTTCCAGTCTAATTGGTATGAGAAATAATCTGATTGATGTATTCATAATATATGAGAAGACTGCTGCACAACTTCATTACAAAGGAATGTTTTCAGTCTCTGCTTTGTAAACTCCGCACAGCATGCCAATCGTTGTGGGTAAGTGTGGCATTTATTCCCATCATTATTTGTTGTGCATGATTTGGCTCTTCAAAAGGGCAATGGTAATGAGCAAGGGACATGCATAATGAGATTCCGCTACAGACTCTCACGCCCACACTCCGAAAATGCAACAAGCATATGGACTGCTTCAATTTGACAGCCCAGTTAAAGATCACATTGGTTAATCAACCATTTTTTGCTATCCAGCAAGGAATGTGGGAGGCACAGGTTACCTCTATTGTTTTGTAGCCTAGGCAACAGAAAGAAAGAAAAAAACAAATGGCAGTTTTGTAATCAAATAAGGTACTAGAAAGTGATGACCAAAAGTAGAATATTTCTACATTGAACCAGCAGCAACAGTGTGAGAACTCAGACGTGGCTAGCAGTGTTGATCTAGCGAAGACGCACAGAGTAACAGCTGGAAGAAACCTATTACAGTATGTTCTTGTATACTGAATGTTATTGTAGGTACATTTTGCCATTTCTTACTGGTTCTTCATTTCTAACATTTTGGGTTTGTGATAGCTCTGTAGGTGCCCCACTTGGTTAATGAAAGCAAACCTTTGTACTGGTATGCATGATATCATTTGAGTTCCATTTCTTTCTACAATTTCCATTCCAGAAATCCCTTAATCCATCAATGCCATTCATGGCATTTGGAATCAGCGGCATATCAGCAGGATTCCTGAGTCTGTTACTGCCAGAAACACTTAATAAGCCAATTGCAGAGTGCATTGAAGACCTACAGCCTCATGCATACCAATTGTTAAACAAGGTAAGACATCAACGCATAGAAAGAATGGTGCATTATCATGACAGCTTGACATGTAGCTGGTGTCATTTCAGTACTTCTCCCCTACAGCCTGCTGTGTCTACATCTCTGACAACACCGGCTTCCTAGATTAAATTCACATCTCCAACTGAAATAGTTGTATTGTTTTTGGTGCAATATTCATGGAATGGATTACTATGTCTAAAGAGAATTTTTTACTTAAATGCCTTATTTTAAAAACAGAATAAAAGTTCAGATCCACTGTTATTTTCACTTTTTTTTAAGTTTATAATGAGTTGTTGCCTCTTTAGAACCAGACAAGTTTTCTATATTTTTGTAGTTGTTTCATTGCATTAGCATTTTATAATATTATATAATCTAAACTATATTACATATATTGATATAGCTATCTTCCCCTATATAAATATTCATGCTTGTTCTAAAATGTAGCTCTTGGCAAGTAATATATCTGTAGACATTTTTTCGCAAGATGTAAACAATTTTCCTGATCATAGACAAGGAAATAAGTATACGAATCTTTATCTCATAACTGTCCCCAAAATAAAGTTTACTGAACAGCGTTGAGGAATGAAATATAATATATACTGCCTGCTGTCAGCCTATTCTTACTGTGTTATCAGAGTTTAAAGTGCTGAGCTTGGCACAGATTGCACCATCCGTTTTACCACTATCTCATATTCATAAGTGGTATTTAAATAGTAGTCGTTTTGGTTAGAGTAGGAAAGTGTTAGAATCCCCCCTCAAATTTGTATTGCTGTTTGTGCCATTAATGGGGCAGATTTCCACTCTTTGTCTGTCCCAGAGACACAAGTAGTAAGAGGAAAACCCTTTTACTATTTCAGTTCACAAGTTTTAAATGTTATCAACGGGTCTATTAATTTGGCAATATCTTTGTACATACCTTTGATACCAAAGTAATATGTAGTTTTGGGGGACAAAGAAGCCTTTTTAGCAACATTGTTTTGCAAAAATAATTGCATTTACTGTGCAATCAAAATACAAAACTGTGCTACAAAAAATGTAAAAAAATTATCTAGTTTGAGCAGTGCTAGTTTTAATACAATTAGTGCAGTATTTCTTGAACTGAGTGTCAAAGATTTGGTGATGTGATGGGCCACCACATCTCTATGTTGTAAATGTGACTTAGTTTGTCCAAGCACAAAATCAGTGGGGAATTAATGGCAGTGGCACACTGTGTTTCAAATCCAATTATACAGTGTTACAAAAAGTAGCCTATAAAAAATGTGAATATATTATCACAGAGGTCATTTATTTCTTTCTGTACCACCACAACTCCCAAAACCTGTGAAACTTTTAATGAATATGATTGAGAGCATAGACACATACGGGGAATAGTGCGCAAGCGAGATGGGGGGGGTGGAAGAAATTATACAGACAAGGTTGTGAGGTGAAGAGACCCAGCACCGGTTGAAAATTTCAAAAGGAAATAGAATGAAGTATTCATCTCTTTACTACAACAAGAATGGTGAAGCGCACCTGAAATGTGTTATTCAGTCATTGTTATTAGTTATTGTTTGGCTTTGCTGACATTTTTGCAATAACTGTCTTATTGGGTTCCTGTATGACCGTTTTCTTATTTGGATCCTTTGATTAAAATGTTTAAGAACCCCTGGTGTTACTGTATATAAAGTTTAACATTTATTCCATAACCAACACTAAAAATGTTTCTAGTACAAAACATGGTCCAGTTATTTACGAATTAAATATAGGAATTTCAAAGTTCTATAAAGTATTGCTACAAAAAACAAATAAAAAAAATTATATAATGCATATTAAATATGAATTGTAAAATACATTAGAAATATTAAAGGGAAGGTATGCCCCACATAACTCTAGAATGGCAGTAATGGAGGACCAGGGTGTGCAAGTCATCACCATAATCTCTGTTCTTCTGTTTTAGATTTCTTGGCACTTTCTGCCCTGGTGAACATTATCTAAAAAGTGATAGCAAATTTTCAGAGTGTAATGCAGAGAGTAATAAAAACCTGGCAGAGGCTTTAATCTTACCCACTCTACACACTGTTAAAAAAGGCTAATAAAATAATAATGAACTAGTAAAAGTGTGCCCGTTCTAGAACAGGCAAGGGTGGGAATTTGGGTTAACTGGAATGTTGGCAAGTATGTGGTGAAAACAGAGGGTGTTGGGTTGATGAAAATGAAAAGAAAACCCCCACTATCACCACACCAGCTGCAGCACAATAAAGTATATATAACTGCAAAGACCCTAGGCTTGGTTGGATGACAATTCAAGCGGCCTGAGACAGCAGTTATATTGGGGAGCACAGTTAATCCCCAGACACAATCTGGAAGCCCAGGAATAAAAGTGGGTAGACAATATTCCTCAATACACAGATCTGACTGTGAGAAGGCAGGTAGGCAGCAGCAGCCATTTCCCTTTATTTCCACTGTATCCAACCTGTTTGAGAGACTCCTTATAATGGCACCAAAATTGAAAGTATCTTCACTAAAAAGTGATCTAAAACATCTAATATATGGAATTGAAGATGATCAACCCACCAAAATATTACATGCTCAGGTGATTTAGCTGCTAAAGCATAAATCTGACACACACAGTACCCTCTTCAGATCCTTTACATTCGAAATGGAAGATCAAGAAAACAGATCTTTATGTACCAACTTATACATAAGATGTCTCCCTGAAGCTACGAGAGACCCTGATGTGAAGGATGCCCTTCTATGTCTGTTCGCAGGTTTCCTCTCCCTGCTTAAAAGACTATATTGAGTATTCGTTTATATGTCTGTGACAAACTCCCCTCTTTTGAGTTGCCACGAGTACCTGGAGAGGACTACTTGCCAGCCTCTTACCATGTGAATATGGTCCCATGTTGAAACACTTTTTCTTCCCCTGCTCTTGAATCTGTACGTATGTGATCTGAGCGCCCTTTTGGCTAAGATCAAGTGTAGTATCTGTTCTTATCAGTTGGTATGGACCCTGAGGGTTAGTATCGGCAGGGGCTGAAATGAACCGGGGCGCTCCAGACGTCACTGGGGGACCGGGAAGTAGGCACTGTCAGAGAAAGCCGGATGGGTCCGTTGCCTTCTGATTTGAATGGGTCCGCCCCTACCAGTTTGAAGGGAGCGAGAAAACTGGATCTGCGGCCAGTTAGTACTGCTCCTGGATGTGATTGGTAAGGAACGGCGGTGGCGGTGGGGGAGCCTTTCCTCCTGGGTTGAATCTGGCCTTGCAAAAGGCTTGTCCCCAGTCGAAGGCAGGTTCTCCCTAAGCTGTCCAAAGTTCTGATGCCTCCTGGTAGGATAGGGCTACGTTTGGTCTGGCCTTTGGGCCGGGGTAGAAAAAGCCCGTAGTGTATGTGCCCCTGGGGTGGCAGCCCAGGGGTGCCTTAATTCTCACTGGTGAGGGGCAGCTCGCCTTGAGTTTTTCGGCACCATGGTCACTGCACCTACGCACACTTTTTTAAGCACCTGCCTCTTGGGCAAGGCCTTTTGGCTTCGACCAGAGGAATTTTTATTCCGGCCGGAAGGCCTGCCTTTGTATTTTCACAAGGGCACTAATTCACCTCTCCACTTCCCCTCCCCCACCTTTTTGTTTGTGTGTGCCTTTTCTTTGTGGTTTGTCACCTTTCTATCACCTTTTTTTTTCACTTTGCACGACTTGTAGGGTGTGGGTCCTCGGGCCCTACCTTGAGTCTTGGGAGGGGGTGGATATGGCCTTTTGGCTTGGTCCGCCCTCTCTCATGGGGTCTCCCTTCGGGGGAGCCCCACTTAGTACTCGGTGGGGGCTGTTTCGGCAGTCCCCCTGAAGAACGGGGTCAGTCTGGTTCCGGCCAGACAGACCATGAGTACCTCAAATCCCTGTCAGGAGTCTTGCGCCCCGGGGGATCGAGGTTCGGGTCCTACCTCTTCGGAGGGAAGACCACTTTGTTCGCACACCCTGTGCACTTTTTGTGTTCCTCACGTTTGTGTGTGTGCACTTTTTTATGCACCGGGTGAAGTCTTTTGAGTGTGTTTCACACGCTACGGGCTTTTAAAAAAAAAAAAAAAAAAAAAAAAAAAGTATGTGATCTGAGCGCCATTCAGTAATAATGTGCGCTCAGATCTAAGCTATCCGGGGATATGTTAAATGTACCTGTTTCATGCAATAGCTGCATAGTTATATAGTTTCATGTATTTTGCTGTCTGTTGCTACAGTGTGGCTAATGGAGTCTTGCCTGTGTCCTTGGGAGATAAGTGGATCACTTCTCAATTGTCTCCAGGACAAAAGACTGTGTAGAACTGGTGTTGGGCAGACAAGCCATGTGTACAGCCAGGCCAAAGATACTTTTTTACTAACTTTTGAAACCCTGGTCTGATTCGTGCCATTTTTGAATATGTTGTCCCCCTGAATGGATTGATTGTGAATATGTATTTGTATAAAGATTGGATGTATAGTTTTAAAGTTACAGCATGCGGGTAAAACTGCATTTTTCCCTGCCTGTGATAATTATGTTAACCATTGTGTACCATAACTACCTCCCAGACAGAGGGGGGGGGGGGGGATTGTATGTGGATTGTAACCTTTGTGTTATTGGTTAATATGTATTTGTTGTGGGTGTCTCCCTTGCATGGGAGCAGGGCATAAAAGAAATTGTAGTTTTGGAATGCCTGTGGTTGCTTCCAGTAAAGTCGTGTTCCAGCATTCAGCTTTGGCTCATGTGTGGAATTAATCAGCGATACCAGCGATTTCTTATTTGGAGAATTGGGGATTCTTCAACTATTGGGGATTAAGAAATGACAAGGCGGTGAGATACAGTGATACCATCACACCTGACATAGCTGACACTGCTATAAAAATCTTAAGCACAGTCCTGGAAATACTGTGCCTTGATAGAATCCACAGAACACTGCACCCACATGGCCTACCATCAGAATAGCCACAAAAGGTACTATGTTGACTCCATTATAATAAAGAAAAGGAACTTATCCTCTTGAAGACTAGAGACATACTGTACAACAATTTTGATGGGCCCTGGAGGGGCGTGGTCGCCGCGCACTAGCATGGACGTCTGAGCTCACAGCTCCGCCAGACCAGGGAGAGAATCGGCATCCATCGATGCCCCTGCACTTTATAACGCAGCTTCTTCCCCACCAATCGACCGCTGGAAGTCCCTGCCTTCATTAATGATGGCCAAAAGGAAGGAGACCGGCCAGCCGCGGCAGCTTCAACACTTCTTTATGGCCCAGGACAAACAGCGCAGCCAAGATGGCGGCGGCGGCGGATCTCCGGCCTCATCCAGCGGGACATCTCACTCCTCACAGAGCCCTCTGCCTCCCTCATCACAGAAAGCGGGACAACCACGGTCCCCTGCGGCCTCCACTCCACTTTCCAGAAGCCCTGTGAAGAGTAAGCCCAGGCTATCGGAGGACATACATGCGGCGGAGGAAAGCCATGGGGATTTCTCCTCCATGAACTCTACTAGGGAACTTTTACCAAACATAAATGCCTTTCCTGCAAGTGAGCAACCGGTTTATGAGACCAAGCTCAAAGATATGATGATGTCCCTGCGGGCCTCTATGCATGTGGATCTCATGGAGTGTGTTAGCTTCTTTAAGGTGGAAGTACAGGCGTTTGGGGGACGCATGGACAAAGTTGAAACCAAGATGGGAGAATTTGCTGCCTCCCACAATGTGTAGATCAACTCTCATTATAACCATGAAGAGGAGACAGACAAGCTCAAATCCAAACTAGCGGACATGGAAGACCACTCTAGGAGGAACAATGTCAAAATAAGGGGGGTTCCCGAATCCATACATCCCAGTGATTTGGACCAGTATGCCCGTGACCTCATTATGGCAGGTTCTCCCCGCCACCCCCATGTCTGAACTTGTAATTGACAGAATACACCGCCTCCCTAAGCCCTCTTACCTATCTGATAACGTTCCCTGAGATGTCATTATGAGGGTCCACTTCTACCATGTTAAGGACAATCTCATGTCTGCGTTTCTTAAAATGTCCCCAGTCCCAGATAAATATTCCAGAATCCAACTGTTTGCGGACCTCTCGCAATATATGCTACAGAAAAGGAGAGCTCTCCACCCACTAACTAAAATCCTCAGAAACCATTCTATCGTATATAGATGGGGTTTTCCTGTGAAGCTTACCATAACGTACAACAATAAGGCCCATGTTGTCACTTCCTTGCAAGATGGCTTGAACCTCCTGCAAACCTGGGGCATCCTCCCTGACCAAGAGTCTACCCCTCCGAGATCTTCTGGCCACATCTCACGAGTTCACTCTCTATTTTTTATACGTATCTCGTACTTACCGAGTTTATTTCTTTTTTTTTTTGTTGTCTTTTTTTTCTACCCTTTTGTTGGTCAGCAGAACTTAGGTAACCTGAATCCTGTTGAACTTTGTCCGGCTGCCATGGAGCCATGTCCTCATCTTCAACTGTCATTCTCCTGGCGGACATCTCTGATACCCTTCCAGCTGCATATTGGTCCAGGTAACATTATCATCTTTCACACACCTGCACCATGACCATTACAATTACCTCTTTCAATGTCCATGGTCTCAACCACCCTACCAAGAGGGCATCCATGTGGCGTGAGGCCATGAAGATCAAAAGTAATCTAATCTGCGGTGTAGGAAACTCACCTTCAACAATCCCCTGCTCCTACCTTGTCTAATGGCAGTTTACCGCACATCTTTACAGCCTCAGCCAGACGAAAGCATAAAGGGGTGCTAATAGCGATTAGAGACTCAGTTGCCTTCTCCTTGCACAATCTTATAGAAGACCCACATGGTCGGTACCTTGTCTTGCAATGTGAGATCAACAATGCCGCCTTCACGGTCCTTAATGCGTACGCACCTAATGCGCATCAGATGCGTTTTTGGAGAAAAATGTTTCGCCTGCTGGATAAATATAAACATGGTTCCGTAGTGGTATGTGGAGACTTTAACCTTACAGCTGACCCCAAGTTGGACATTTCCTCTACACCCAAACGCTCCCCTCCTGCTTTACAGTCCCTGCTCCAGGAAGTGGAGTTGTACGATACATGGCGATGCCTTCATCCAGGAGAACGTGACTATTCTTTGCACTCCCAACGCCATAACCCTTATTCTCGCATTGATATGATCCTGGTTGACAAACATCTGCTACAATGAATCCAGAGATCGGAGATTCATAATATCACTTGGTCTGATCATGCACCAGTATCCATCACTCTACAGGAATCCCGTTCTCTGGGCCCGTTGTATCTATGGCGGGCAAACAGCCAGGTTTTGGACTCTCCTCAATTTGCCTCTCAAATAGAGACGCATCTTGAGGAATATTTCAAACACAATGCGGGCTAAGTCTCTGACCCGACGGTAGTTTGGTGTGCCCACAAGGCTTATATACGTGGGATTCTTATCAAAATGTGTGCACGGCTTAGGAGGCAGAGGGCAAGGAGGCTGGACCAACTCCTGGCTGATATTAATCGGTTGGAACCCCTAAACAAATCATCTTCCCCATCCTCCCTTTTAGCAAAGCAATTAATTAAACTTAGATCAGATCTAAGAGACCTCCTAGTAGAACAGCAGGACAGATATTTTAGAGCCCTCAAATTATCCCACTACTCCGCTGGCAACAAGGCAGGCAAAATTTTGGTCAATAAATTGAAGGCCAGGCGAATTAAGAATAGGATAGCATATCTTCTAGACCCTATTTCTAACACCAAAATCACGAATCCTCAAGAAATAGCTGACTCCTTTGCCAGTTACTATGAATCACTGTATAATCTGAAGAGTGATCCCAATACTCCCCAATCAACTGAACAAATTATCTCCACTTTTTTAGACTCGATTAATCTACCACTTCTAACCCCTTCTCAACTACACACTCTGAATGCCCCAATCTCACACATTGAGGTGGAACAAGCCATTCGCACATTGCTATCTGGGAAGTCCACAGGGCCTGATGGCCTCCCCAATCTCTATTATAAAAAGTTTGCTTCGGTTCTCAGCCCACACTTAGCCTCGATGTACGCGGCTGCGGTGGCATCTGAGTTACTACAGGCGTATGTTGTTACCTTGCCTAAACCTGGGAAGGAGCCTACGTCTCCTCCTAATTTTAGGCCAATTTAATTGTTGAATACTGATGTAAAATTGTACGCTAAGGTCCTGGCCCTCAGACTTCACCCCATCTTACCAGATCTTATCAACCCGGACCAGTCGGGGTTTGTCCGGGGTCGCCAGGCTTCTGATGTGACCAGGAGGGTCATAGGACTCATAGACAGGGCTTGATCCGGTCGGGTGCCTTCTCTGCTGCTCTCTTTGGATGCAGAGAAGACATTCGACCGGGTCCACTGGACTTATATGACTCGGTGTTACAAAAATTTGGCTTTACCGGTCCCATTTTACATGCGATCTTGGCTTTGTACTCTAATCCTTCTGCGAGGGTATATACCTCCTAATATGCTTTCGCGGGCATTCCCTATCAAAAACGGAACGAGGCAGGGCTATCCATTGTCGCCTTCAATTTTCAACTTGCTTATTGAACCTCTGGTAGAAGCGGTCAGGTCCTCCGCAAACATCAAGGGTCTCAACACTCTCTCAAAGTCCCATGTTATAAATCTGTTTGCAGATGATGTCGTTATCTTTATGACGGACCCTGAATGTTCTCTAGCAGCTACCCATTCACTGTTGCAACAATTTAGCATGGCCTCTTATTATAAAGTTAATTTTACGAAATCATTAATTCTTCTCTTGGGCATACCCCAAAAACTTTGTCATAAACTACAAAGCTCCTATCCATACTCCTGGAAACAAAACAGCATCCCATATTTGGGAATCCAATTGACCCCCAAGGTGGACCTACTGGCTGACGCTAACTTCCCTCCCCTGATAACGAAAATAACACAGGAATGTCACAGAATCTCGAAAACAGAACTTACCTGGTCTGGACGCCTTACCTCGTTCAAAATGCACCTCTTGCCCCAGATTCTTTACATATTTAGGACCCTGGGGATACCGGTTCCCCACAAAACTCTTGCCTCGTTACAAGCTGCACTTAGGGGATTGGTGTGGAAAGGTAAAAGACCGAGGAGTGCCCACTCCTTTCTTATCAAGCACTGGTCTGCAGGAGGTATGGGTATGATTGACGTCAAGGACTACCTCCTAGCTTCACATTTAACACAGTTGAAACATTGGGTAGCCCCAACACACCAAACTGTATGGAGTAGCATGGAAGCTGAAGTTTGCTCCCCCCTGCTCCTGTGAACAGTGCTTCTGGCAGATATGTGGCGCCCCCTGCCATTAAAAAATCTTCCCATCTCAATCCAAGCTTCACTTTTGGCATGTCGCGAGTTCACAGCTCCTGTACTCCAACCCCCTTTGAGTGTACGGGTTACTATCCCTATAAATGTGCTGGAACACGTTATACCTCATACCTCTCTTAAGGACTGGGCTGCCAGAGGCATAACCACTGTAGACCATTTGCTGCTTGGTGATGTCTTGAAATCATTTCCCCGTCTACAGGATGATTACTCACTTTCACCTACCGACCACTATCTGTACCTACATGTATGCCATTTTATTCGCTCCTTAGCAACCCCACATATCTACCTGCTCTCACAGGGTTGGAAGTTCTTGCTGGGTAGTTTGCGCTCAGTTAAGGGAACCTCCCTCTTTTACATCTTTCTCCAGCGCAAGTTGGAATATTGTAAAATTGCCCCCTTTGTGAAATGGGAGGAGGATCTGGAAGACTCCTTCACTGTTACACAATGGCAAGCAGCCTTTCGCTCTGTTAGACAATCTTCCTCTTGTACTAACCATTGGGAACTGTCTCAAAAGATAAATTTGCGCTGGTATCTCACACCATATCGCTTGTCTAAATTTGTACCCAACTATTCACCCCTGTGCTGGAGGGGCTGCGGCGAGGTAGCCCATCTCACTCATGTATTCTGGACATGTAGACATCTAACTAGTTTTTGGAATAAAGTCTTCTCCATTATCTCAGATATCACTGGGGTGCTGACCCGCCCCTCTACAGCACTGGCGATATTGAATATAGGGATCGATAAATTTCCCAATGACTGCAGCTCCATAGTTACTCATGTACTGCTGGCGGCTCGTAGTCTGATCACTAGGAAATGGAAGTCCAATGAAGTGCCCAACGCCTCAGAGGTCATTACTCTAGTTAAAACTAACTACACATACGAAAATCTTCTTGCACACAAATCAGGCCGTGGCGCCAGGTTTAATCAAGCTTGGTCCTTGTGGTCCTCATGGATCTCGGGAGACCACTGAGTGGATAACCCACTGATCACAGTCTGATTGTTATACTGTTCTTGCTGAGCTGTTGTTGTTTATTCGTTTTTTGAAGTTCCTTTTCTTTTCTTTTATGGCTGGATATGGTTTACTGGGGTTGCAATGCAATGTAGTACATCCTGATACTATATAATCATACTGTCCATGTGTTTGACACTACTGCTCTGACCTTCCCTGCTCCTTTCTCCCTTCTCCTCTTCCCTTCTCCCCCCTTCCCCTCTCCTCCCTCCTCGCCCTCCCCTTTCTTCTCCCTCCTCCTCTCCCCTTCCTCTTCCCTTCCCCTCCCCCCCCACCCCCTTCCCTCCCTCCTCTCCCTCCCTTCCCCCTCATCTTCCTCCTCTTCTTCTTCTCCTTTTTCCTTCTTATTCTTCCTCCTCTATGCTTCCATCCCTCCTTCCTACGTCTATTCTCCTCCCCCTCCTTATACTCTCCTTTCCCTTCCCTCCTCCCCCCATCTTCTTCTCTCCTTTCCCTCCTTCTATTTCTCCCTCTTCTTCTTCTCTCCCTTTCTTCATCTTCTCCTTCTTCTTCTTCTCTTCTTCTTCTTCCCCTCCCTCTTCTTCCCTCCCTTTCCACTCACCTCCCAATCTCTTTTCTTTAGACCAGCATAAACCACCCCCACTCACTCCCACATTGGATAACCAATGCAATGTATGCTCTATCATTTTAAGAAGTCTGTACTCCATGCTTATAACTGAATACACTGTCTGTAACTCTACAGGATATCCATGTCCTTATTGTACTTTGTTACTTTCTGTCATGTCAATTATGTTATGTCTGTATTTCTTTTAAATTCAATAAAAAATGTTAATGCAAAAAAAATTTTGATGGGCCCTCACTAACCATCTACTATGTGGCAACAGAAACACTTGTGTGCCAGAGGGCCTTAAAACCTCTACTAGACCAACTTCATAATTAAAGAGTCGCCTATTACTGAAGATATCCATTTCTCAATTTTTGAAAGCCAGACGAAGACAGGGACTTTGCCTGGCACTAGGTATTCAAGTCTTGCCACTCCAGGCTGATCTGATCCTGTTGGATTTCTCTACTCCGCTGAACGAGTCCTAGATATGAGGTTTGCAAACCAAGACAGAGCTCTTCCAAATCCTTACCATTTTGTTGGACCCAGTTTGGAAATGACTATGACTATTTTTCCTGTATTGCTCTGTTTCTTCTCTGTACCCCATTCCCTCTCCTTCCCCCTTCTGTTTTTCCATGTTCAGTGCTATGATAATTTTATGCTCCTTAACCGCTTCAGAACCGCGCTATAGCCGAAAAACAGTTATAGTGCAGCTCTTTCATTCCTGGAGGGCGTCCATGGAAGTCCTCCCAGGACCACGCCCCGACCTTCAGACACACCTGATTACAGATCGCTGTAAAGGGACAATTTTAGCGGCCCATTTCCATGTGATCAGCTGCGTCAAATCAAACAAACTTGCTGGTTATCTGCATTTCTTTCCTCACGCGTTGTCGCCGTGCAAGAAGAAGAAAGCTGATAACCTGCAAGTGTGACAGGGGCATGTACATGTAGATAATAAGGGCACTGATCATCAGATTATCAGTGCAGCCCCATCAGTACTGCCCATCAGTGCCGCCTATCAGTGCTCATAAGTGCCACCTCATCAGTGAAGCCTCATCAGTGCACGAGTGAAGAAAAAAAAATATTTATTACATTTTATGAAAGAAAAACGGCTTTTTTTTCAACATTTTCGTTTTTTTTTTTTTTTTTGGTTTGTTTAGCAAAAAATAAAAAAAACAGTGGTGATTAAATACCACCAAAAGAAAGCTCTGTCTGTCTAAAAAAAGAAACATAAAAATTTAATTTGGGTACAGTGTTGTATGAGCACTCAATTGTCATTCAAAGTGTAACAGCACTAAAAGCTGAAAATTTGCCCTGAACTGAAGTGATTCAGTTCATTTTCGTTTTTGTTTTTTAAATCTCTAAATATGTGTTAGTTGGACTTCTATGTGAGAGACAGCTAAGCCATTATACCATACACCCTAGTTTAATATTATTAGCTACTAGTTCCAAGCATTCAAAGATTTTGTATGATTAGAAATCTTTTGGATGTTGCGCTGGAGCCTCCGATCCTATTATGACCCTCCTTCAACTCCCCTGAATAGTAAGACTTCAGATGTCCTAGAGCTGCCACCATGACCACATGATGCCCCCCCTCCTTACAGAGCCATTTTTTCTCACCTTACCCAAATACTCCCTTCTTTTCTTCCCCATTCGCAGTTACCAGTTTTATATGAAACAAATAAATGAAACCATTTACTGGACACAGACACTAAAAGAGCACCCCATAGGATATATCAGAAACTATTACTACTATGTGGCTCGAAATAAACCTGGAAAATTATAAGCTACAGCAAATAGAAACCAACAAGCTTGATCCAGGACTCGACAAACCTCAGACGCCAGTCGCATTGGTGACTAGAATTAGTGGCCTGGCGCCTGGGCTACACTGCGGCAGGTGTCTTGTCCCAGACATCCCAAGTCTCCCGCATGCAGGCTGCGGCTTCCTGATACCCGCAAGTGCCACGCTGCCTGTGTCAGCTATCAGAACAGAGCCGATGCTTCCTGTATAGTTACGGCTCCGTCCTGTCACAGGCGGAGTTATATCAAATGCACCCTGCCTGTGGGGAGACCGAGAAATACAGGAAGCATCGGCTCCACATGCTTTCTCCAGCGCTGCTCCTTACACTCTCCGCCAGCATTTCCTGCCAGCAGTACCAGCCAGCAGTACCTACACCAGCACCAGCCAGCAGTACTCACCAGCAGTAATCACCAGAAGTACCAGCCAGCAGTACTCACCAGAAGTACCAGCCAGCAGTACCCACCAGCAGCACCAGCCAGAAGTACCCACAACAGTACCAGTCAGAAGTACCCACCAGCAGTAACCGCCAGCAGTAGCAGCCAGCACTAATCACCAGCAGTACTCACAAGAAGTACCAGCCAGCTGTACCCATGCAGAGTTTCCTAGCATCATTGGTCTGGTAAGCCTAGAGATAGCTTCGCTAGGACCCACAGACAAGACCCCTTTAGCATGAAGGTCTGCCCTCACCAATTTTTGGGGTGGCGGGGACATCTTCGCTGGTTTTCAGCCTCGTAGACCTCCTTCATGAGCATCAAGGGGATCCACAAAATGATTCTTTTGGGGGTACCCTGAAAGGGGGACAAAGCTTGTCTTTTTTAGGTCCCGTGTCTCCTTGGAGTCTCTTTGCGCGGATTTAGTTCCTGCAAAGGTTCAGGTGATGTCCAAACTACCTAAGGTCCCCCCTATCCCTGTCCAGGGAATTGATTTACCTAGGTCCTAGGATTTGACTAGGCCTTTCTCTGGACAAACTTCAGGAACCACAGGCTGTGATTCAGTGGCTGTTGTCACACAGATAGTTCGCTCTCCCATTTTGCATACAGGTTCTGAGTCTGGTGGTATCCACCTTCAAGACAGGTCTGTTTGCACAGTCCTACATGCAGTTCCTTTAGCAGGTTTGGCTCCACGGGAGGATACTGAGGTTCGTGGCGAGATCACGGGTTCCTCTGGCAGATGCCGCAGGCGTCCAAGGGCCAGGGTAAGGCCAGTATCATCCTCGGCTCAGGCTTTTTCTGCAATTTCTTCAAGGAATCAAGGGTGAGGATCTTCCAATCACTCTGATGGCCATAAAGGTCCCTTGGGGGCTTCCTCTCAGAGTAGACCAGTTGTCCCAAGGGCTGATCTACCATCCTGCTTTACAGCCGCTGGTTTTAATGGCCTAGTTATTGAAAGCCAGGTACTGAGGAATAGAAGTCTGTCTGGATCAGTGGTCCCTACTATGGTGAAGGCGAGGAAGTCGTCTTCCAGCAAGATATACCATCGTGCATGGAAAGCATACATTTCTTGCGTGAGTCGATTTGCGTTCATCCTCGATCCTTTTCTGTGGCTCGGATCCTAACCTTTCTTCAACAGGGCGTTGATCAGAAGTTGGCCTTGAGTACCATCAAGGGCAGGTGTCTGCCCTGGCAATCTTCTTTCAGTGACCCTCTTTAGTTAGTACCTTCATTTAGGGAGTTTGACATGTGGCTCCACCTATACAGTTCAGTCTCTTTTGCCGCCATGGGATTTAAATTTAGTACTTTCGGTTCTACAGAAACCTCCACTAAAGAATGCTTGGGAGATTCCCTTGCCTAAGTTGTTCCATAAGGTGACATTCTTGGTGGCTATTACCTCGGCCCACAGGGTATCGGAATTGGCGGCATTATTCTGTTGCAGTCCCTATTAAGTGGTCCATAGGGATTAAGTGTTTTTTCGTCCCTGTCCATCATTCCTGCCCAAAGTTGATTCAAGTGTATCTGGCAGCTACTGAGTCCTTTCGGAGGTCAGTCTCACTTTTTGTGGTTACGGACGGACCAAGAAAAGGGCTGGCTGCTTTTGCGGCTACCATCTCCAGATGGATCAGACAGACGGTGACTCAGGCCTATTCCATTAAAGGTCAGGTTCCACCTTTCCCTGTCATGGCGCATTCTACTCGAGCGCTGAGTGCTGCTTCTTCATCCGTCATCAGGCATCAATATCGCAAGTTTGCAAGGCGACCAATTGGTGGTCTGTGCATACCTGCACAAAATTCTATAAGGTAGATACTTTGGCAACTGCGGATGCTTCTGTTGGCCACAAAGTTTTGCAGGCTGCTGTTTAAGAGGGACTGTTCCCTCTTGAGGGGTGTTTTTCTTTAAACTTTTATTTTTAAGATGGGGCTCTTGTGACCTGGTTAAGGGCTCTTATGTTTAGCCTTGGGTTATTTTCCCTATCCCTCATTTTCCTTTTGGCACTTATTTTGGTTGTCCCAGTAGTTATGATTTATGGAGTGCTGTGTCCGTTGATGAATGAAAGAGAAAATGGGAATTTTTGTACCTACAGTAAAATCCATTTCTCTGAGTTAATCGATGGACACAGCACCCACCCCCTCTATGGAGTTCTGATACTTCTAATACTGCTTGCTACTAAACTGATTACCTAGAGCAGAGAGCGGGGTTATATACCAAGCGGAGGATGACCTATGGGCGTAGCCAGATGTTTTTTGTACTGCCTAGTCCTACTCGTGGAGGAGGCAATATAACCCTGTAGTTATGATTTATGGAGCGCTGTATCTGTTGATGAACTCAGAGAAATGGATTTTACGTTAAGTACAAAAATCCCATTTTTTTGGGCCTTCCTCTGGATCAAACACATCTAACACACATAGACCAAGAGGTTGAACTTGATGGACCTCTTTTATTAAGCATATTTTATCAATCTTATCAACTGTATTACTTTGTAAGGAGGTGGTCAGCTGCAGCATGGATGCACCTTTCAGTGGATTCTGAATGACCTCAGAAGCATGTCATACTGATACAATCAACGCAAGCACAAATCCCATTAACACAGGCCCTTATTCTGACGTTATGACCTCCTACTTAGAACAAGCCAGCAGCCAGTGATCTAGGTCTATGATACACCAGGTAAAGGAGCTAGGGTGACATTCCTAAAACCTAACAAAGCATATTGCAGGACCAAATTGGGAAAATTTCCAATAGAAAATAATTATTATTCTGTGCACTCTAATAGTGACCGATCACATTTTATTTTTCTAAAACTTGAATTCTGATTAGCTACCTTGGCACCTTGCACATTGCTATTGTACTGTTATAAAGTACCACTTGTGTTTGTAAATATTGTTTTTAAGGATTACTGTGAGTTAGTAATGTTATGAAATGGCAATTTACAACACGCAATAATCAGAAAACAGCAGGATAAACATTCAGTGGCTAGGAAAGTGTTAATATACAGATTAGAATATCACATTCAGTGTTGTGGCTGTGCACAGTTTGAGCACTTGTAAGAATAGTGATCAGAAGATCAATTTAACGACTGGTTCAACACTATGTTTTTAGCAAATGTCGGTGTCCAAAAGCATAGCAAACCTCATTTTGATCCATCTGGCTTTTTCTAAATAATACAAAGGATAATGTGTGGAGCAACTGGTACACAGGTGCAGCCCATGGAAACCAATGCGAATTCTAGATGTTGATGCAGCGTGGAAGATTAATGATCAGGCCATTTTTTTGCGATACGGCACTGTTACTTTAACTGACGATTGCGTGGCCGTGTGATGCTGTACCCTAATAAAATGTATGCCCTTTTTTTCCCCACAAGTAGAGCTTTCATTTGGTAGTATTTGATCACCTGTGCAATTTTTTATTTTTTTGCGCTATAAACAAAAAAAGAGCGACATTTCTGGAAAAAAAAAAATATATATATATATATATATATATATATATGTTACTTTCTGCCATATAACATTCCCATTAAATTAAAAATACATTTTTCTCATCATTTTAGGCCAATTTGTATTCTGCTACATATTTTTGTTAAAAAAAATCCCAATAAGTATTTTGATTGTTTTGCACAAAAGTTATCGCGTCTTCAAACTAGGGGAAAGATTTATATTTTTATTTATTCTTACTAGTAATGGCGGCGATCAGCGATCTTTAGCGGGATTGCGACATTGCGGCGGACAGATCGGACCCCTAACTGACATTTTTGACACTTTTGGGGGGACCAGTGACATTACTACAGTAATAAGTGCAAAAAATATGCACTGTTACTGTACTAATGGTACTGGCAGGGAAGGGGTGAACACCAGGGGGCGATCAAAGGGTTAAAGCGGAGTTCCGGGCACAAAATCGATCTTTTTTTTTTTGTGCCCGTCCGCTTGTTCACCTTCACCTGAAACAGAATTGGATAGTTAGGTTTTTTTTTTGTACTCACCTTGTAATTGTAGATCGAAGATACTCACCTATTCTTCACTTCCTCCCTCTGTGCCGCGGCTCCGCCGTCACTTCCGGGCTTGCAATGATTCCTGGGAGCTGAACGTCATCGCTCCCAGGAATCAATGCGAAGGCACCGGCCCCGCTCGTCACTTCCGGGGCGACGCCGCATTCCCTGCTAAACAGCTTCTGGGCATGCCCAGAAGCTGTGGAGGAATGCGGCGCCGCACCGGAAGTGACGAGAGGGGCCGGTGCAGGCGCATTCTGGGAGAAGAGGACGCGGAAGAAGACACGGAAGAGGATCGCGCCGGCTTCAGCTGCCCACAAGAGAGATGGAAACGCTGTGGAAGAAATCTTATAAGTAAGTATTTCTTCTTGCAGGTAAGTGCGAACCGGGACAGATCAGAGGCTAGCCATTGTGGAATGTGCTAGCCCTGACTGTCCCGGGGGTATGTTTATTGAAAAGTGGTTTCTGTGCCCCGAACTCCGCTTTAAATATGTCCTTAGGGGGTTCTTTCTAACTGTGTGGGAGATGGGCTTGCTGCATGAACACAGAGACCTGTGTTCCTAAATAGGAGGAACACAGGATCCCTGTGTTCATAACTGACAGAACAGCGGTCTGCCGTTCTATCTCCACGGGGAGGGATCGCGGCCGCCGGACCTGCTGATCAGCTTCCCCTGTGGCGATTGGGCGCGCGCCCCGCTAGTGGTTCCACGAAGCGGCGCTATAGGTATGTCGTTTCACAGGAGAGAGCCGACCTGCCATCGTAAAACTATGGCTGCTGGTCAGCAAGTGGTTAAAGGAAGCATGATGTCGGGTATGGCCAACTCATTTTGACAACTACTCTTCATCAAGTATTATTAAAGCAAAAGTGTTTTTTAAGGACGCTCCATAGTGATCTATGCATCACAAATGTAACCCTTTTGGGACCAGAGGTTTTATTAAGCTTAGATGCCCAGACCAAGTTTAGAAGCAATAGTACGTGTCAATTAACTTGACAGATCGATATAGTTATAAAACAAATGCACTATCGTGCTCAGAGTCTTAAAAACAGAAGCAGCTGGTACACATTTGTGTTGTGCCACGGTTATAACAAAAACAGTGACATAATATAAATACATACCTAAATTCCATAAAAGAAACAAATGAAAATAAAAAGTAACAATGAGTCCAAATAAATATTCAAAAAGTGTCCAATAAATGAAGTGCGAAAATTCTTCCTAAATGTTTCAAGGTTATTCACAAAAATACCACTGTGATCAAACTGCTTACCAGATTCAGTTAGGTCCATATATATTTGGATACCGACACAATTTTCATACTTTTGGCTCTGTATGCCACCAGAATAAAATTAAAACGAAACAATCCAAATGAATTTAAAGTGCAGACTTTCAGCTGAATGTTTGGATGGAGTGCGGTCATATGGGATAGGTTTTAGTTTGGGGGGGGGGGCCATGGCAGATTTACTTGGAACTCCCTGGATTGACTCTTTGGGACTTGTTACCCTACTAAGTCAGGCACAGACTAGTTGGAGGTCTGGTACCTGGATTAGTCTACCTTTGGGGGGAAGAGATGTGACGGTACTAGCCGTCACAATGATTTTAAAAAAATCAGATACTTGGTGGTTTGGATTGCTTCAAATGGGGTCTGTATTTACAAGTGATGCTAACGTGTATTGTACTGCAATGTCAGCAATGTCTTCATATAGAGATGTGAGGATTTAATCCTACACTGGGAGACTTAGACTGTTCTAGACTGCTAATGTCATCAGCTCAGCCACTTGTCGTCCACACATTGTTAAATATGCTAATACTGTCTGTGTTTTTGTAATAGAATATGTATTGTGCTGAGTATTCCTGTTCCATTCTTATGTGTTAATGACCCCACATTGTTCTGGCCAGGTGGCTAGATAATTGGTTTAGGGTTGTTCTGTTCCTGTATACAAATCTATCTGCATATGCTAATGAAATCCGACTCATCTGACCTGATAGTGTATATAATGTGTGTGTGTGTGGGTTCAATAAACAGTTCTTCTGGCTTACCCTCAACATAGAGTCTCATCTCATGTTTGTGGGAGAAGGCTATACCAGCTCTATCCCTCTTCTGCTTGGATCGCTAAATCCCTAGCTCTGGTAAGAGCGGTTCCTGCTCTATTCTACAGCATCCCTCCCACTAGGGGGAAGAGAACATCTCTGGCGGAGAAACCCCTCTTTCCATCGGGGCGGCCGCTACAATCATAAATAAAATGTTAAGTTTTAATGTTTTGTTGAGAATCCTTTACTGACAATGACTCGACTGCCTGAAGTCTGGAACCCATGGACATTACCAAAGACTTGGTTTCCTCCTTTCTAATGCTTTGCCATGCTCTAACTGTAGCTGTCTTCAGCTTGTTCTTTGTTTGTGGGTCTTTCTGCCTTTAGTTTTGCCTTCAGCAAGTGAATTGCATGCTCAATTGGGTTGAGATCAGGTGATTGACTCTTGCAAATGCAGAATATTTCACTTATTTTCCTTCAAAAGCTCCTGGGTTGCTTTTACAGTCTGTTTCGTATCATTTGCCATCGGAACTGTAAAGAGCCGTCCAATCAACTTTGCTGCATTTGGCTGAATCTGGGCTGACTGTATATCTCTAAACACGTCAGAATTCACCTGGCTGCTTTGGTCTTCTGTCACATCATTAATAAACACCAATGACCCAGTGCCACTGGAGGCCATGCATGCCCATGCTATCACACTGCCTCCACCATGTTTTACAGATGACGTTTTGTGCTTTGGATCATGAGCTGCTCCAAGCCTTCTCCACACCTTTCTTCTTCCCGTCATTCTGGTACAGATGGATCTTAGTTTCATCTGTCCAAAGAATACTTTTCCTGAGCTGGTCTGGCTTTTTAGATGTTTTTTGGCAAAGTCTAATCTGACATTTCTATTCTTCAGGCTTATGAATGGTTTGCACCTTGTGGGGAACCTTCTGTATTTGCTCTCTTGAAGTCTTCTCTCGACTGTAGACTTTGACAATGATATGCCCACCTCCTTGAGAGTGTCCTTCACTTGTCTGGATGTTGTGAATGGGTTTTTCTTTACCATATCGAGAATCCTGCGATCATCCACCACTGTTGTCTTCTGTGGATGTTCAGGCCTTTTTATGTTGCTGAGCTCACCAGTGTGTTCTTCTTTCCTCAGAACGTACCAGACTGTTGTTTTGGCCACTCCTAATGTTGCTGCTATCTCTGTGATAGATTTGTTTAATTTTTAAAGCCTTACAGTGGCCTGTTTCACTTGCATGGACAGCTCCTTTAAATGCATGACGTAGGTTCACAGCAATAGATTCCAAATGCAAATACCACACTTCAACTCCAGACCTTGTACCTGCTTAATTGATGAAGAAATAAGGATAGAGTAGCCCACACCTGGCCATGAAACCGCTTTTGGTTCAATTGTCCAATTACTTTTGGTCCCCTGAAAAAGGGGAGGTGGCTATTAAGAGCTGTAATTCCTAAACCCTTCCTCCGATTTGGATGTACATACCCTCAAATTAAACCTGAGAGCGTGCACTTTCAGACCATATCCATTATATAACTATAGCTTGCATTTGCTTTGGTAAATACCTGAAAAAGCTAAAACTGCCCATTTGTCCAAATATATATAGACCTAACTGTATGTATGACCAAAGAGTATAATGGTCGTACAAGCATGTTGCACCTCTAGGGGTTAAGATAAATCAGCAGGAATGCCGCCCGACTCTGCATCAATACCAGCAGACAGGATCTCACACCAAAATCAAAGTAGCATGAAAAAAGAAAGCAAACTCCATCATGTAGAACTGCTGCAGCGCACATTTATAAAAAAAAAAAAAAAACAGAACAAACTCATCCATAACCTCTTGAAAGACAGCATTTGACAGACCCAAGTGTTCCAGTATATAAATCGTTTGGCATGATCACTGATCGTATGCCCGATAACATCACATCCTGAGGCTCTTTTTGAAGCACCTTAAGAAAAATAGTTGCACTTCATATATTGGACACTTTTGACTATTTATTTGGACTCAGAGCTCCATTTACAAATGCAGATCACATGCGGTATTTACAATATTAAAGATAAATAACATTGCAAAAAAGTATTAGCACAAAAATATTTATTGAAGTAAGGCTGGATTAGAGATAGATGGGAAGGAACAATCGAAGGAAGGAAGGATAAATCGATCGAAGGAAGAATGGATCAATCTAATGGAGGATCAAAGGAAGGATTGGTCACAGGAAGGATCAAAGTAAGGAAGGATTGGTTGATCGATCACAGGAAGCATTGGTCAATCCAAGGAAGGATCGGTCGAATGAAGGAAGGATCAGTCAATTGAAGAAGGAGAAATAGAATGATCAATCGATCGAAAAAATAAAGTATTGATCGAATGAAGGATCATTTAATCAAATGAAGGATCAGTCAATCGATCGATAAAAGGATTGGTTGAAGGAAGGATCAGTCATTTGATCACAGGAAGGATCAAAGTAAGGAAGGATTGATCGATTGAATAAAGGATCGATCAAGGAAAGACTCGATTGAGGGAAGCAAGGAAGGAAAGATAAATCAACCGAAGGAAGGATCAATGGAATGAAGGATGAATCGATCGAAGGAAGGATTGTTTCAAGGAATGACTGGTCGATCGATTACAGGAATGATCAAAAGGAGGATAGATCGAAGCAAACAAGGGTCGAATGAAGGGTCAGTCACTAAAATTAAGGATCATTGTATCAATGGAAGGATTGGTCAAAGGAAGGATCAGTTGGCCGATCACAGGAAGGATCAAAGTAAAGGAGAATTGGTCAGATCATCCAAGCGATTGAAGGATTGGTCGATCGATCAAGGAAAGGATTGGTTGAAGGAAGGATGGGTCAGTCAATTGCAGGAAGGATCAAAGTAAGGAAGGATTGATCAAAGGAAGGAAGGATAAATTGACCGAAGGAAGTATCAATAGAATGAAGGATGAATCGATCGCCTGTTTTTTTTTTCAATTATTTTTTTAATGCTGGAAATTCTGATGATTCATCGGTTGTTAAGGACGCAGCAGCCGCCTATTACTTAATAACAGTTACTGGTTGTTAAGGATGTCGGCGGCAAGGTTTCACAACTAAAATACAGCGTCATTTAAAAAAAAATAGCGCATGCGGTAGTAAAGTCGAGTTTTTTTAGTTAATTAAAAACATTTTTTTGAAACACGCTGTGCGGTATCTTGCCACATATTTAAGAGCTGCTTTGTGAAAGGAGACATTGCCACTTTTTATTTTCATTTGTTTATTCTATTGGGTTTTTGTATGTATTTAGATTACCTTGACAGATGTGACTCATTTTGACTAATCTGATTGGTAGCGGGTCAAAAAATGATGGGAACACTCAGCTGCATAATTATGCCTGTGTGCAGAACTTGCGATGCCTGTGTGTGCTGTACGTACCGTTTTAGTTCCAAGCAGGAGAGCCCACGTAAAATGCACTCCTATGGGACTCCATAGGTCTAGTTAGCACAGGGGGCTCATATAATGGAAATGTAGCAGGCTAGGTAACACGTTGAAAAAGAAGTTTCAAGAAGAAACTGATAAAATTAAAAAAAAAACACATGCATGCAAATTATGTTGCCTTATTTCTGATTTAGGAAAGAACTTTAATATAACTTTAAGTAAAAGTTCTCACAACAAGGGGGATTTTACATTTGAACTTTTTGAAGTCATATTGACATTAACAAGTTCTTTCACTTGCTATGATTTGCAAAGCAACTCACCACAGACTAAAGCCACCTGTCAAATTTGTGTTAATTTTGTTTTAAAGGCATGAATGATTAATAAAACATAAGAAAGAACCTTAGAAAACAATCAATCACCCCAGTGGATTTGTTTGAGTAGAACAACATTTGAAAGTTATTTAATGTTTCCCCGTAAGATAAAACTATTCCCTGTTGGATTTGCCTGTACAAAAGGTGTTGAAAGAATTCATAATGGACTTGAGTATGGAAATTTGTATTCAGATGCTCAATATTCATGTCCCTATCCACCCAAAACAATATGGCGTATTCTTCTTTAAGAGTGTAATTTGATATGCTTGATCAAGAGAAATAGTCAAGCAGGACTTACGTGAGTAAAAGTTGAGCGAAAAAAAACAACCCAGACAATATTGTTTTCTCAACTAGGTGGCAATGGATATCACCTAATCTTCTGCTTTTATTAAATGTGATGTCCAGAAAATATTTGCAGCTTTAGATTACCAATTTATTTTAACTTTTAGTACGTGATGTCAGGCTCTTAATTCCTAATTAAAGGTACAAAGATGTTTCTGAACTAAAATTTGTCATGTCCACGTTCCAGCACCGGGTCTTTCCCTCTGTGTGGAGCCGTCAGCTTCTTGCTTCTGCTGGTACCAGAGCCAGTCAGAGGTGGTTGCTGTATTAAAGGGCTAGCTGGGATGTGGCTTGGCATTTAAGCAAAAAAGTCCACACACTGGCAGCCAGACACCCAAATTCCTTGTGGAATTTTCTTAGCAATCCCTAGTGCTCCTCTGTTCTGCCTGTTTCTCTTGTGATTCCTAGTGTATCCTGCTCATGTGATCCCTTTGCTCTTCAATCTGTAACCCATGTTCCCAGCATCCTGTTCCAGTGTGACCCTGTGCACTCCTGCCTGTGACCTTCTGCACTCCAGCCTATATCCTGCTTCATTAACCCTGTGCACTTCAGAGTGTATGCTGCTCCGGTGACGCGTGCACCCCAGCCTGCTTCGAGCTCCAGTAATAAGACTCTGTTTTCTGTTCTGTTGCCCCTTCTTGGCTGAGTCAGGGAGCTGTTATCAGCAAAACCCCTTATCCTATGTGTGGTGCCCTTGGCCTTCGTCCTTTCTAAGGGCCCTCACCTTTGCCAAACATGTGGGCACCCCGAGTCCTATTTTCTGGGTGCCACTGGGTATCTTGCTTTTCCAAAACTCCACTGGTATGTCTCATCTGTGGCACATGCTACTTCCTATCCCCAGCTGCTATAACCAAACCCTAGTTACTTAGTCTCCTCCCTAGAGAGAGTAACTCCCATCTGTGACAGTTTGCTTGAACCACCATGTCTGAGGCCTCACAGCAATCAGTGGATCCCATGGAGCGTGTCTTCTGAAGGCTTAATGCCTATTAGGCCAACACAGTCCAGGTGGTTCACCTTCTCCAATCTAAGCCTTTCTTGCTGCATTACCTGAACAGCTGACCCCACCTCAGTCACCTTCTGCCCTACAGCCAGTGCTCCTGACAGCTTCCTCCCTTTACTTGCTGCCACCTTTTGTCTTCTCTGGGGACTCCAAGGCCTGTCAAAGTTTTGTAAATCGGTGCAACAACCACTTTTAACTACAGGTGCAACATTTCCCTGCTTACATCCCTAAGGGTGGCCTGTGTCATGTCCTTGCTGTCAGAGGTGTCCTGCCATGGGGCTCTCCACCCTGGGAGAAACTTGATCCTGTGAACATTATTATTGCAGCATTTCTTACACTTTTGGAAATTCTTGGAACAACAAAGCTCTCACAACCTTCTTGCAAGCTCTAGCAGAATTTAAAGATGATTTGGCAGGCCAAGAAATTTCCAACAACCTAGATTTAGTCTCCCTGGGGGATTTTTACTTTTTTTAGGTGATGCTCAAAAATTTTTGGGTGGAGTTAAGTGAAACAAATCAGGGGCTTGATTTTTTTAGGAATTGAACTGGAATATCTGTTGCTGTTTTTTTTACTGTCTGCCAGGTGGAACAGTAAAGAAAACATTCCTCACCGATTTAAAAAACAAAAATTAGATTTGAACCTTGTGATATGAGGTAGCCCAGGAACATCGGGCAGCGGAGTTAGTAAAAGCAAGTATTCCTTTTTTTATTGGTATCTCCAAAATAAGTAAATTCAAGTCACCTACTTAGGCCAAAAGTAAAGCAAAACAATGTGTACTTCTGGTATAAAAAGAAAGCACACCACTGGCTTGCCGCCAATCTCGCAGTCCTGTACTGGATTAGGGTTCCATCGCATAACAGGGTGCCAGGGGTCCATCATCCAGCATGTCTGTTTTATGCAGGAGGTGACCAGCGCTATGGAGTTTATAATAAATACAAAAAAAGACCTAAGGTGTAAGCTGCCAACAACCAACCCTGAAAGGGTTAAAAGTGATAAAAAAGTAAGAAGGTTGAAATCGGCGCTACCTTCAAAGTGCTAATGTGCCAAATAAATAAATAAAAATAAAGTGCTGGTGTGTATTATTTAAAGTGCTCATATGCTGAGTGATAACGGGTTAAAATTATTTATTTATTTATTTGGCACATTAGCACTTTGAAGGTAGCGCCGATTTCAACCTTCTTACTTTTTTATCATCATCCAGCATGTCTGTTGCCAGAGGGTTTACCTTGCTAACAACCTGTGAACCACTCCACTCTACCTCATTTAAATAGGTTCTGATCCTTTCCTGCTGCCTTTCAAGGCTCCCTTAGCTGTGGCTTAACTCCTTCAAGACCCTAGTCCTTGTAGTCAGAGTTTGGAGGTTCTTGCCTCCCAAAACGCCTCAAACCTCTGAAGTTCTGGGTCCCTAAAAAGAATTAGGAGAGCACTGTCAATCAGTGCTTTCTTTGCAACTGGTTTACCCTGGAACCCCTCACCCTGCATGGATGAAAATGCCTGAGTATTCAACCGAGTCTTTAAACTGTCCCCCTTAAAGGGATCACAACTAAAATAGTGGGGAAATATACTTGCTGTTCGGGACACATTACCGGTTTCCTGTACACCCTGTTGTGCTTACTTTTGTTATGCTCCTTAATCTAAAGTTGTGGAGGAAGCAAGATGTAATGCAGTGTCAAGCACATACGAAAAATGCATTGATCTGATATAACATGCCTAGTATATCTGCAGGCTGAATCAGACAAGCATTGCATCAGCTGGTGTGAAAAATTGTACCATAGATCTTCCGCAGTGTCTATTTTAAAAACACATTGGCAAACCTGAGTAACTGTACTTTTAAGCCAGCTAACAAAAAAATTTAAATTTTAGAGTGCGTAAAAGCTTTTTAAAAATAAAATTAATAGGACCTTTATATTTCATTTCCACATAATTTTTATCGTAATTAGAATATACAAAGAGGAGTTCTTTATCCCATTTACTTTCTCGGTTAATTGCTTTCTCTTTTTTCCCCAAGAAACAATTGCTTAGGATTTTCTTTTTGGCACTAGGAAGCAGATTCAGTGAGCTTGAATAGTTATGTAACTACAGCTATATTTAATCTGTCATACGCAGTACATAAAGTGATTTAGTAATTGCAGCCAAGCCAATTATAGGAGTTGATTTTAATATGTTATTCATTTATGCTGCAAATCTATATGTATTTAACATGATTAACTCCTCTGAGAGGCCAGCAACGCCTCACTTATCAATAAGCTACAGGACAGCAGAGATCACTTTAGACTTAATACTTGTTGCTATGTTTAGTTGAGTAGTACAGAGGTGGTAATTACTGTCATAAGCTTTTATGTAGTGGAGCCTCCCCAAAACTGCTTTCTTAGGCACTACATACAGCTCCTTCAGAATTTCTGTTGCTATACATCAATTTGTTGTCAACGGTTACATTAAGTGTTTTATTCATATATCTATGTCATAGTAATTTGATTCCCGACAAAAGCTGCATGTTTGTCTTATGGATAGGGGTTATGAGAATAACACAATCTTTAACCTGTTGATAACAGCGCTGGTAAAAATGTATGTGCGATTTATAAAATAGGTTTAGAAATATTTACTTCTATGACATTCTAAAGTATAGGGATTACATTTTATTTCTATTTTGTCATATTTAGTTGGCTTTCATTGAAATTTCAGTTGTAGGTTTCTTCTTGTGACATTTGATAAAGCATATTTAAACCCTCCAATTAACCATTTCGCCGCCAGGCCCTTACAGCTTTCAGAGTTTGTTAAAGACCCCCCCTAAACCATATATTTTCTGAAAGCACATGACCGGTAGAATACAACTAAGGTGGTAGTAATTTTTAGGACGCAATGATATTTGCTCTAATGTTTATCAAAAAAATATTTTTGCTAAAAATACACTAAAATTATTAGCAGATAAAAACAGCACATTTTACAAAATTCCTACTAAATATAAAAGCTAACCTGTATCGAGTTAATAAATAACCACTGTTTGTAAATTTTAGATCACACCTTTTTGTGAAATGATGAAAATTGAACGTACGCAAAATGGAAATATCAATTTCTCAAAAAATCTAGAGGTTTCCATTGTTCCCTTAAAGCTTTCAGAGTTTGTCGAAGACCCCCCAAACCATATATTTTCTAAAAGCACATGACCTGTATAATAAAAAGAAGGTGCTACTGATTTTTACACCCTGCAATATTTGCGCAAATGTTTATTAACCTTCCTAGCGGTATTCCCGAGTGTGACTCGGGGTAAGATTTTAGTGCCAAAAGCGGTAACCCCGAGTCACACTCAGGGTAGCGCTAAGAAGATCGCTGGATGCTGGAGGAGGTTTTACTTACCTTTTCTCCGGGATCCAGCGAAGACTGCGAGCGGTGTGCGGCGGCGGAGCTCTCTCCCGATCGTCTGCGAGCCCCGGCTTCCGTCTCCGGCGACGTGACGTCTGCCGGGGGGTGGAACCGGCGGCAAATTCGAATGTAAAATGCACCAAACACACTGATATCGTTCAAAATAAAATAAAATCACATTACATTGCCCCCCAGTGCCCTTTCCTGCAGTTTTACTGTACTTTTTATGTAAATATATGTATATATATATATATATATATATATACATATATATACAGTATATATATATATATATATATATATATATATATACGTATATATATATATACACATATACATATATATATATATATATATATACACACATTATATATATATATATATATACATATATATGTATATGTATATATATATATATATATATATATATATATATACGTATATATATATATATATATATATACACGTAATTCTTGTGAATGAGCAGCCCAAACCAACTGTATACATTATATATATATATATATATATAATGTCTTTGAAGTATTGCGATCATGATTGGTCGACTCCGGAACCGGAAGTGCGTCATTGCACGTCCGGGTCTTCGGAGGAATACGCTATGATTGGCCAACTCCGCAACCGGAAGTGCGTCATTGCACTTCCGAGTCCCCGCCGAGTCCGCACCGGAAGTCTCCACTTGCCAACATTTAAATGAGAGATGTGGACAGCGCGGCTGTAGCTCCAATCCCAGAAGCCGACTTGTTAGTGGAAACGCGTCGGGGGGAGCCAGCCGTGCTGTCATAGGTCCCGGTTTGTACTGCAGACACCCGCGACCGCCCTGTATTTGCTGTCTGTTCGTCCGGAATGTGTAAGTGTACCCTCATTCGTTTTATCAATAAAGTCGAAGGTAATGCACTATAGTCCTCTTCTTTTCTCTGGGTTTGCTCTGTCTTGGCATCTCCCCCTGCTTGGAAGCCTACAGATCCCTCCCCACTTTGGAAGCAGCTGATTATTCCGGCCCATTCCGAGAGCCATCCCTGCCAGCTTGATCAGTTGGGGACTTCTGGACACAACAAAGTACATGCTCACATCTCTCCACATTGTGGTACCTAACACTGGGTGTCCACATGTGTATATCAGGCCACTGAGAATCACTTTGGATCATTTTTTGGGACGAGGCCCCACCCACCTCCCAACACTCCCTCACCTTCACTCCAATTTGAAAAGAAAGACTTTTTCACAGTTTTTTGCACTTTTGTTTTGGACTGAATGCATATGATTTTGGTATTAACCCGGATACCATCCATGTACCTTTGAACACTTGGTTCATTATTTGTTTAGCGCACTTTGGTAATGTTTTCTATATTGCCATCCTCTCACGTTTAATTTAATTTTCAGTGCTGCTTTCACTTCACTTTTCATCACTTTAGGACTGCGCACCTATTTTCTTTCACAATATATATATATATATATATATATATATATATATATATATATATATATATATATATATATATAATATATATATAATATATGTATACATAATATATGTATACATACATATAATATGTATAATAAATGTATACAATTGGTTTGGGCTGCTCATTCACAAGAATTACATGCTTTCAGCACCTAAAATAATGGTACCGCTTTCAGCACCTAAAATCCAAAAGAATCATACCGCCAGGGAGGTTAAAACTATATATTCACTAAAAATTCTCTAAATTCATTTAGATATAAACACAGCAAATTTCACAAAATTCCTGCTGAATTCCTACTGAATATAAAAGCTTAACCTGTATTGAGTTAATAAATAACAAATATTTGTAATTTTTAAATTACCCCTTTTTGCAAAATGGTGAAAATTTAACGTACGCAAAAATGTAAATAACCACATACTAGAAGCCTCACCAACAAGATGGGAGAGCTGGAGCTGCTGATGTATGAGGACTTAGATTTTGTGGGGATTTCAGAGACTTGGTTTGACAGCTCTCATGATTGGCTGGCGACCATTCAGGGGTATTCCCTTTATCGCAGAGATAGAGAAGGTAAAAAAAGGGGGAGGGGTATGTCTGTATAGTAAGAACAGTGTACAGGTAAATAGGAGGGACAATATTAATAATGGAGCTAAGGAGGAGGTAGAATCCCTATGGGTAGAACTTTAAAGGGAAGGCACAATGGGGGAAGTAATATTGGGCGTATGCTATAGGCCCCCAAACCAGAGGGAGGAGGGGGAGGGGGGCCTCCTTTCACAGATTGAAATGCAGCAAGGATGGGAAATGTAATTATAATGGGGGACTTTAATTATCCAGATATAGACTGGGCAGAAGGAACCACGCATTCATCCAAGCCTCAGCAGTTCCTAAATGTTTTGCAGGACAATTTCATGGGTCAGATGGTGAACGGACCAACAAGAACCAATGCAGTACTAGACCTACTGATTACCAACAATACAGACCTGATCATGGATATGGAAATATGGGGCAACTTAGGAAACAGCGAGCATAGGTCAATTCGTTTTAGTATTAATCATAGTAATAGGAAATACAAGGGTAATGTAAGGACACTGAATTTTCAAAAGAGCCAACTTTCCAAAACTGTGCTCTTTGGTAGAAAATATTAAATGGGATAGAACTAGAGATCGACCGATTATCGGCAACACCGATATATCGGGGGCCAATGTGCACTTTCCCCGATGTACTTTGCCCTGTATCGGCCTTTGGATTTACCGATATTGCCAATATTTTTGTGACGTCATTCTGTATGTTGCGCGCACACGTTCTGCCTTCTAACACCGCCTCCCACGCCTGCGCAGGCCCATACGTGTCGCTATTTCACAGTGCGTGCTGCACTTAAGACTGCCTCCCACAGCCTTGTTTTACAGCCAGCTGCAGTTGGGTCACGCTGTCAGCCATCCATCCATCCACCCACAGGCCCTGGCCTCAGCCACCCACCACAACAGGGTGCCAGCCCAGCGAGCAAGCAACCAGCTACCCAGATGACACCAAGCCAGCCACCCGCCGCCACCGTGACCAGTGTTCCAGCAAGCCAGCTACCCGCCACAACAGGCCAGGGTGAGTGAGTGACACCAAGCCAGCCACCCACACAGCAGGGTGACAGCAAGCCAGCCACCCACCACAGTGTTCCTGCAAGCCAGCCACCCACCACAGTGTTCCTGCAAGCCATCCACCCATAACAGGGTGACGCCAAAGCAAGCCAGCCAGCCACCACAATGTTCCTGCAAGCCAGCCACCCATACCAGGGTGACACCAAGCCAGCCATCCACCACAGTGTTCCTGCAAGCCAGCCACCCATAAAAGGGTGACACCAAGCCAGCCAGCCAGCCACAACAGTGTTCCTGCAAGCCATCCACCCATAACAGGGTGATACCAAGCAAGCCAACCAGGCACCACAGAGACTGTTCCTGAAAGCCAGCCACCCATAACAGGGTGACACTAAGCCAGCCATCCACCACAGTGTTCCTGCAAGCCAGACACCCATAACAGGGTGACACCAAGCAAGCCAACTATGCACCACAGAGACTGTTCATGAAAGCCAGCCACCCATAACAGGGTGACACCAAGCCAGCCATCCATTACAGTGTTCCTGCAAGCCATCCACCCATAACAGGGTGACACCAAGAAAGCCAACCAGGCACCACAGAGATTGTTCCTGATAGCCAGTCACCCATAACAGGGTGACACCAAGCCAGCCAGCCACCACAGTGTTCCTGCAAGCCAGCCACTTTTCCTGAAAGCCAGCCACCAATAACAAGGTGACACCAGTCACCAAGCCAGCCAGGGTGACACTAAGCCAGCCAGCCACCACAGTGTTTCTGCAAGCCATCCACCTATAACAGGGTGACACCAAGCCAGCCAGCCTAAAGAAGTGTTCTTGCAAGCCAGCCACCCATAGCAGGGTGACATCAAGCCAGCCAGCCAGAACAGGGTGATGCCAGCCAGCCACACTGCCAGGCGTCAGCCACCAACCCACAACAGGGTGCCAGTGCCAGCATCAGCAACAACTTCAGCAAGCAATTTCTTTCATCTTTTTTGTGTCTTTCAAGTTGAAATGGAGATGGATAAGGAGAGAGAGAGTAAAAATGTGGTCTGGGACAATTTCTTCTCTCAACTATCTCCAGGAAAAGCAGCAGTGTGCAACACATGTACAAACAACATAAGCATGGGATCAGTAACTGCAAAAATACGTCAAATCTTTGGGCCCATCTAAGAGTTCATCATATTGAATTGTGTCATGCAGCACAGAAAAAAACAAAATGAATATAAATGTGATTTTGATTCAATTTTAATACCTCCTCCACCATCCCAGGCGACAATAACAGATATGTTTGTGGGAAAAAAAACAGATGTCACTGTCTAGATTCAGATGGAAGATCCCAACTGCTGGACAGAGTAATCACAGAGATGATTGTCACTGATAACCAGCCATTTACAATGGTGTCTGACTCAGGATTTAAGCGGTTGATGTCCATGCTTGAGCCAAGCTACACACTGAAGAGTGAGAATTATTATCAAACCGAATTGCTGACAAAGCTACACCAAACGGTAGTTGACAAAGTAAAGGCTATGCTGCAACCAGAGAATGATGGCAACTCACTCTCATTCACGATGGACTGCTGGTCACAAACAGAGTTAGAGTCACTACTGATTCTTACATGCCACTTCATTGACAGCGGATGGACAAAAAGGCAATTGGTGTTGAATACAAAAGTGATGCAAGGATCCCACACAGCACAGTACAGTACAGTAGAGAAATGTTTCTTGGCATGCTTGAAGAATGGGGAATCAGCAAACACAGAGTGATGCTTGTGCAACTTCGAGACAATGGAGCAAACACACCTAAAGGAATGAGGCTTGCTGATATGTCAGACCTTTGTGTCATCATGGCACACAACACCCTCCAACTTTCAAATGGTGGTCTGTCAAACCAAAGAGCTTTGATTGATATATGTTTTGAGAAGCAAGAAGAAATTAAAAATGTTGTGCTTGCAAGTCTTTTGAATCCTTGATACAAGAACCATGCTTTCTCTTCTGATGATGTATTGGCTAAGGTGAAACAGAAGATATTCAACAAGAGGTGCAGGAGGTTCCTGCCAAAAAGACAAGTCCAGAACACTATTTTTATGAAGAGCAGCATGCTGAAAAAACAGACAAATGTCCAAAAATACGTCAACGAACAGAAGTGAATCTTCTTCATCGTCATCGACTTGATCAGGACATGTTCAGTGTTTTAGTGTAGCCTCATGCAGAGGATTAAATTTCTTCTGAATCTGCAACATTAGCCTGGATGATGAACTTGATCTCTATTTGAAAGAAGCCGTAATTGACAGAAGAAGTCATCCTCTTCAGTGGTGGAGAGAAAAATGAGGCACGCTACAAAAGACTTGCTTCCCAAGCTAGAAGATACCTCTCTCTCTCTCTCTGCTCCTCTGTCCTCCACTCCTCTTGAGCATGTTTATGAAGTGGCAGCATTGTATGAACAAAACAGAAGACCTTTAACAGGTGACCATGGACATGCTGAAATTTTCTGCTTTCTGCAGTATAATATTGTTCTACTTAACTGGGAGTATTGAAAAGAGTAGTGTCCACTACAGTGACTCCATTCCAATCCACTGTCTAGCTGTTGCCTACCTTTTTTTCTAGCAATGTAGTGTAGCTGTAGTTGCAGTGAGTGCCCTACTGCTAAGAGTCCAATCCAATTCAATGTGTAGCTGTTGCCTAGCTTTTTTTTCTAGCAGTTTTGCACTGACTGCTGTAGTTGCAGTGAGTGTCCTACTGCAGAGGTAGTCCACTGAGTGACTCCAATCCAAATTCACTGTCTAGCTGTTGCCTAGCTTTTTTTCTAGCAGTTTTGCACTGACTACTGTAGTTGCAGTGAGTGCCCTACTGCAGAGGTAGTCCGCTGAGTGACTCCAATCCACTGTCTAGCTGTTGCCTAGCTTTTTTCTAGCAGTTTTGCACTGACTGCTGTAGTTGCAGTGAGTGCCCTACTGCTAAGAGTCCAATCCACTGTGAAGCTGTTGCCAAGCTTTTTTTCTAGCAGTATTGCACTGACTGCTGTAGTTTGTGAGTGCCCTACTGCAGAAGTAGTCCACTTTCTCCAATCCAATCCACTGTCTAGCTGTTGACTTGATTTTTTCTAGCAGTATTGCATTGACTACAGTAGTTGCAGTGAGTGCCATACTGCAGACAGAGGTAGTCCTCCACTGACTCCAGTCCAATCCACTGTGACATGTGTAGCTGTTGCCTTGCTCTTTTTCTAGCAGTTTTGCTCTGACTGCCCTGCATTAGTTGCAGTCAGTGCCTTACTGCGAGGTAGTCCTCCTCCACTGACTAAAGTCCATCCAATCCACTGTGTATGTGTATTTTGTGTAGCTGTTGTTGTTACCTAGCTTTTTTTCTAGCAGTTTTTCACTGACTGCACTGCAGTAAAATATTGCAGTCAGTGAGTCCACTACTGCAGCACTTTATTATGCATTAATGCACAATCAGATGATATGAAATGCAAAGCAAATGTCCCTGCAATTGAAGTTTTCATATCAGTTTTTATGCAGTTAAGTGTGAAGAAAGACCACTTAATGTTAATAAATAAAGATTAACATGTTTATTAAGAGATTTGGGTCGCATTTTGTGTTTTCTTTTGGTTAATTTTTACATGTGTGAATATATCGACCAATATCAGCTGATACCGATATGCGATCGGCAAAATATCGGTATCGGCAACGAAAAAACGATATCGGTCAATCACTAGATAGAACCGTGGGAACAAAGAACACGGAGGAAAAATGGGAGTGCAAGTACATACTAAACAAAGGGATTGGCCAGTGCATTCCAAAAGAGGAATACATTTAAAAGAGCAAAAATAAACCCTGGGTGGTTAAACTCCAACATAAAAAGGCATATTAATACTAAAGAAAAGGCATTAAAAAAATACAAGGCTGATGGGGTCATTGGCAGCATTCCAACTGTACAAAGAGTGCAATAAGAAATGTAAAGGCAAAATCAAGGCAGCTAAAATAGAACGCGAGAGTCATATAGCAGAAGAGAGTGAAAAAAAAAAAAACAAGAAATTCTTTAAGTATATAAGTAGTAAGAAAGCGAGACCAGAACACATTGGGCCCATAAAAGATGATGAAGGGAATCTGGCCACAGAGGACAGTGAGAAGGCCAAAATGCTAAATAATTTCTTCTCTTCAGTCTTCACAAAAGAATTGGGAGGCTACACTAACCCAGCTTGTAATGATAAATTAAATAATACACCTCAGGAAGTACCCCGTGGTTAACAGAAGATAGACTTAGAACTAAACTAGAGAAACTTAACATAAATAAATCACCGGGACTGGATCGCTTGCACCCCAGGGTTCTTAAAGAACTCAGCCAGGGGATAGCTAGACCATTATTCTTGATCTTTACGGATAGTATACAGACGGGAATGGTGCCAGCTGATTAGAAAAAAGCCAACGTTGTACCAATATTTAAAAAAGGGCCGAGATATATCCAGGGTAACTATATACCTTTCAGCCTAACATCAGTAGTCTGCAAGATTTTGGAGGGGATGTTAAGGGACTATATACAAGCCTTTAGTAATGAAAACTGTATTATTAGTAGTAATCAGCATGGATTCATGAAAAATTGTTCTTGCCAGACCAATCTATTAACCTTCTATGATGAAGTGAGTTACCATCTAGTTAAAGGAAGGCCTGTGGATGTGGTGTATCTGGATTTTGCAAAGGCATTTGACACAGTTCTCCACAAATGCTTACTGTTCAAACTAAGGTACCTAGGTATGGACCATAGGGTGAGTACCTGGATAGAGAACTGGCTCCAGGGGAGAGTCCAGAGGGTGGTGATAAATGGGGAGTGCTCAGCATCTGTACTGGGACCAATCTTGTTGAATTTATTCATAAATGATCTAGAGGAGGGGATATCCAGCACACTCTCGGTATTTGCAGATGATACTAAACTAAGCAGGGCAATAACTTCTATGCAGAATGCGGAGACCTTACAAGCAGACCTGAACAAAATAATGGGGTGGGCAACTACATGGCAGATGAGGTTTAATGTTGAAAAATGTAAGGTAATGCACTTGGGCGTCAGAAACACGAAAGCAAGCTACTCGCTGGGGGGGGGGATCTCTGGGTGAATCTAAGATGGAAAAGGACCTGGGGGTCCTGGTGGACAACAGGCTTGTTAGTGGCATGCAACGCCAAGCCGCTGCAAGCAAAGCCAACAGAATACTGACGTATATAAAAGGGGATTATCTCCAGAAATAAAGAGATTATTCTACCATTTTACAAGACTCTGGTCCCGCCACATCTGGAGTATGCCGTCCAGTTCTGGGCACCGGTCCTCAGAAAGGATGTGCTGGAACTGGAGATAGTCCAGAGAAGGGCAACAAAAATAATTAGGGAAATGGAGGATCTCAGCTATGAGGAAAGACTACAAGCATTGATCTTATTCTCTCTGGAGAAGAGAAGCTTGAGAGGGGATATGATATCAATGTACAAATACTGTTTTGGTGACCTTAGCATAAGGAACAAACTTTTCAATGAAAGGGAATTTAATAAGACACGTGGCCACTCAAATTGGAGGAAAAACGGCGGGGAGCATCGATAGTTTCAAAAAACTATTAGACGGGCACCTTAAAGACCACAACATAAAGGGGTATACAATGTATGGTTAACATCAAACACACACACATCATAGGTTGAACTGGAACTGGATGGACTGATGTCTTTTTTCGACCTCACTAACTATGTAACATTTCTCTAAAAATCTGAAGGTTTTCATTGTTCCCTTACAACTTTCAGAGTTTGTTAACCCCCCCCCCCCCCCCCAAACCATATATTTTCTGAAAGCATAGGACCAGTAGAATAAAAGGAAGGTGCTACTGATTTTTAAGGCCCCATGATATTTGCACAAATGTTTATCAAATCAATATTTTCGCCAAACATACACTAAAAGCATTATTAGCAGATACAAACACAGCACAGTTTACCAAATCCCTGCTAAATTCCTTCTAAATATAAAAGTTTAACCTGTATTGAGTTAATAAATAACACATATTTGTAAATTTTAAATTGCACCTTTTTCTGAAATGGTAAAAACTAAACGTGCACAAAACTATAAATAACCACATTTCTGTAAAGATCTGGAGGTTTAAAACACCCCCCCAAACTATACATTTTCTGAAAGCAAAGGGCCAGTACAATACAAAGAAGGTGCTACTGATTTTTAAGGCACCGCGATATTTGCGTAAATGTTTATCAAACCAATATTTTCGCTAAAAATACACTAAAATCATGATTGGTGGATTCATACATGGAAATTTACAAAATTCCTACTAAATATAAAAGTTAAAACTGTATTGATTTAATAAATAACAAATATTTGTACATTTTTAATTGCTCCTTTTTGTGAAATGGTATAAACTGAATGTACGCAAAACTGTAAATAAAAAATTAACTCTAAACATCTAGAGGTTACCATTTTTCACTTACAGCTTTCAGAATTGGAAAGGTCCCCTCAGACTAGGTTCACACTGGTGTGATGCGGGAAACCCTGTGAATCCAGTGCGGGTTCTCACATCGCAACTGAATCGCCGGCAGTTCACACTGCCCTCTGCGAACTGTCAATACAAAGTTAAAGCGGTAGTATAGTCAAAAAAGAAAAAAAAACCCTGCAAGACAAAGGCATAATGAGCTAGTATGCATCGCATACTATCTCATTATGAAAACTTACCTTAGAACGAAGCCCCGACACGGACCCCCGGACAACGCTGTGGGAGCAGACATGATCCCTCGGCGTCTTTTCCGGGTTCGTCGGCTCCGGCGCTGTGAGTGGCAGGAGCTGCGATGATGTCATCCCGCGCATGCGCGCGGTGGATTAACTTTCCGGCAACTTCCCGGCAAGGAACTCTGAAGGTCCGCCGGACCTTCAGAGTGCATGCACCGCTAGCGTCAGCGGCTGCAAGCAGTGCAAATATCTCCTAAACTGTGCAGGTTTAGGAGATATTAATTGTACCTACAGGTCAGCCTTATTATTATTATTATTTCAGGTACTTATATAGGCTTGCCTGTAGGTAAAAGTCCTAAAAATTGGTATACTACCGCTTTAATGACACCCCCAGTTTGGTTTGCAGATCGCAGTGTGAACTGTGAATTCGGACAGGAATCTAATCCTTTCATGTTGTTAGTTCTGCCCTTCTGCTGGCCATCTCTTACCACAACTTTCTGAATTCCATACACGCTTTGCAGCTTCTCCTCTGCTGTTCACTTTCAATTTCTGAGGACTACATATTCCATGGTACCTTATTTCCCTGAAAGCTGTGATTCTTTTACTGACTACCCCTCCTAAAACTCCTCCTTTTAGCACCTCTGTAGTTCAGAAGGCAGGCTCTGTGAATTCTGTGACACAGTAAAACCTACGCACAGAACACAGAATTGGATAAAGAAAATGTGTGGGGAACTCCACAAAGTAAGTTTACAAACTTCAAGATTGTTCAAATTAATAGGAATAGGCTAGAAACATTTGAAATGCAATGTGGATATGGAAATTTAACCATTTAAGACCATTTGACTCTGTAGTGTACACCATCCTCCCAAGAATCTCCTATGACTTAGACCTAGACATAGTTTTAGGGACTGATTGGTATAACATTCAGCTGCAGCTTATAACTAAGGATGTTTACCAAACTAGTGACACAAACAAGGCTTAATGATGGATCATTGTTAATGGTTTTTGTTTGTTTTTCAGGGAAAACAAGTGGAGGAAACCACATGATTACAACTGTATATATTTGTATTATATATATACATATGTGTATATGCTCTTATATTTGGACATCAATGCTTGGTCTCTTGAAGAGGTTTAATGGAACCAAACATAATATAACACAAACAAAGTTTGCATCAAATGCAACTGCTCTGGGATCTCCCAATCACACTTTTATTCCATTCACTCTGAGTAAAAAGAATGCTGCGATTTAACAGACAAGTGCTGCAGAAATGTCAATATGGCATACTATGACTCTCCTAAGATTATATTATACATCTGCCCCCCAATGTATTTTATATAGACTATGAAAATGTATGATGTACAATAAAAGTATCTACAATGTACTTGAAACCTCCTATGAACTTTTGTAATATTCAGTTTTGGTTCTAAGCAGTGATAAGCAAATTGATTTTCAAATCAGGCAAACTGCTTATTTTTGATTCTCCTCATCATATGCATGCTGGTTTGTGCATTCTTCAGAGAAGCACGCAATTTGTGATTCATGATTGCCTGATTTTCTGCCGATCCACAGACCTACATCCAAAAAAAAAAAAAAAAAAAAATTATAATTAAGCCTGCCACCTGGGCTTGGGCCAGAGAAACTTGGAAATTTGTCCTAAAAAGTTGATCAAAATATTTTATTTTTCAGTTGTAATTGTAGTTCTGGACTATCAAATTATTGACAAATATGCTAATATAATCAAAAGATCAGAGCGTTAGTGGCGCTTATAATTAATCAAAAATTACATAAGTCCTTCAACTTGTGCACAAACGAAAGGCCATAAAAGGATTTGTCCATATAAACACCCGGTGAGGATTAATAATTCATGGGATGGTAGGTTATAACTACAGGAACAAACTTGTATATAGACCGTCACCACACCTTGTGAAATACCGCTCCCTTTGGATATTAAACTCACCAGAGCTACAAACTGATACGCTGTTCAATCAGATCCACTTTCCTTGTCATGGGCTCCTATTCAAATCAATACCCATTCCAGACAACCTCTCGGGCTCTCTCGCTCCAGCTAGATCAGTTTGGCCGGTAGTCATAGACTAGTCAAAGGCTAGATCAGTCCCTGACCAGGGATTACCGTGGGACAGTACGGTGGTGAGAGATGCAGATATGTTTGATTCAATGTGTTTATACCTGATATATTGTGTAAGCGCAACTATGTGTGTGGGGGGGGGGGGGTGTTATTTACAATGAAGCTATTTAACTGAGTTACGCTATAAGTGTGTTCCCTTTTCTATGACTACCAGCCAAACTGATCTAGTTGGAGCGTGAGGGCCTGAGAGGTTGTCTGGAATGGGGATTGATTTGAATAGGAGCCCATGACAAGGAAAGGGGATCTGATTGAACAGCATATCTGTATGTAGCTCTGGTGAGTTTAATATCCAAAGGGAGCAGTATTTCACAAGGTGTGGTGACGGTCTATATACAAGTTTGTTCCTGTAGCCATAACCTACCATCCCATTAATTATTAATCCTCATCGGGTGTTTATATGGACAAATCCTTTTATGGACATTCGTTTGTGCACAAGTTGAAGGACTTATGCAATTTGTAATTAATTGTAAGCGCTCCTAATGCTCTGTTCTTTTGATTATATTAGCATATTTGTCATATATTTGTTTGTGTATAGTAGCTGCTGTAGACTTTTATTTTGATTTTTTTATCTTATTTTATTTTACCACTACTGTATAAGTGCTGAGTGGGGACATTTTTTTTATTGCTTTCAGTTTTTTGACGATCAAATAACTGTTTTGTTTATGTGGACTAAAGGTTCTGATATACCCCAAGCTTCAATCTCTTATGTATGTTATTGAAGTGCTTTCCGTATTCATTCTAGTTTTGGCATCATACAATGTATTAAAGAGGTTTATACAAGTCCAGTCTGGGATTTCATCAATGATTAAAAACATCCTCTGTTACCAATGGTAGTTGTGTCTTTCACCTCTCCTGTACGTGAAATGTTTGTATTTAAAATGTTACCAGTATTAGTGTTGAGAAGCAATCTGTAATTCTGTACTCAGATGCTGCAGATGACCAGGGTGGCAATCAGTGGCCTAACAAGAAATGTATCATGCTTTAAGACCGCTGGACACTACTGGACCATTTCTAATCTCTTTGGACATGATTGTCTTCAGTGGTTGGAGTTTATCGCACAGAGAGACTTTCCAGTATGATGGAAAATTGTCTTGCGAAACCCGATGCTTTTCTCCCCATTAAAAAAGAGGGAAGGATTAAATTGTGCACTACTCGTAACAACAGAAAAGAACTTTGCCAGGTCTCAGCACTTCAATGACTCTGGAAGATATCTGCCTATTTCTGCGCAGATTAAGCTGGACACACATTACAATCTGATTGTACAATCTCTGTGGGGTTGCAATTGAATGCAACGTAGCTCTTGAACTGTAAACTGTAACCTCTGTTTAGCTTAAATCTCAGTTGAGCAGGCTCCATGAATCTATGAAATCTGTAGCTATATTTTTCACTTAGTTATTTTTATACCCTGTGTAGTTTTTATAGCAGTACACTGCCCATGTTTGTGATATAGACCATTTTATATTTATTCAATTTTACTTTTGACAGGCCACATGGTTTTTCTAAGGGTGTAGTGTACACTATCCTTAAGCAGTAGGTTTAATGTCAAGAAGTACTGTTTTATATCTATCTACATTATATATACTAATGGTCAAAAGTATTGGGACGCCTGCCTTAACACGTGCATAAACTTTAATGGCATCCCAGTCTTAGTCCACAGGGTTCAATATTGAATTGGCCCACCCTTTGCAGCTATAACAGCTTCAATACTTCTGGGAAGGCTGTCCACAAGGTTTAGGAGAATGTCTATGGGAATGTTTGACCATTCTTCCAGAAGCACATTTGGAGGAACTTGACTGGCTGAATTCTGTAAATTCAAATACACTTGTGCCAAAGAAACTGAACAACTTAAATTGAATTAGAACAGCTGCTGCTTCAAGCCGCAGAGGTCATATGATGTGTATAAATTAACCACAATAAAATATGGGATCAGCAACGCAAGTTAAAAAAAAAAATCAATAAATGGTTTATCAAACATAGTACAGTATTAAGTGAAGGTCCATAAAGATATGGATAAGTGAATTTGGGGTGAGGGAACTTGACAGGCTGAATTCTGTGACACAGCAGTTCCTGCGTACAGGAAATAGTGAATATGTCACCGAATTTGAGTCACAGAACCCAATAGAACACCTTTGGCATTAATTAGAGCGGAGACTGCAAGCCAGGCCTTCCCGTCCAAGATTAGTGCCTGACCTCAAAAATGCGCTTCTGGAAGAATGGTCAAACATTCCCATAGACGCACTCCTAAACCTTGTGTACAGCCTTCCCAGAAGAGCTGAAGCTGTTATAGCTGCAATGGGTGGGCCAACACAAAATTGAACTCTACGGACTTGACTGGGATGCTATTAAAGTTCATGTGCGTATAAAGGCAGGCATCCCAATACTTTTGAGGCAATATAGTGTGTGTTTGTGTATATATATATATATAAATATATATATATATATTGTAAGGGATTAGCTCGGTGGTAGGCGTATGGGTGACCCCTTTGGGGGTGCGTTTTCACAGAGATAGCCGATTAGAGGTTGAAAAACAAGACTGATTTATTCATGCAATTTACTTAACACAATTGCAAGCATCAAAACAGCCAAAATAAAATAAAAGACAAAATAAATCCTTGCCTCTGTGGGCGGCTACCTTCTCACGCTGGAACCTACCTAAGAAGTCTTTCCAACCTACTGTTGGGCCGACACTGCTGATCCTACAGCAGACACTCAAATGTCCATTTGTTTGCTTTTCACACAGCACAAACATTGTCCATTGAACATGTCCCTTTGTTTCTTTCACATCAACACATGTTCATTTATAACAGGATCCTTTACTCTTCACACTCTTCACATGAAACACTTTGTCTTCTCACCTTTGAGACGTCTTCACTCGTGGTTACCCTCCTTAGCTTCACATCGCTGTAGGGGGTCTTCTCCCATGCTCACCAGCTTGTCGGGAGGCACACATCCGACTGTCCCCCTCTCCCAGCCCACACGGCGACAGGCGGCAGCAGTCCTTCTCCCATGCCCACACGGCGTCGGGAGGTACACGTATGTCTGTCCTCCTCTCCCAGCCTACACGGCGACAGGAGGCAGCACTCAATAGATTTTCTCTGGACAAATTATAGAGTCCTTGATCTCCTCATTCTGAACAGCTGAATGGTTTTCAACTTCCTGCTGGCTCTCTCTGCAGCCAACACCCTATAGTATCAGTGAACTTTCAAAGCAGGTGGGAATGTGTCTCCTCTCAGTGACTACATTCCCAGATTTACCTGACTTCCTGTCACATACCCCCCCCTCTTGTTTCAACCCTAGGGTTGGGACACATATTTCCAGGCACGCATGTGTCAGGCACTGCTGACTCACTGATAAGCCTCCTATTATCCTCAAGCTTCCGGATGAAACTGTTTTGTCATCTTCATTGACAGATTTCTCATAAATGCCACACAGTTTGTCTCTCATCTCATATACACATTCTTCAACTGCATTTTTGGCATCATTTTGCTCCTTCTCGTTTCTGTCATCTTCATTGACAGCTTTCTCATAAATGTCAGACAGCTTGTCCCTCATAACCGTCTGTCCAATCCACCATGGAGGACCGTGATCCATAGGCAACTCAATTGGGCTAGTCTTAATGTCTTCAACATTCTTAAGACGCCTCTCTCTGCAATCCATAAATGTTTTCCACAAAACTTTGAGAACCTTTGCTTCACTAAGCTTTGTTCCAAGTAGGGACTCTTGACATCCCTCTGTGACTTGAGTTGCCTCTCCATACATCTGTACACAATCATTGACTTTTTGTTGTAAAAGGGAATGATCTTCCTTCTTGAGCTTTGCTTGCTCTAAGATGCTGTGCAGAGGATTTTCCAATTGAGACAACAGGCTGTCACATATTTCTTCAAAGTGACCCCTGTTCCTTTTCCCAGAGATATCAATATCATTCAAACATTTCATATTCATAGGCAGATCTGAAGCATTTGCACTCATCAACTTCTTAAACTTTTCGCCCTCCTGAGCGAGTCGCAGTAAAGGCCTACTATTTGATTTGATATTCAGTTTATATTTCTTGCCAAACTCTTCACAGAAGTAGCCAACCAGAACATCATCAACTTTCCTTCCACCAACATCGGGGTTAAAGGCAACAACACAGTTGAACCCAGCGATCTGGGTGGTATCCATTATAGACCTCCTCTCTGCATCAGTGAAGAAGCATGGAACTGCAACACATTCTTTTACAGGTTTCTTCAATGCACTTTCTGCTGAACTATTTGACCGCTCAAGGTCACCTAGTTCCTTTTCTCTATCTGAATTCCACATGGAATGCATCTCAAGATCACGATCAAACTTCTGCCACCCGTCTTTCACCAGTTCCATTTTGGAAACACTCCCTGAAAGGCACTTATTCATTTGCTTCACGTTTTCACCAACAGCCTTAGTTTTCTCCACTAGGTTTTCAGCCTGAACTGAGAAATCATCACATTTCTTACTCAGCTCCTTTGTTTGCTGAAGTTCTAATGATACATTTTCCAATGCTTGAAGTTTTTGAAGGAACGGTTTATTCCAAAGGGGTGATTCAAGCCACATGTCGTCACATTTCTGAGGCTCACTCAGGACAGACCCCAAAACACTGATCCTTTTAAAAACTGCATCAGGCACACTATCCCCTCTTTGGGACAGATCCTCTGTTGCCTGGAATTCCTCTTCCAGTTCCTGCAACGGAATCTTCATCTCTTCTAGTTGCTGTTCTAAGGCTCGCTTAGACTTTTCTAGCTCCTGAACGCTTTTCACAACATCATCCTTGGAGCTGACCAATTCTTCCATTTCTGTACGCAGCTGTTTAACACTTTCTAGTTCAGCCTTACACTCTAGAGCTTCCTCCAAAGAGCGAGCCAAGAACAGGGCTTTGCTCTCGTTATCACGCGCCTCCGTTTCTGCACGTGCGCGTTCTTCTGCATATTTTGCAGACACATTCTTCTCTTCACCAAGCATCTGATCAAACTTCTTTTTCACATCTTCAACACACTGTAATGAACCAACGCTTTCTTCCATGCGTTTTTTCATAACCGCTATCTGAGCTTGCAATGTTGCGACTTGCTCTGATAGGTTTTTCTTTGCTTCCGCCTCCTCTTTTAATTGTTCCAGGAAGCCATTTTTCTCATCTTCCATTTGTTTGAGCTTTGTGCTAAAACTCAGCCTTTGACACCTCTCTTCCTGTAAGAGTTCCTGCGTGTCTTGCAGCTGCGATTCCAAGATAGAAAAATCTTCCGCAATTTCTCTAGATTTTCTGTCTGCTTGAGAAAGCTGATTTGTAACATTGTCCAACTCAACCTGCAGTCGGTTTGCCTTCTCTGACAGCTTAGCACACAATCGGTCACCTTCTGACACCTTGACTTGCGATTCCAGAAGCTGTGCCTCTACTTTTTCCCTCTTATGTTCACAATCTTCTTTTCCCTGCATAAGAGCCTTCACCTCATTGGCTAGTTTCTGGGAATGAGACTGTAATTCTGCCACACAGGCTTCTTTCTCCTTTAACTGCTGCTGGAAACGTTGGGCTTCACCTTTCCAACTTTCACAGTCTGCACGTAATTCATCTACCACATTGCTCAAAGTGGTGAGCTCATACACAGTACTCAGTAATTTAGCCTCTCTTTCACTTTTCTCGTTGTCGCTGAGAGACAATGTCGCTTTCAGAGCAACATTCTGTTCCTGCGACTCCTGCAGGTCTATTTTTGTAACTTCCAAACACTGAAGACTTTTTTCCAGCTGATTACGCAACTCCAACATTTCACACATACTTTGCTTCTGCAAAGTCTGAATTTCAATTTCCTTTTCCATGAGGATGGTATCTTTCTCCTTTATAGTGTCTTGACATTTTTGCAACTCGACCAAAAGAAGAGCAGTGGATTCTTCCCACTGTAACACATGAGACTTGAGTAGTTCATTCATTTCCTGCAAGTTTCTATGCTCCATTTTAAGCAATTCCAAGGCTTGTTCCTTTTCTTCCATTTTCCGTTGCAAGGCATCCAACTCAGCCCTGCACACATACTCGGTTTCCTCCAAACCGATGGCCTCCATTGGCTGCTGGCGTCTCTGTTTCCAGCCTGCCATGCTCTCTTGATGAGCCTTTTGTTGAGCTGCAAAGCTCCGTTGTTTCAGCATCTCCCCCATTTTGGGTTTACTTTTCATCTGAGCACACTGCGTCTCCATAGCAGTTTCATCAGTGTTGCTAGGGACAACAACCTTCCTCTTTAGTAGACTCTCTTTAGGCATGGATGGGGCTGGTTCAGACGGTAACATCCCCTCCATCCATAGAATCCGGTCTCTCATTTCATCTATCTTTGCATTTTTCAGGCGTTTGGATCGCCCCATCTTCAATAACTCCACAAATTTTTCACAGTCCAGCAAAAAATTTTCAGACCACTGTCTCTTTAACACATGTAGTTTTTCTCTCTCTTGCAAGATCTCTTTTCCTGCACACACAGTTTGTGCAATCACTTGCACCAGACACAACAAAGTTCATCAAATAATTTTGAGACCGCTGTCTCTAAAACACTTTTTTTTTTTTTTTCTGTCAGGATCTTCTCTCCTGCACACATAGATTGTGCAATCTCATGCACCAGATAAAGTTCATCAAACATTTGCACTTCCTTGCAGGGATCTCTGCTTATGCCCACTGCATACCTCCACCATATGTAAGGGATTAGCTCGGTGGTAGGCGTATGGGTGACCCCTTTGGGGGTGCGTTTTCACAGAGATAGCCGATTAGAGGTTGAAAAACAAGACTGATTTATTCATGCAATTTACTTAACACAATTGCAAGCATCAAAACAGCCAAAATAAAATAAAAGACAAAATAAATCCTTGCCTCTGTGGGCGGCTACCTTCTCACGCTGGAACCTACCTAAGAAGTCTTTCCAACCTACTGTTGGGCCGACACTGCTGATCCTACAGCAGACACTCAAATGTCCATTTGTTTGCTTTTCACACAGCACAAACATTGTCCATTGAACATGTCCCTTTGTTTCTTTCACATCAACACATGTTCATTTATAACAGGATCCTTTACTCTTCACACTCTTCACATGGAACACTTTGTCTTCTCACCTTTGAGACGTCTTCACTCGTGGTTACCCTCCTTAGCTTCACATCGCTGTAGGGGGTCTTCTCCCATGCTCACCAGCTTGTCGGGAGGCACACATCCGACTGTCCCCCTCTCCCAGCCCACACGGCGACAGGCGGCAGCAGTCCTTCTCCCATGCCCACACGGCGTCGGGAGGTACACGTATGTCTGTCCTCCTCTCCCAGCCTACACGGCGACAGGAGGCAGCACTCAATAGATTTTCTCTGGACAAATTATAGAGTCCTTGATCTCCTCATTCTGAACAGCTGAATGGTTTTCAACTTCCTGCTGGCTCTCTCTGCAGCCAACACCCTATAGTATCAGTGAACTTTCAAAGCAGGTGGGAATGTGTCTCCTCTCAGTGACTACATTCCCAGATTTACCTGACTTCCTGTCACAATATAAATATATGTTTTGTTATATGGAAAAGCGGACATGTGCTCTATGGCTTCATGTAAAGTGTGTTTTTTTAATAAATGGACCTGGTTCAGAGATGGTTTAACTAGTAGAAAGAAAAATTTACAAATGGGTAGCAATCCCCTTTACTGTTTCACACAGTGTTTTTATGGCATACCACTTTATACCCAATTTATATCTTTTTTATGAAACAACTTTCAAAATTCTTGTATTTTTTAGATTATGCGCCTGTACTTTCGATTTTCCAGAATAAAAAGATGTAAAAGTGCATATACAATATATTTATATATTTTTTTTTTTCCAGCTGAGCATAGGCAATGTCAATTTTGAGAGTTTATATTATAAATGTTATCCACAGCAGAGAGGAGAAAACAGCCTCGCCTGCAATATTTTCTTCTTTATTCTGAAATTGAGTTGAATTGTATTCCAATCAAGTGGCCCATCATGAATTCTTGCTATGATTCACATTATGCTATAAAACTAATTGTTTTATGTATATCATTATTGTGAATGTGGAACCTAATCTTTATCTACACATTTCTGCAGAGTAATAAGAAATATTCTCACTTTGTGTGTGTTTTATGTTAGATTGCTGTATACTATGAAGGCAATAAGAAAACTTAAAGGAGAAATAATTAAAAAATAATTTTAAACGCTGTACTGAAACTGATTTCTTTTTTTTTTTTTTTCTTTTTCCTTCAAGTCAAGTCTAAAAGACTGGTATATGGTGTGATGTTCTACCATGTTTTTTTTTTATAAAGCTGAAAACCTAAAACCGCTAATTTATTGACAAGCAAACTCACATTTTTGACCTTGGTAAATTTGGAGGTACTGTATATAAAAGAATTCTGTACAAAAAAAAAACTATACGTGACTGTGGGTTCAATAAAGCTGAACTCCAGGCAAACAACTGTGTAAATAGATTTAAAAAAAAAAGAGTGATATTGTAAATTAAAACTGTATATATTTAGTATCACTTAATTTAACACTTTCTTGTGATTAGATAATGAAAGGAGACAAAGCAGACTGATAAACTCAACTGTTACACTCCATGCAGCTAGTCAGGGAGAAAGAGAACTGCTCTGGTGAGGAGATAATCCCAAAGAAACTCTAACACAGGTGCAAGCAAAGATCCGCAGTCCAGGAAGTGATAATTGAGAGCAAACAAGGAGCCGCACTTCTGGTTAGAGATGTAGAGTATAAAATCCAAATTTATTTAAGTCCAAAGGATAAAAGCATATCAAAACATGACCACAACAGCCAGAGACATGGAGAAAAGTGCAGGGCGGTTAACGCGTTTCACGGAAACGTCCGCTTAGTCGTAACCATGCTGAAACATAACAAAACACTGCTTTAAATAGAGATGTCCATATCCTGTGTTCCTCCTAGATCGCAACTGATTGAGCACACAGCTGAAGGTATTCATCTTTAATTAAAAGCAAACAGCAAAAAAATCAAGCAGAAATTGTTAGTATATAAAGACTTCACCCCAAACCAAAATATATATATATAAGTGGCAAAGCACACCAACCTAATTCTAGTGGATGCAAAAATAGGTGGCAAAAGGTGAAGCCCAATGAAAAAGAAAAGAAAAAAGAGAGCAAAGAAAAAAAAAGAAAGGAAAAAGAGAAGAACAAAATAAAAAAAAAAAAGGAAAACAAGAAAATGAGAAAACGGGATGTCTAAATGAGATAATGCACATCTGAGGATACATAATAAAAATATCCCAAAGAATATAAGCAAAATCAAAAAAATCAAAAAGATATCCCAACAGTCGTGTGCTGAAATCAGCAGCGATCCATGTAACACTGCATATCATTGGCCAAAACCTTCAAAAAATAAATGTATATCTTCCCAATAAATCAAATATATCAAATATATGTACGTACAGATTACATTCTTGCATGGATGTATAAATAATACACAGTATACAGATATATATATACAAACAATCAAATGCGAATGGTCACTGTAAAAAATAGAGTATGTAGCCCCAAATCACACAGAGATCGTAACTAATAGGGTCCAGATGAGGAACATACATATATATATTTGTACATACTAGAGTGTATAACGAACATGGAATATATTGTATGAAGTATCCAAACCAGTGGGAAACTGAGATGCGGTAGTCTGTATATCGTAAGAGACACACAAGATACCGCACGGTGTCCATACATATTGCGATTGAACGCAAAGACCATTGTGCACACAATCGCAAAACATGGACATCCCGTCAGGAAAGATACAAAGAAGAGACAGAAATGAATAAATAGTAAAAAACACAAATGAAAAACAGAAACTGGAAGGAAAAATGAAAAGGCAAAGAAATAAGAAGAAAAAGAGAGGAAAAAAAGACAGAAAGAAAGAAAGATGAGTTGAGACTCTTGGTGACCGGTCAAATGAAGACCTATAGAGAGAAAGCATATAAAAAATATATATAATGCTAGGAAACGAACAGTCATCGAGGCATAGATTTATATCCATACCTCACATTGTTCAAGGAACTTCCTAGCCAACATGTATGCATACTAGTCTATTCTATATATTCAACAAGTCGTACTGTCCGTAATGTGTGTGCTTACCCGTGAGAGAGTCAGCTGGAGCAAAAGGTCAGCTGAAACAAAACTGAAAATTGGATCAATCTACAGGGGTAAGAGTGTACGATCTAAAGGAAAGGTAACCCTTGACATCTTTTAATAGTATTACTTGTATATCTGGACTATCCACCAGGAGCACTATACATAAATATTATTAAATCTTGGGAAGACATCGAGTAATATAGAAAAGATGGTTAAAAAGATGGTCAAAAAACGATGAGACGGGAAAATGTAACCTTATATAGCCGTATATAAACGGAACAAACGAACAATACAAATGACTGCAGGAGGGAAAGTCTGCAAAAGATCATATTGCAGAAAGACCCCCCATGATAGAACTCACAAACGGATACATTCTTATATCCAATACATGCTGTCCCAAGTGTATACACAAATACATGGAGACGTGTTGGTTCAAGAATGTATATCTCAAAAAATTTCCAAGGAATGTATATGGGTCTCATGCATGCACATCATGTGTGTCAAAGATACAAATGCTACAAAGTATACAAATGCAAATAAAAAACACATAGAGATGCATTTGTTCAAAAATATATCTCAAAAATTCAAAGGAATAAATGTGGGTCTCGTGTGTGTAGTAGAGGTAGGAGTGCTATATTATGAATAGAAATGGGTAACATCCCATTCAAAATTTAAACCGCCAGGCAATCGGGTCTGGAGTCTATGAATCCAGAAGACTTCCCTCTTACATAAAAGGCGGAACACATCTCCTCCTCTCAATGGAGAGATTACACGTTCAATCACTTGTACCGATATTAGAGACAGATCACCACCATGTTCTGAATTAAAATGTCGTGCGACATTGGTGGATTTCCGTAGTCTAACATCGCTCAAGTGTTCCCTAAACCTGTCCTTGAGTTTGCGTGTGGTACGTCCCACATATTGGACATGGCATTCACTACAAGTAATAAGATAAATTAGAAATGAAGTGTTGCAATTAAAGAATTTTTCGATCTTATATGTCTTATTCTCTAAGGAGGAACGGAAAGTGTCGCCCCCTAGGATATGGGGACATGTAATACAATCCTTGGGCCACATCTAAAATTGCCTTTAAAGTGCAACCATGTATCAGATGTTTTTTTGTTTTTACTGGAGAACAGGCTGGGAGATAATTGGTTTCCTAATGTTTTTGCCCTTTTAGCAACGATGTTAATACCCCCCTCCAGGATCTTGGCACAATCTTTATCCCCATACAGAATAGGAATATGTTTATTTATTATTTGTTTGATTTTATTAAACTCTAAACTATATGGGATAGTGAGATTAATAGGGCCTTTTTTGGCGTCAATCATACATTTCCTAGGAGGTTTTTTTGTTGCAAGGAGGCTATTTCTGTTTCTGTTGAGAGCGATGGAGTAAGCCCTATCCAGAGTCCATCTAGGGTAACCCCTGGCCAGAAAACGTTTGTATAATTGTGCAGACTCTTTATTGAATGTAGATAGGTCACTACAAATTCTTCTTTTTCGAAGAAATTGACCTACTGGGATGCCCTTGAGTGTATGGAAAGGATGGCTTGAATCAGCATGTAACAAGCTGTTGCCAGCTGAAGGTTTCCTGAAAAGGCTGGTGACCACCTGATTGTCCTGATGTTCCAAAGTGACATCTAGGAAATTAATTCTATCGGCATTAGACTGGCCTGTAAATATGTTCATTATCATTAAGGTATACCAAGAATGAATCAAAAGACAGACCTCGTCTGCCGATAAAAATCAGATCATCTATGTAGCGAAAAAACAAAACAGTGTGGTCTCTAAAGGGGTTCCTATCTCCAAAGATGTGGACCCTCTCCCACCAACCCATATAAAGGTTGGCCAGGGAGGGTGAAAAGATAGCCCCCATGGCTGCCCCACACCTCTGGAGATAGAAAACCCCATCAAACATAAAATAGTTGTGTTTGAGAAGATATTCCAAAACCTCCAAAATGTAAGATATGACTACTTCAGTAAGATTGGTATAGTGAGTCAATGAGAAATGCACAGCTTCCAGAGCTAAATTGTGGGGGATCGAGGAGTATAAGCTGGTAACATCACATGTAATCCAATGATATTCCGGCTGCTAGCAAACCTCACTGACTACACTTAGTAGGTGAGTAGTATCTTTCAGAAAACTGGGTAAATTGGGCACAATGGGCTGAAGCTGGCCATCCAGCCATTCACCCAAGCGTTCATTGAGAGACCCAATGCCAGAGACAATGGGCCTCCCCTGAACTGGGCGTAACCCCTTGTGCACCTTCGGGAGGTGGTGAAAGATGGGAGTGATGGGAAAATCAGGTATTAATTTCTCAGATTCCTTCGGAGTTAAAATACCTAGAGCCGCCCCTCTATGAATGACACACACGAGACCCACATTTATTCCTTTGAATTTTTGAACAAATGCATCTCTATGTGTTTCTATTTGCATTTGTATACTTTGTAGCATTTGTATCTTTGACACACATGATGTGCATGCATGAGACCCATATACATTCCTTGGAAATATTTTGAGATATACATTCTTGAACCAACACATCTCCATGTATTTGTGTATACACTTGGGACAGCATGTATTGGATATAAGAATGTATCCGTTTGTGAGTTCTATCATGGGGGGTCTTTCTGCAATATGATCTTTTGCAGACTTTCCCTCCTGCAGTCATTTGTATTGTTCGTTTGTTCCGTTTATATACGGCTATATAAGGTTACATTTTCCCGTCTCATCGGTTTTTGACCATCTTTTTAACCATCTTTTCTATATTACTTGATGTCTTCCCAAGATTTAATAATATTTATGTATAGTGCTCCTGGTGGATAGTCCAGATATACAAGTAATACTATTAAAAGATGTCAAGGGTTACCTTTCCTTTAGATCGTACACTCTTACCCCTGTAGATTGATCCAATTTTCAGTTTTGTTTCAGCTGACCTTTTGCTCCAGCTGACTCTCTGACGGGTAAGCACATACATTACGGACAGTACGACTTGTTGAATATATCGAATAGACTAGTATGCATATATGTTGGATAGGAAGTTCCTTGAACAATGTGAGGTATGGATATAAATCTATGCCTCGATGACTGTTCGTTTCCTAGCATTATATATATTTTTTATATGCTTTCTCTCTATAGGTCTTCATTTGACCGGTCACCAAGAGTCTCAACTCATCTTTCTTTCTTTCTGTCTTTTTTTCCTCTCTTTTTCTTCTTATTTCTTTGCCTTTTCATTTTTCCTTCCAGTTTCTGTTTTTCATTTGTGTTTTTTACTATTTATTCATTTCTGTCTCTTCTTTGTATCTTTCCTGACGGGATGTCCATGTTTTGCGATTGTGTGCACAATGGTCTTTGCGTTCAATCGCAATATGTATGGACACCGTGCGGTATCTTGTGTGTCTCTTACGATATACAGACTACCGCATCTCAGTTTCCCACTGGTTTGGATACTTCATACAATATATTCCATGTTCGTTATACACTCTAGTATGTACAAATATATATATATGTATGTTCCTCATCTGGACCCTATTAGTTATGATCTCTGTGTGATTTGGGGCTACATACTCTATTTTTTACAGTGACCATTCGCATTTGATTGTTTGTATATATATATCTGTATACTGTGTATTATTTATACATCCATGCAAGAATGTAATCTGAACGTACATATATTTGATATATTTGATTTATTTGGAAGATATACATTTATTTTTTGAAGGTTTTGGCCAATGATATGCAGTGTTACATGGATCGCTGCTGATTTCAGCACACGACTGTTGGGATATCTTTTTGATTTTTTTGATTTTGCTTATATTCTTTCGGATATTTTTATTATGTATCCTCAGATGTGCATTATCTCATTTAGACATCCCGTTTTCTCATTTTCTTTTTTCTTGTTTTCCTTTTTTTTGATTTTGTTCTTCTCTTTTTCCTTTTTCTTTTCTTTTTTTTTTTTTTTCTTTGCTCTCTTTTTTCTTTTCTTTTTCATTGGGCTTCACCTTTTGCCACCTATTTTTGCATCCACTAGAATTAGGTTGGTGTGCTTTGCCACTTATATATATATTTCTCTATCGCTCATTGACAGACGTAGTCCTCGGTGATACAGCACCTTCGGGTTATGTTGCCTCCACAGGAGTAGGACTAGACAGGAAATGAAAAATGCTCTGGCCACACCCCAGGGGCAGTCCCCGAGGGTATATCCTCTCTCTCTCCGCCACAGCAAATCAGTTTTTTTCTGTCTAGACAGGAGTAAGGACCTAGATACCTTGCTGGGATCTTCGGTCCTGGCAGGATTTTTTTCTTAGAAAAGAATTTTTTAAGACAGCTTTTTTTTTTTCTCCAGTGTTCCTGTGAGATCTTCAAGCAAGAAAGCTGAACTGGGCGACGGGCGGGATGTTGAGATCCAGTGGTCACCCCAGTTCAGCCTACGAGCGCGTGCAGGCCATAGCTCCGCGCTGGGTCGGCCGCGACATAGTCCCACTGGACGGGGACTGACCCTGCGAGTTAAACGTCTCGCTGAAACGCCAAAGACCATGAGTCACGGCGCCCGTATTGGTCGACAGCCCTCCTACCTCGGTGGAGAGGGGTACTGTCAGGAGTTGGCGCCCGCCTGGTTCCGGTATGGTGAGTAGTATGTTCCCCCTTTCCCCCTGACGGGTCTTGTGGTGAACGCGGGCCCCTCTCTGTAATGGTAAGGATGGGTTCCCCTCTATCCTACAACATGTCACAGATCCCCCTAATTGAGTGTGATTTTTGTGTACAAGAAGCCAGGAGGCTTGGTTTGGGAGCTGACAATCTAATTGTAAAAATGTGTAAATGATTGTAGTCAGTGGCAGTACTAGAACTTTACTGTGATAGTATAAGGTATCCTACCTGTCAGTAGCCACAGGGCGATGTCTATACATGTATACTGCATTCCAGATCATTCCTCCAGCTAAGCAGATGCCTCCCGACGGCCACGGACCGCATACGGCCCGCTAGGGTCCGGTACCTCCGACCACGCTGACCACCATGAGGGTGAAGGGTTGTGAGGCCGAGATCCTTCTGCAGACATGCCGCTATTCTGTGCAGGCCACCACCATTGTCTGGTAGATCGCACGAGGCCGCCATTTTGGTGTAGCCTTGTGTCTCCAGCATGGGGGCGGCCATGTTTGAGGTGACTCAAACACCTCATGGAGCCAGGGGGAGGAGCCGGCAGGCGTGTTAAGGGGCGGAGCCGCCTCTTTTACCCAGGAAATAGGGCCAAAGACTTCCTGTCTGTAACAAGACAAGCACTGAGCAAGCTGATGAAAACTTCTGTGCATCAGGGATGAGCCTTGGGGTCTGTCTCTCTCTCTGTGGGGTCCAAAAAGGCAGGTAACACTGAGGGGCGCTGTTGCGACTGGGGGGACACAAAAAAAAAAAAAAGTTTTTTTTTTTACTTTGTCATTTTTTTGTCGCTGGCAAGTGTCTTGTATAATCATTGACCCTGCCGCATAGGTATCCCCACCTGATTCCCTCAAGGTGGCCGCAGGACCCTCCAGTACCCCACTTGTTTTTAATGCATTATCGGCAGTTTTGGAGTCTTTGGTATCCCGGGTGGAGGTGGCCTGTCAGGGACGGGGGTCAAGTAGCGACCCCCGCCTACCCCTATTGTTTATCAGATACTTCAGATACGGATTCGGAACTGGTCAATGCAGTTGCAGGTCCCTCTTAGGGGGCTGTTGTCTCAGGTAATATCTCCTCAGCAGTGAGGAGCACGTTTCTGCCTCCGCCATAGCACAAGAGTGGTGGATGCACTAGTTGTGTCCGTCCGGGAAACCTTTAGTCTTGAGGTTACACCGGCAGAGGTAGCTGAGACTGAGATTCCTTTTTGGTACTTGTTAGCCTACCAAAAGGGCGAAGGATTTTCCTTTACCCAAATGGGGTCATTTTGAAACGAACCCCTGTTATTTCCAAACGCATGGCTAGGTGCTATCCGTTTGAGGAATTCCTCTTTATGGGATAGACGGTACCACCTGCTGTCTTGCCACAGACTGTTAGGATAAAAAGACCTCGTAACTAACGAGGACCTTCCTTTTCTGCTCATATAGAGTTGTTCGTTCCGCGAGGGCGGGCGATAAGGCGAAACCCTCCAAAGCCCCTTTAGAGGGGTTTCAAAGGGCGCTGGTCGGGTAAACAAAGAGTCCGGCTCAGCCAAGCCTGAAGAATATAGCCTGATGCGCCCCTACCCATCTCTGGGGTGGGGGGGGATGTCTTCACCGGTTTCTGGAGGACACAGGATCGAGTTTCGATCACTTCCACCGGTGCGATTCTTCCCTTCTAACATTGAACGGTTTCAGGGGTTCTATTCGAACCTATTCACAATGCCCAGGAAAGAGGGCAAGGTGCGTCCAAATCTGGACTTGGGAAGAAATAGAGTCCATCCGTACAGTGGTGGCCTCCCTGCATCAAAGAGATTTCCTGGCGTCCATAGACATATAGGATGCCTATCTTTATATCCCCATCATCGCAGGACATCAGCGTTTTTTTCGCTTTCCCAAAGATCATCCCTGGTTCCCACCAGGAGACTGAACTATCTGGGCCTAAGGTTGGATACATCCTGGGCAAGAGAGTTTCTCCTTGCTAGGAAACTCCAGAAGGTTCAGTCAACGATTCGGATGTTGCTGTCCGTCAATTGGCTGGGACTGATGGTGGCCTTCTTAGAGGCAGTACCGTATACCCAGTCTCATACCCGAATTCTCCTGAAGGAGATTCTTTTTTAATGGAATCAGAATTCCGATTCCCTGGACAATCGGATCCGGTTGAGCGAGCGGACCAGGAAGTCTCAACCAGGGGAAGTAATTTCTTCCGATAGTATCCAGATTACCAATAAGGGTATCGGAACTGAGAGCGATCAGATTTTGTCTGATTTACTGGATCGAGCAGCTCTAGAGCAGCCCGATTCGGATCCAATCGCATATGGCCTCTTCATCCAGAGGTTTTTCCCTAGCTGTCCCTTCATTGGGACATCCCGGATGTGGATCTGTTGGCACCTTGGCCTAACAGGGAGGTGCGGAGGTTTGTAGCTCGCGCCACGATCCTCTAGTGGACGCAGCAGAAACGCTGATCGCCCCGTGGGGGCAGTATCAGCTACGGCATGCCTTCCATCCTCTCAAGTTGCTGCGGGAACTTCTTCGCAGGATAGAGGTGGAGGGAATTCCAGTTATTCTGGAAATTCCGGATTGACCTCGTCGAGCCTGGTACGCCGACTTGGCGAGGCTAGTCGCGGACGCTCCTTGGAGACTTCCTCTTAGGGAGGATTTGCGGTCTCAGGGACCGATCTTCCATCTTGCTTTACAGTCGCTGGCTTAATGGCCTGGCCATTAAGACCAAGGTACTGAAGGACAAGGGAGTGTCAGCTTCAGTTATTCCTACCTCCAGTTAAAGCAAGGAAAGCGACTTCCAGCACATGGAAGTCTTATATTGCATGGTGTGAATCTATTGGATTTCCCCCACAGACCTATTCGGTGACCCGAATTTTGGTCTGTCTGCAACAAGGGGTTGAGCAGAAACTATCCTTGAGCACAATCAAGGGTCAGGTTTTCGGCATTAGCAATCTTCTTTCAAGAAACCTTTGGCTAATCATTCCTTGGTGCGGAATTTCATCCAGGGGGTGCGACATCTGGCTCCGCCAGTGTGCGCACCCTTACCGCCTGGTATCTTAATTTAGTGTGGTCGGTTCTTCAGAAACTTCTCTTTGAAGATATTAGGGAGATTCCCTTGCTTACATTCCCAGAAGGTGGCCTTCTTGGTGGCCATTACTTCTGTACGCAGGGTGTCAGAACTGGCCGCATTATCCTGTCGTTCCCCAGATCTGGTGGTTCATAGGGATAAGGTGGTTCTTCTTCCGAATCCATCCTTCCTTCCTAAAGTGGTTTTCGTAAGACGGACTCACTTTTTGTGATCACGGATAGCCCTTGAAGGGGGTTGCCTGTGTCTGCCGCGACCATATCTACATGGATCAGTCAGACGGTGGTACAGGCTTCTTCTATTAAGGTTCGAAATCCTCCGTTCCCTGTTAGGGCGCACTTCACTCGAGCGCTCAGTACTTCCTGGGCCTTTCGCCATCAGGCGTCAGTGGTCCAGGTATGTAAAGCGGCCACCTGGTCGTCGGTACATACCTTTACAAAATGTTATAAAATTGATGTGATGGCATCGGCGGATGCCTCATTTGGCCGCAAGGTTTTGCAGGCCGCAATTTGAGGAGACCGGTGGTCTACCTCGAGGGTTTTTTTCTGTTTGAAAATTTTTTTTGTTGAGTCTCATCATTAAGGATGAGCATTGTAAACTTCTAGTTGGCACCGGTTGGGCCTTCTAGATTTGGATTTGATTTCTATTTTCCCACCCCTCATTTGTGATACTGCTCTGGGACTTCCCGAAGGTGCTGTATCACCGAGGACTACGTCTGTCAATGAGCGATAGAGAAAAATGGATTTTTGTAAAATCTTACCGTAAAATCCTTTTCTCTTAGCTCATTGACAGACGTAGTACCCGCCCCTCTGTTTTTGAGTTGGGTTGGGTTAAATTCTCTAAGCACTGCTTTTGTAACATAACTGATTTGCTGTGGCGGAGAGAGAGAGGATATACCCTCGGGGACTGCCCCTGGGGTGTGGCCAGAGCATTTTTCATTTCCTGTCTAGTCTTACTCCTGTGGAGGCAACATAACCCGAAGGTGCTGTATCACCGAGGACTACGTCTGTCAATGAGCTAAGAGAAAAGGATTTTACGGTAAGATTTTACAAAAATCCATTTTTTTTTGGTTTGGGGTGAAGTCTTTATATACTAACAATTTCTGCTTGATTTTTTTGCTGTTTGCTTTTAATTAAAGATGAATACCTTCAGCTGTGTGCTCAATCAGTTGCGATCTAGGAGGAACACAGGATATGGACAACTCTATTTAAAGCAGTGTTTTGTTATGTTTCAGCATGGTTACGACTAAGCGGACGTTTCCGTGAAACGCGTTAACCGCCCTGCACTTTTCTCCATGTCTCTGGCTGTTGTGGTCATGTTTTGATATGCTTTTATCCTTTGGACTTAAATAAATTTGGATTTTATACTCTACGTCTCTAACCAGAAGTGTGGCTCCTTGTTTGCTCACACTCCATGCACACTGCCAGTTCCCTTTGGCAGAAAAAAAAAAAAGCCTTCCTATAGAGCATTTTTGTACACAGTTTAAGCAAGTTTACAAGAGTTTTGCATTTTTTCTGCCAGAAAGCTCCAATCAGAAATGCAAACCAGAATGTGTTTTTTTTCTGCCTCTAAATATTGAGCTTAAAACATGCCTCTAATCGTCCTAAATGTCCATGGACACATAGGATAACGCTAAGCTGCCTATGAAGGCAAAACACAAAACTCCTGTAGAAGGAGCAATTTTTAAGCCAGTATGCATAGCCCCTCACTCTAAACCTCCTTCTTATCAGCATGTCCCATGGGACTGCATGCATATGAGGGAATAACTGGTCAAAAGTGAAAATACAAACTGATCCTTGTTTGAGTTTTTCATCTAGGCATTACTGTGGCACTCTAGTCCTCCCCAGTGTCCTTTGTCTGTCATCTGGTAAGAACCCTTGTTTGTTTGTTTTGCAGGACAGTTGTCCCCAAATACATTTACTTTAGGCTGTCTCTCACTTTCAGAAAGCCTGATTTATTAAAATAAAAAAAATTCTCCCAACCACTAGAGACTCTAAATGGGCAAATATATATATATATATATATATATATATATATATATATATATATATATATATATATTTTTTTTTTTTATGGCCTAGTAAATGAAGCATTATAAAACTCAGAGTTGTTGCCAACAGTAACCAATTTCTTATTTTATAAAAAGAACCCAGATATCCAATTGGTTGCCAGTTTTAAACATTATATCCCGTTATCTTTAGTTCTCTCATGGCTACAAGAACTTTGAACATATCAAGATGTAAGCAGTATGCAGCTGTACAAGCATAAGCTCACATGCTAGGTAATATTATTTTCAGAGTTACATTATTTCTTTTATTTCTACCATGACATACAATAGAATACTGGCAAAAAAGGAACTTACAATATAACATTTCTATGCTTTTTTTTATCTTCAGCTACATCTGCTATTTTCCAATTCGGTCCATGGTTAAGTGAAAATTGTTTGGAAAATAATGTGTCTCTTTTACTTATTTTGTTCATAGATAAAAAAAAAGTGTGTAAATACCTTTGCACTGCACAGTGGTTCTACATTTTTTACTGATCTGTAAAAGCTTTTCTAAAGAAATATTTTGTGTTTCACATTTTCATTGCATGTTTATCAATTGAACGGTTTACATATAGTAAAAGTAACATTGTTCTTATAATGCAGCATATAGACATTTATTGATATTTTTCCAAAGTAATAAAATCTTACCAGAAATCCATTGTTCTTTGCTCAGCTTTTTTTGTGGGAGAGAGAGAAGCCGTATTTTCATATTTATGAGCAGCTATATATCTTAAAGAGAGCTGCTGTCTGCATTTTATGTTCCTGTGTTTCCCTGTAACACAGGAACCTTACACCAGCCTATTTCTCCACATAGAGGATTCAGCATAAACTTTTTATAGTGCTTTATTTTCTAGGTGGGATTTTTGTGCACGTTTTTTTTTTAGCCCTGGTGCCTATAAGGTAAGTGTAAATACTTCAGGGTGACCATTCATTTTACTTTTTTCAGCCTTGGATTGACTAGACAATGGTTAAAACCCTTATCGTTTTTTTTTTTCCCCTTTGCCCTTTTGGGAGATTCCCTTTTACTTCCTGTCCTAAGAAACAGCAGGAAGTGAGAGAAAATCTCTTCAAAGTGCACTTCCTGAATGCTGGTGCCTGGTTTTTGTTGACCCATTTATTCCACTTTGTTTCTCCCTCCTATGTTTTCCTGTAGTTGAGTTTGTCATTTTGAGCAGTACTAGCCCTTTCTAGCCCCCTGGGGGGGTTATCATTGTAGGGATGGTAGAGACAGTGAAATATCCCAGTTTGCAAGAAAAAGGGGCTAGAGCCATATTAGCATTCCCCACCCCTTTGGGCATTATTTTTTTACACCCGGTCTAGTATTTTGGGATTTGGTTTAGCACTCTGGGCTGTCTCACAGTCTCTGAGGAAGTTGGGTCACCAACAAAACCTGTCAGATGTCAGTCTTTCTCCCATTTGATCCAATGGTCCTGTCCTTTTATGATGGATGGACTCCTTTTAAACCTGGTATGAAGCCTTTATGACTTGAGTTTCTGTTTGATTTATACAAAATTAATGACAGGTTAAATCCACCTGGAGACTGGATGATGATGCCCCAACAATACAAGCCATGCATACAAGGTCTTGAGGGTCCCTGTTTAAATCCATAGATGGATACTACCAATGGCAGGTTAAATCCACCTGGAGACTAGATAATGTTGCACCTACTACCATATATATATTGTCTCTATGGTCCCTGTTAAAGCGTATACTGTATATGGACATTCTCTGCTTTGATTAATCACAGGTTAAATCCATCTTGAGACCTTTCTCCTACACGGAGCATTTACGTTTTTTTGGATAATAACATTACAGCATTCATACCTTGGCCATGTCACCTCGATGTGCTGGTTTCAACCTTTTTATGTGCTACATCATCAACAACACAAGAAGCTTTTACTGAGCCCTCTTTAAATAGTCTGGTTGATATACCACTCTAATTTGTCCATGAAAGAAGTGGATGATTCAGAATATTGTTGATTTGGTACTCTACATGTGTCCTAGTGATTTTAGGATTACCATTTCACTCAAAGAGCCTTGAAAGGAACTACTGCTATTTTGAAAGAGTACCACCACTATTGTTATGATTATTACATCCTTATCTGTACATTTTATATACGTTTTTTGATTCATTCATTAATACTGTAGGATGTATTCATATATGTTTTGAAGATCATTTTTAGAGTTTTGATTTTAATAGGTATACCTTTGTTTTTAACTTGTGTCTTTATACTTTCTATGTAATAAAATGCATTTTTTTTTTAAATGTATACCAGAATTTTCATGGAAGTCCTATAAAGGTAGATATTTTTACAGAAGTTGTGTCTGGAGGTTTTCTGCAGTGGGCTCTGGATTTATTATTCATTTTTGGTTAACTATGCAAAGTGTGGGATTTAAGGCCTGTTAAGGACTTCATAATGGCCATTACTTTAGGAATGGTTATGGGTTAACCACTTCTGGACAGGGCCTTTTTCTGACACTTGTTGTGTACAAGTTAAAACCATTTTTTTTTTTTTTTTGCTATAAAATTACTTAGAACCCCCAAACATCATATATTTTATTTTTAGCAGAGACCCTAGAGAATAAAATGGAGATTGTTACAATATTTTTTATTACACCGTATTTAGGCAGCGGTCTTACAAACGGAAATTTTTGGAAAAAAAATTCACTTTATTTAATTCGAAAAATAAGAACACAGTAAAGTTAGCCCAATTTTTTTTCTATAATGTGAAAGATAATGTTACACTGAATAAATAGATACCCAACATGTCATGCTTCAAAATTGCGCACACACACGCAAACATTGGTACTTAAAACTCCCCATAGGCGACAATTTAAAAATGTCTACAGGTTACCAGTTTAGAGCTACAGAGGAGGTCTAGAGCTCAAAGTATTCCTCTTGCTCTAACGGTCACGGTGATACCTTACGTGTGGTTTGAACATTGTTTACATATGTGGACGCGACTTGCATATGCGTTCACTTCTGTGCTCGAGCTAACGGGGACGGGGCACTTTCATTTTTTTTTTCCTATTTATTTGATTTATTTTTACACTTTTTAGAAAAAAATTTTTGATCACTTTTATTTCTATTACAAGGAATGTAAACATTAATGAAAACATAAACATTGGTCAAAAAGATCTCACATCTACACTAAAAAAAGGTAAAAAAAAAAAGTATTTTTTTCCATCTCTAGGAAGCGAGGTATGATGTCGCTCCGGTCCTCCAAGGCCATAGAGTCGAGTGAGGGCCATCTTGCCCTCACTTGACTTCCTGCCTGAGAGGAGAGCAGACCAGATCGTTTTTCCCGCTGCCGGCGGGTCTGATCTGCTGCCTTATCCCCGGTATTTAACGTCAAAGTACCGACGTAAAACTTTGGCGGGTGGTCCGGAAGTGGTTAAAGCGTATATAAAGCCTACACTGTTCTGCTTTGGATAGAATAGAGAATGGTTAAAACCCTTGTCATTTTTTTCTCTGTGTTCTATTGAGAGGTTTAATTGTAGCAACTCAAAATGGTACTCAGTAGTTGGTATGGCCCCCACGTGCTTGTATGCATGCCTGACAACATCATGGCATGAGTCTTATGAGACGACAGATGGTGTACTGGGGTATTTCCTCTCAGATCTAGACCAGGGCATCACTGAGCTCTTGAACAGACTGAGGTGCAAAGTGGCAGAGTCAGATGGACCGAAACATAATGTCCCACAGGTGTTCTATTGGATTTAGGTCATGCAAGCATGGGGGCCATTCAATGGTATCAATTCCTTCACCCTCAGGAACTGGCTGCATATTCTCGCGACATGAGGCCTGGGCATCATCACGCACCAGGAGGAGCCCAGGACCCACTGCACCAGTTTAGGGTTTCATGCCGATACCTAATGGCAGTCAGGGTGCCATTGTCTAGGCTGTAGAGGTCTGTGTGTGTATATACTACATTACTACAGTATCTCACAAAAGGGAGTACACCCCCCACATTTTTGTAAATATTTTATTATATCTTTTTACGTAACAACACTAAAGAAATGAAACTTTGCTCCAATGTAAAGTAGTGAGTGTACAGCTTGTATAACAGTGTAAATTTGCTGCCCCTCAAAATAACTCAACACACTGCCATTATTGTCTAAACCGCTGGCAAGAAAAATGAGTACACCTCTAAGTGAAAATGTCCGAATTGGGCCCAATTAGCCATTTTCCCTCCCCCTGTGTCATGTGACTCGTTAGCGTTACAAGGTCTCAGGTGTGAATGGGGAGCAGGTGTGTTAAATTTGGTGTCATCACTCTCACTCATACTGGTTACTGAAAGTTCAACATGGCGCCTCATGGCAAATAACTCTCTGAGAATCTGAAAAAAAGAATTGTTTATCTACATAAAGATGACATAGGCTATAAGAAGATTGCTAAGACCCTGAAACTGAGCTTTAGCACGGTGGCCAAGACCATACAGCAGTTTAACAGGACAAGTTCCACTCAGAACAGGCCTCACCATGGTCGACCAAAAAAGTTGTGTGCACGTGCTCAGCGTCATATCCAGAGGTTGTCTTTGGAAAATAGACGTATGAGTGCTGCAGAGGTTGAAGGGGTGGGGGGTCAGCCTGTCAGTGCTCAGACCATACACCGCTCACTGCATCAAATTGGTCTGCATGGCTGTCGTCCCAGAAGGAAGACTATTCTAAAGATGATGCAGAAGAAAGCCCGCAAACAGTTTGCTGAAGACAAGCAGACTAAGGACATGGATTACTGGAACCATGTCTTGTGATCAGATAAACTTATTTGGTTCAGATGGTGTGTGTGGCAGCAACCAGGTGAGGAGAACAAAGACAAGTGTGTCTTGCCTACAGTCAAGCATGGTGGTGGGAATGTCATGGTTTGGGGCTGCATGAGTGCTGCCGGCACTGAGAAGCTACAGTTCATTGAGGGAACCATGAATGCCAACATGTACTGTGACATACTGAAGCAGAGCATGATCCCCTCCCTTCCGTGACTGGGCCGCAGGGCAGTATTCCAACATGATAACGACCCCAAACACACCTCCAAGATGACCACTGCCTTGCTAAAGAAGCTGAGGGTAAAGGGGATGGACTGGCCAAGCATGTCTCCAGATCTAAACGCTATTGAGCATCTGTAGGGCATCCTCAGACGGATGGTGGAGGAGCGCAAGGACTCTAAAATCCACCAACCATAAGAGGTGTGGAACAGGACTCCAGTGGCAACCTGTGAAGCTCTGGTGAACTCCATGCCCAAGAGGGTTAAGGCAGTGCTGGCAAAAATTGGTGGCCACACAATATATTAACACTTTGGGCCCAATTTTGACATTTTCAATTAGGGGTGTACTCACTTTTGTTGCTAGCTGTTTAAACATTAATTTCTGTGTGTTGAGTTATTTTGCATAGACAGCAAATTTACACTGTTATACAAGCTGTACACTCACTACTTTAAATTGTAGCAAAGGGTCATTTCTTCAGTGTTGGCACATAAAAAGATATAATAAAATATTTACATAAATGTGAGGGGTGTACTCGCTTTTGTGAGATACTGTATATATGCAGCCAGACTACATTAATAGTGATGATTAAATTGCACTTTAATGCTTCACACGTTACTTTTATAATCATGCAAAATAGTAAATTCACTATTCTGTGAGAATCATATCTCAGTATTTGCAATAATTTTCTCAAATCAAACATTTCATTCACATACATAAATATTTTATAGGTGTGGAATTATTTTTTCATGAAATCGTTGTCTTACTATTGCAAATCTCTTTTTCTCATGAATCATTTTTTTTTTCCATAAAATACGATTTTATTTTCTATTTTCCCCTTAATTGGCTCTATTTTCTTTTCTCCTCAATCGACATTCCATAGAATCTCACAATAAACGCCATACACAAGCCATCAATATTTTCAAGCACAAAACCAGTTTATTTTCTGTGAATTGACATCAACATACAAATAACACTGCAAATCTATACATTTGACATGGACAGTATGAGAAATCCTAAGCATCCAGAAAAAACCGCTCCCAACTCTGAATGTGTACTCAATGCACAAAGTACCTCGTGTAAGATCAAACCGAGGAATGCTTACTAATAAGGTGCATGTATGTACAGTATGTATACTCTAAGTGCAAAGTGTCTGGTGAGATCAAACTCAGGACCGCAGCACTGACCAGAATGCTAACTAATAAATCAAGGACAAACAAAAATATTGTTGTATTCTCAAAGTGCAAAGTGCCCCTGTGAGATCAAACCCAGGTATGTTTACTATCATACCAACTTTGGGACAATAGTATAGCCCACAACCTGTAAACCACCAGTAAAATGGACCTGTATTTACAAAGGAGATAGTTCCTATCATAAGGACCATCTAGGAGTGTTATTTGTGCCTAAGCAGTACCCTGAAAATGTTCATTTAGTCTTGAATTCCTCCAGAAAAAGTAATCATTTTTGAATAAACTTTTTCGATTTAAATCAAATATCCGAAAAATAGTTATGCTCTCCCTGCCTAACTAACTTCTATCTCACCCTACACACAGTGGATGAGAAATGGTGGCTGTTGCTTTTGCTTCTTGTGGCCACTAGAGGCAGAGGAGAGCACCATGAGGAGAGGAGAGGGGGAACAGCTGAGGGAGACTCGGACAGAAGCCAGTGACTGAAGGGGGACTGCCAATGCAACGGGACATTCCTGTGAGCCGGACATGCGGGGAAGGCACTGAGAGAAGGACCAGAAGCCGGAAGCTGTGTGTGTGTGGCAGCGTGTGCAGCGCTGTGAGTGTGTGTGAGTGATTAGGAGCTGCGGGGGGGAGACGTGCGGGGGACCACCTGTGACCACCGAATGGCGGAGGACGGCCAGGGGGGCTGAAGGACTGGGAGTGAGCTGGTGACCCGGAACAGCAGCACGTGAGTAGGTGACCGATCAGCTGTTTGGCAGCTGGTGGGGGGGGGGGGAACCAGAGGGGAATAGCTAGGGACTGTAGGCAACTGTCTGTGCTCTGTGACTGACTGGTCTGCGACCGACTACGACTGACTGCTCTGTGACTGACCGGGCTCTGCGACTGACCGGGCTGGGCGACTGACCAGGCTGTGCGACTGTGAGTGTTGTGCGACTGTGCTCTACGACTGCGACTGTTTGGGCTGTGCGACTGATCGGGCTGTGCAACTGTGAGTATTGTGCACAACTGACCGGGCTGTGCGACTGAGTGTTGTGCGACTGACCGGGCTGTGTGACTGTGAGTGTTGTGCGACTGACCAGGCTGTACGACAGAGTGTTGTGCGACTGAGAGTGATGTGCGACAGAGTGTTGTGCGTGTGACCGGGCTGTGCTTCTGAGAGTGTTGTGCGACTGAGAGTGTTGTGAGACTGAGAGTGTTGTACAAATGAGAGTGTTGTGCGTCTGACCGGGCTATGCGACAGAGTGTTGTGCGACTGAGAGTGTTGTGAGACTGAGAGTGTTGTACAAATGAGGGTGTTGTGCGTCTGACCGGGCTATGCGACAGAGTGTTGTGCGACTGACCGGGCTGTGCGTCTGACCGGGCTGTGCGACTGAGAGTGTTGTGTGACTGAGAGTGTTGTGCGACTGTGAGCGTTGGGCGGCTGTGGGCGTTGTGCAACTGTGAGCGTTGTGCGACTGTGAGTGTTGTGCGACTGACCAGGCTGTGAGATTGTGAGTGTTGTGCGACTGAGTGTCAAGTGAGTGTAGCAGAGTACCAGAGGGTGAGAAGGTAGAGTTAGGAAGCTAGGAAACAGCCACACAGGACAGACTTTAATTACTAAATCCCCATTCGATTAGATTAGTAGGTACAATGCCCGGCGGGTGTGGAGATGCGACTCGGTGTACATCTTGTGGTATGTATGCGTTCCTCAATCATGCGATTGAGGGTGAATACAAATGCACAAAATGTAAGCACGTTGCTTCCCTGGAAGCTCAGGACCTGAATCTAGGGAGGCAGCTGGCAACACTGAGCCGAATGTCCATACCGAAGGAGAGCGGGAATCGTGCCCGTAAGGCGCAGGCAGGGGCCTGCACAGAGGTGGGTGGAGTATTGGAGGTGCAGGCATCAGAGCAGAGTAGAGGGGTGACAGTTAGGAGGGGTAGATGGGGACAAGGCAAGGAGGCTGGTCCTGGGCTGGAGCACCCCAATAGATACGCCCCGTTGTGTGATGTTGGGGAAACCAGTCAGGGACCAGCATTGCTAGAGCAGAGTGGCGCCCCTAGCTGCCAAGGGAAGAACTCCTCCAGTGAGGCAGGGAGAAAGGGAAAGACAGGTGATGGTGGTAGGGGACTCAATCATTAGAAGGACAGAGAGGGCAATCTGTCACAAAGACCGTGGGCGCCGAACAGTCTGTTGTTTACCGGGCGCTCGGGTTCGGCACATCGCGGATCGGGTGGACAGATTACTGGGTGGGGCTGGGAAGACCCACCTGTCATGGTACACGTGGGTACCAATGACATAGGCAGAGGAAGATGGAGAGTCCTAAACGATTTCAGGGACTTAGGCGCTAAGTTGAGGAGTAGGACCTCCAAAGTAGTATTTTCAGAAATACTACCTGTACCTCGAGCCACACCAGAGAGGCAGCGGGAGATTAGGGAAGTTAACAAGTGGCTGAGGAGCTGGTGTAGTAAGGAGGGTTTCGGGTTCCTGGAGAACTGGGCCGACTTCTCAGTTGGCCACCGGCTCTTTGGTAGGGACGGATTGCGCCTAAATGGGGAGGGTGCAGCCGTACTGGGTGAGAGGATGGCCACAAAGTTAGAGGAGCTTTTAAAGTAGGTGATGGGGGGGGAGGGTACAGATGTAGAATTAGCCAGTGGAAAGCAAGATTCAGAGGGCAGAAATGGGGGCATTAGCGGTAGGGTGTTCGGAGCTCCTAAACCCAGGGTGGGTATGGGAAAAAAATCACAAGAGCAGCCTAAAAACATCAAATGAGGATATATGTAACCGGTCAAAATTACGAGGCTTGTATACCAAAGCCAGACGCCTGGCTAACAAGATGGAAGAGCTGGAGCTACTGATGTTTGAGGAGGACTTAGATTTTGTGGGGATAACAGAGACTTGGTTTGACAGCTCTCATGACTGGATGGCGACCATTCAGGGGTATTCCCTTTATCGCAGAGATAGAGAAGGTAAAAAAGGGGGAGGGGTATGTCTGTATATTAAGAACAGTGTACAGGTAAATATGAGGGATGATATTAATGGAGCTATGGACGAGGCAGAATCCCTAAGGGTAGAACTTCAAAGGGAAGGCACTGTAGGGAAGTTAATATTGGGCGTATGCTATAGGCCCCCCAACCACAGGGAGGAGGGGGAGGCGGACCTCCTTTTACAGATAGGATTGGCAGCAAGGATGGGAAATGTCATTATAATGGGGGACTTTAATTATCCAGATATAGACTGAGCAGAAGGAACCGCGCATTCAGCCAAGGCTCGGCAGTTCCTAAATGTTTTGCAGGACAATTTCATGATTCAGCTGATGAACGCACTGACAAGAAACAATGTGGTGCTTGACCTACTGATTACCAACAATACAGACCTGCTCACGGATATAGAAATAAGGGACAACTTAGGAAACAGTGACCATAGGTCAATTCGTTTCAGTATTAATTATAGTAATAGGAAACACAAGGGCAATATAAGAAAACTGAATTTCAAAAGAGCCAATTTCCCAAAATTGCGCTCTCTGCTAGAAAATATCAAATGCATGCTGGGAACAAAGAACACGGAGGAAAAATGGGAGTGCTTCAAGAGCTTACTTAACAAAGAGATTGACCAGTGCATTCCAAAGGGAAATAAATTTAAAAGAGCAAAACTTAACCCTGGGTGGTAAACTCCAACATAAAAATGTATATTAATGCTAAAGGAAAGGCCTTCAAAAAATACAAGACTGAGGGGTCATTGGCAGCATTCAAGCATTACAAAGAGTGTAATAAGAACTGTAAAGACGAAATCAGGGCGGCTAAAATAGAACACGAGAGACATATAGCAGAAGAGAGTAAAAAGAACCCCAAAAAACTATTAAGTATATAAACAGTAAGAAAGCGAGGCCAGAATACATTGGCCCCATAATAAACGATAAGGGAGTTTTGGCCACAGAGGACAGGGAAAAGGCGGTAGTGTTAAATAATTTCTTCTCTTCAGTGTTCACAAAAGAATTGGGGGGCTACACTAACCCAGCTTGTAAAGTCAAACTAAACAACACACCTCAGGAAATACTGCCATGGCTAACAGAAGATAGACTTAGAGCTAAACTATAGAAACTTAACATAAATAAATCACCGGGACCGGATGGCTTGCGCCCGAGGGTTCTTAAGGAGCTCAGCCAGGTGATTGCCAGACACTTATTCTTGATCTTTAAGGATAGTTTAAAGATGGGTATGGTGCCAGCTGATTGGAAAAAAGCCAACGTGGTACCAATATTTAAAAAGGGGCCGAGATATATCCCGGGTAACTATAGGCAGGTCAGCCTATCATCAGTAGTCTGCAAGATTTTTGAGGGGATGTTAAGGGACCACATACAAGAATTTAGTAATGAAAACGGTATTAGTAGTAATCAGCATGGATTAATGAAAAATCGTTCTTGCCAGACCAATCTATTAACCTTCTATGATGAAGTGAGCTGCCACCTAGATAAAGGTAAGCCTGTGGATGTGGTGTATCTGGACTTTGCAAAGGCCTTTGACACCGTTCCCCACAAACGCTTACTGTTCAAACTAAGTTAGGTAGGTATGGACCATAAGGGGAGTACCTGGATAGAGAACTGGCTCCAGGGGAGGTTGCAAAGGGTGGTGATTAATGGGGAGTACTCGGATTGGGCGGGTGTGAAAAGCGGGGTCCCCCAGGGTTCTGTCCTGGGGCCAATCCTGTTTAATTTATTCATAAATTATCTAGAGGAGGGGATATTGAGTAAAATCTCGTAATTTGCGGATGATACTAAACTAAGCATGCCAATATCTTCTGGGCAGGATGTGGAAACCTTACAAGCGGACCTGAACAAAATGATGGGGTAGGCAACTACATGGCAGATGAGGTTTAATGTTTAAAAATGTAAAGTAATGCACTTGGGTGCCAGAAACTAGAAAGTAAGCTACTCATTAGGGGGGGAACCTCTGGGTGAGTCTAGGATGGAAAAGGACCTGAGGGTACTGGTAGACAACAGGCTTGGCAGTGGCATGCAATGCCAAGCCACTGCAAGCAAAGCCAACAGAATGCTGGGATGTATAAAAAAGGGGATTCACTCCAGAAAAAGAGATTGTTCTCCCACTCTACAAGACTCTGGTCCAGCCAAATCTAGAGTATGCTGTCCAGTTCTGGGCACCGGTCCTCAGGAAGGATGTGCTGGAACTGGAGAAAGTCCAGGGAAGGGCAACAAAAATAATTAGGGGAATGGAGGACATCAGCTATGAGGAAAGACTACAAGCACTGAACTTATTCTTTCTGGAGAAGAGTCGATTGAGGGGGGATATGATATCAATGTACAAATTCTGTACTGGCAACCCTAGCATATGGAAAAACCTATTCAGAGAAAGGGAATACAATAAGGCACGGGGCCACTCACTAAAACTAGAGGAAAGGCGGTTTAACCTTAAAATACGCAGGGGGTTCTTCACTGTAAGAGCAGTAAGGATGTGGAATTCTCTTCCGCAAGCAGTCGTATCAGCAGGGAGGATTGATAGTTTCAAAAAACTATTAGATGGGCACCTTAAAGACCACAACATACAGGGGTACACAATGTACGGTTAACAGCAAACACACACACACATCATAGGTTGAACTGGATGGACTGATGTCTTTTTTCAACCTCACTAACTATGTAACTTGTTCATAGATTGTCTAAATATTTGTGATTTTATCAGATAAAAATACGTTTTCACAACATGAAAGCCTCTATTATGGGCCTAACAGAATATGTAGCATGAAATTAGAGGTAAGTTATCATAATTATAATATATAAAAATTGTGGAACTACAAGAGTATCAACATGTGCTGGACCCCAAACACCTTCATGTTATTCATGAAATACCATTCTTTTATTGGAAAACATGGCGGCAACTTTATGCGTTGTATAAAAATGTAATTACTATTACTAACATGAAGCTCAGAAGGTTGAAGATAATAGAATTTTTGTAAAATCTTACCGCAAAATTATTTTCTCTGAGTCCTCTGACAGTCGCCGCCCATTCATACAGTCTTCACAATTGGGTATTGGCCTTCTCTGCAGGAGCAAGCTAGGCAGTAATTTTGTTAATACAGCAAACATTAACATATAGACACACCCACTGGGGGCCGTCCCTCTGGCCTATATCCTCCAGCCAGTTCACTCTAATCTAGTTATGTAGCAAGCAGTCCATGAAAAACCGTCAACCCCAAAGAGAGGGGCAGGGGTGGCGACTGTCAGAGGACATTTTACGGTAAGATTTTACAAAAATTCTATTTCCTCTTACGTCCTCTGACAGTCGCCGCCCATTCATACAGTCTTCAGGATTGGGACGTCCCAAAGCAGTGTAGATGTGAGGAGTGGGAAGACGCAACCTTAAAATAGGCAACGCAGCACCCAGGTCAGAGAAAAAACTGAAATGAACCGGTGGGGTAAGTAAAGCTCAAAAGGAGCTAACCCAGGAAACAAATGAAATAAACCCCATGACTAAGAGACATTAAAAAAATAGAATGACTCTTTAAACCACTGCCGCACTCAAAGGCTTGCAGCCAAAAGAAGCATACGAGGATGCCAACACATCAACTTTGTAAAACTTAGAAAAGGTGTGTACAGACGACCAGGTCGCCGCTTTGTACACCTGAGCCACGAAGCCTGGTGGCAAAAAGCCCAAGACGCACTAACCACTCTAGTGGAGTGCGCCTTAACAGGGAAGGGAGGAACTCGACTCTTAATCAAATAGGCCTGCACAATCGCCTATCTGATCAATTTGGAAATGGTTGCCGCAGACGCTGCTTTACCCTTCCGAGGTCCTTCAGGAAGGACAAACAGACAATCCGACTTCCGGAAAGAGTCAGTGGCGGAAAGGTAAACCTTGATCGCCCGGACCACGTCCAAGGAATGCAAGGCAAATTCCTTCAGATGCTTAGGCTTCGCACAAAGCGAAGGCAACACAATATCCTCATTGAGGTGGAAGGCTGAAACCACCTTAGGAAGAAAAGACTGATTTGGTCGCAGGACCACTTTATCCCTATGAACAACCAGATAGGGGGAGCGGCAAGACAGAGCCGCCAACTCAGACACTCTGCGAGCAGATGTGATCGCCACTAGAAAGGCAACTGTTTGTGACAACACAGGCAGAGGGATCTATCTGATGTTCTCAAAGGGAGGTCATTGTAAAACGGACAGAACCAGATTCAGGTCCCAGGGAGGTAAGGGAGTCTTCCTCGGGGGAGCCAGATGATGCACCCCCTGAATAAAGGTACGAATCAAGGTATTAGATGCCAAAGGGCGCTGAAAAAGAATGGCCAAGGCCTGGCAATTGGCCTTTGATCGTGGTCAGGGCCAGCCGCTGATCCACCTTAGTCTGTAGGAAGGCCAAAACCCTCGCCACTGAAAAGGAGCGGGGGTGAAGACCTTAAGACCTTGTGACTCACACCAGGCAAGATATGCCCTCCAGGTGCGATGATAAATCTTCCCAGAGGAAGCTTTTCTAGCTTTTAGCAAGGTAGGAATGGCAGCCGACGGGGTACCCCTGTCTCTCAAGACTTGGCTTTCAACAGCCAAGCCATCAAAGCCAGCTACTGTAAAATAGGATAGAAGATCGGTCCCTGAGACAGAAGATCATTTTTTAGCCAGGGAGGTTCCACAACCATCTGCATAATGTCCATGTACCAAGACCGACGCGGCCAGTCTGGAGCTACCAGAATCACCAGCATCCGTTCCAAGGCTAACCTGTGGAGGAACCTGGACAACATTTGAATTGGAGGAAAGGCATATATCTGCCGATACCGATGCCACGGCACCACTAACGCGTCCGAGGCGTCCACCAGAGGATCGCGAGATCGAGCCACGAACCTTTCCACTTATTTGTTGAGACGGGATGCGAACAGATCCACTTCCGGAGACCCCCACCGGATACACAGAAGGTGAAACACCTCCGGGTGTAAGGACCATTCCCCCTGGTCAAGGGTCTGGCGACTCAGATAGTCCGCCAGTTTTCCACACCTGGAATGTGGATTGTCGAAATCGCCGGCCCAAGACAGAATCCTGGTGCCCCCTAATGATTGATGTACGCCACCGCTGTGGCGTTGTCCGTCTGCACTCGTACAGGGCAGCCCTGAATCTGAGCTGTCCAACGGAACAAACAGAGCTTGATTGCCCAGAGCTCCAGGACATTTATTGGTAGGGAGAACCCCTCCCCGATCACGTCCCCTGGGCACAAATCGTGCCCAGAACTTCAGCCCAGCCTGACAGGCTGGCATCTGTGGAGAGGCCGTCCACAATAATGGCAGGAAGGACTTGCCTTGTGTCCGAATCGGTGACTGGAGCCACCACAAAAGATCCGATCTCACCTGGTGGCTTAGAGAAATCCTTCTGTCCAAGACTGAGGATGCCTGTCCCACCTGGTAAGGATCTCTGCCCCATAGCAGAGCCAACACAGGAGCCAAATCCTTGGTGAACACCCTTGGAGCCAAGCGATACCGAAGGATAATGCCACAAACTGGTAATGCTCCTCTGCGATTGCGAAGCGGAGATACCGCTGATGACCCTCGTAAAAATGGATGTGCAGATATAAATCTTTTAGGTTGATGGAGGCCATGAATTCCCCTGGACTTAGAGATACCACCACCGACCGGATGGATTCCATCTGGAACTTCTGTACCTGCACGAAACGGTTCAGTAACTTTAGGTCCAAAATCGGACGCACCTTGCCCTCTTTTCTGGGCACTGTGAACAGATTGGAGTAAAATCCCTGAAACCTGTCCCGCGGAGGGACGAAAAGACCCCAGGTTAGTCTTAAAGGAGGGACCCCGCTTAGCGTAGGGAGATTTACCTTTCAAGACTTGTGGCAAGAGAGTGCTCTTACCCCACATTAAGCCCCTTGATCAGCTCATCCAGAGAGTCACCAAAAAGACGATCCCCCGCATAAGGGATGTCCGACATTCTTAGAAGCGTGCGGCCGACCAGCTTTTCAGCCAAGTAATGCGGTTGATTGCAATCCCGACCGCAGATAGACGTGCGACCAAAGGAGCCTCGTCCAAAGCCGCGTCACACAGGTACATCAAGGCCTGTGCCATTTGATCCAACATGTCCAGTGCAGCAGCAGAAACCGACTCTGCTACCAGAGTGCGCCTAAGCACCTTGGCCCATTCTGCGATAGTCTGAGAGACCATCACTGAGGCGAACACCGGTTTCAGCAGGGAACCCGCCACCATATACATGTGGCGGGAAAGCGTTTTCACCCGTCTATCCGCCAGGTCCTCAAACACCGGGGAGTCTTCCACGGGCATCAAGGTGGATTCATTCAGTCTGGAAACAGTGTGGTCCACTTTAGGAACCACAGTCCAGCGAGTATCAGCCGAATCCGCAAAGGGATAACGGTACTTAAATCTACTAAATGGTACTACCAGCGTCTGCTTAATGCGAGGCCATTGGTCATTTACCGTTTCCTGAAACTCCTCGGGACAGGGAAAAACCTGACCCGACTTCAGGGCCTTGCGGGTCCCGAAGGAAACCCGCTTACCTGCCATGGAGGGCTCATCATAAAGATTTAGAGTCTCCTTAACGGAGCTAATAAGTGCATCTACCGCAGCGCGGTCATGTGCTATCCCAGAGGAAGAATCCTCCTCTTCCTCATCTGACTGAGAAGATGGGGAACCCTCAAGGGGGACGTCACCCATGGCAACCAATTCAGGCTCTGAGTCAGAAGACTGAGAGGGCATAGGCCGTTTCTTTGTAACTCGGTCAGACATCAGCAGATCAACTTTTGACGCTAAAGTCGCAAGTGCAGCAGATAAAGAGGCTAAGGAAGTGGGATCAGAGATTATCTGAACCACCAACTAGGTCTGTGGGGAATTTGCTATCCTGGGACTCCATATTAGCAAAGTGCAAAAAAAAATGACACTGGCCCTTAAAAACGGCGGTTCCCACGAACCCCTATCACAAACTGCACTACAGGTAGAGACCCTTCTCTTAACTAAAGCTAAACTGACAAAAGAGTGCTAGCAGAAATATAGCCAAAACCAGTAAAATCCCCCCACAGTGTCCCTATACTTGCCACGCTGCTTTTGAGAAAGCCGATTATAAAGAGGAAGTAACCTCACGCCCCTAGAGGCAAAAGCCAGCCCTGAGCCACAAAAAAAGGTGCCTGATAAGAGTCAAATAGAGGAAAAGCACTTAGAAAAATGGCCACTGCTCAGACAGGACATCCGCCCACACTAAAGATGGTGCCCAATCGGCGCTGGCAATGATGATGGAAAATGGCCCCTGCCCTCACTCTGAGGCCAAAAGGGCCAGCCCTTACCAAACATGGCGGCCGGGCGAAACCGCTCCAAACACAGCAGAAAACGCCCACACTGGCCCCCACCGGGATCTGCATAGAGCACCCCCCGGGGAGAAGGAAGCACCCCACACCCCCCCCTTGTATGGCGGTCTGCACCGCAGGAGCGCCCCCGCAGGGACAGGGAAGGTAAGACACAGGGTGCCATGAGGGGGATATTACAGCAAACTTTACATGTAACGCCATCTCCAGAGTGGGCCCACTCAATACCCCCTCAAAAACCTGTTCCCAGGGACAGAGGGGTAGTAGTACTCACCATACCGCGAACGTGGGTACCGCTCAGACACGGGAGACCTCCCACCTGGGTGGGGGTGCCGTCAGCCATTAAGGATGCGAGCAACCCCGGGCGTTCCGACGTTGAGACATTCCAGCGAAGATAGAAAAACTTTTCAGGCTCGTCCCGCTTCTAGGGGCACTGTCTTTGCGAGGCCTGAGCCTACCAAAAGCCTGCGATGCTCGATGGCAGACTGGGACTCCATAAGGTTCTATTTTAACCAGTACGAGGTCCAGTTCTGCTGATGCTTGTAGTCTTCCAAATTCTGACTAACTAGCGTAGGTGAGAAAAAATAAAAAACTATTCCTAAAAGAAAAACACACTTTTCAGAAATAAAACAAGAAAAAAACTGAGACACTAGGTCCCAGCAGGGAAAACCTAGCCTACACCTGACGCTAGGCAGCAAAGAACTGGATTAGAGTGGTACTGGCTGGAGGATATAGGCCAGAGGGATGGCCCCCGTGGGTGTGTCTATATGTTAATGTTTGTTCTATTAACAAAATTACTGCCTAGCTTGCTCCTGCGGAGAAGGCCAATACCCAATCGTGAAGACTGTATGAATGGGCAGCGACTGTCAGAGGACGTAAGAGAAAATAACTTTTTTTATACCTTAAGGCACACATGCATAACAATTGGTTTGAGTGTAGTCATTACAAGCATGTTACAGCTTCAGTTGTGCACACCATCTTCTGCTGCCAGAATAGGGTTGGTGGACAGGAAACCAGGAGCATTAAAATGTGTATAGAAAGCATACAAAGTGCAATAACAGTAACCCTAACCAATGCCTAATCCTTACATTTATTTTTCAGCAGAGATAGATTTGTAGAAGGTTATTTCCAGTTTGTTAATATGAATAAGAATAACTTAAATTTGTATATCCTAACTGGTACTTTCAATATGCAGATATGTTCCCAAAAAAAAGGATGTTATTTGGGGATTATACAAAAGCTGAGGAAGCCCTGTCGGTTAAAATTGACCCCTTTCCCTGTGGCCAAAAGGGAACAAACCTTTTGATGCAGTTGGTAATGTCACATTTGGCACAAATTTGATATAACCACTAGCAAAAATTATCCCAGTAGGTAAGGCTCCCCCCCCTACGCCCCACCCCATCACCCAGAGAAGACAATAGCACCGTGGGAAGGATTCCTCCATCAACACTTTGTATTATTTCAGATAGTAATAGTATAACACTTGGAAAGTATTCTTTTACTGAAAGGGTAGTTGATGCTTAGAATGAACTACTAGCAGAGGAAGTGCGAGAGTCAACAGTTAATGGCTTCAAGCATGCTTGGGACAAACATAGATCTATACATTTTTCTATGTTTCTAACAGTCAATCAATTTTCTTTCCTGCAACCCGTGCTTGAAGAAAAGAAAGTCGCATCATCTATGCAGTGGTGGGATTCAAAAATTTAGTAACCAGTTCCGACTTTCCCAGCAGAATGACCAGCGTGCCCCCTTTCAATGCAAAGAGACCAGCGTGCCCCCTTCAATGCAGTGACCAGTGTGCCCCCTTCAATGCAGTGACCAGCGTGCCCCCTTTCAATGCAGAGAGACCAGCGTGCCCCCTTCAATGCAGTGACCAGCGTGTCCCCTTTCAATGCACAGTGACCAGCGTGCCCCCCTTTCAATGCACAGTGACCAGCGTGCCCCCCTTTCAATGCACAGTGACCAGCGTGTCCCCCCTTTCATTGCACAATGAACAGCGTGCCCCCCTTTCATTGCACAGTGACCAGCGTGCTCCCCTTTCAATGCACAGTGACCAGCGTGCCCCCCTTTCAATACACAGTGACCAGCGTGCCCCCCTTTCAATGCACAGTGACCAGCGTGCCCCCCTTTTAATGCAGAGAGACCTGCGTGCCCCCTATCAATGCAGAGAGACCAGCGTGCCCCCTATCAATGCAGAGACCAGCGTGCCGATGGCGGCAGGCGCTCGCCCCCTACAGGCTCGTGGGCGAGCGACGTACCCCTACGTCACTTTGGTGTAGGGGGCTGACTGCCGCAGTAAATAGTCATGCGACGGTCGGCAAGTGGTTAGTTGCTGGAGAGAAAGCTGTACGACTCCCTGCTTCATTCATTCCGTAGCTCTATACTGTCTCCACATCTCCTGCAGCTTCTTGAATATTACCTCACCAGTCACAGGCAGCTCTTACATTGAAGATGCAAAACCCTACCTCAACCAACCAAAATTACATGGTTAGTCGGTACTGGTAAAAAGATCAGCTGAAGAGATCCAACAGGCAATACTGTTGCCTTCTGCTTGCCCAGTACCGCTTGCCTCATTTTAGCACAACGTCCTCTGTATAGATCTTTAGAGACCCTTTCATCACATTAACAAATGGACTAAGGCTGGGATGCCATTAAAGTTCATGTGCGTGTAAAGGTAGGTGTCCCAATACTTTTGGTAATAGAGTGTTTTTTGATAATTTTTGAAAAAAAGGATATAGTCACTTTAAGAATCACATTTAGTTATTTGGGATTACCACCTATATTCACCGTGGTTAGAATCATTTTTCAGTACGACAAGAAAGACATTTATGAATTTGCTGAATGTACATTTTATTTCCAATAAACTGAATACATTGCAAAAAAATTAAAAAAAGCACACATCAGAAAAAAAATGTATAATTTTTAATAAAAAATCCTTTTCTACAGCTCATAAAAAACATATGTTGACAATACTTTTATGGTCTTAAGAAAATAAGCAATTTTTATGTACAGTAAAATTATTTTGTTTCAAGCAAGTTTCTCTTTTTGCTTACGGAAGTACATTTTTTTTTTTTTTTTACAGCTGGGCATTAGAGGTCTGCTTCTACGATTAACATTATTATTTTCATAATTTCACTTTTTTTCTGTAACTTTCTATACTGTGGAAGCTGTGCCCAAAAAAGACAAGCAAGGGAAAAAAGACATTATTATGTCCTGTAGACTGCAACTGATATTTTCTCTGAGACCGCCTTACCATGGGGTATGCTATACTGTACTGTGTGGAGTGGCCATCTTGGTAGAGACAGGGCATTACTTCCCTGTGTTAGAGTTGCCAACCTGATGACTGGTGGGGTATAGATCAAGAAGCAGCAGAAGCAGGAGGAAGCACAGATCCCAGAATAAATTTAGTAGAAGCAGGAAGATACTTGCACTGCATGCCCCCAGGTACAACTCCACCAAGAAGAGCAATAAGCAGTACAATAGGTACCATCACCAAATCCTGAATCGCAGTCAGATGCAGCAGTGTCTTATATGGTCTCACAGAGCAAATTCACAGTTTTATTTTAGAGGGGTTTGTTGGAACATTACTATTTTCAGGAGAAATTCAAAGCAAAAGGTAACATTTTCAGGGTACAGGTTAGGCCCAATTAACTCACCTGTATGTTCTCTATAGGATAGCACATTTTAACCTTTTGAGTTTAGGCCCACTTAAAATTGCTTTATGGAACATAAACCATAACAATTTTATGTGACTACGTGTAGCCTTAATTTGCATATACTGTATGTGAAAATTGAAGGCCCTATTTACAACTTTTCGTGTAATGCAAGCATGTTAATGCATGTGCTTTTCATGAGCTGTGTTAAAGCAGCCCATTCGCTTTAAAGTGCCATAAGTACTCAGAATAACACCTTTGGCAACCACAGCAACAAAACACATTCACATCTGTGCAATCTGAAGTGCAGATCGATTTACTCTCAGGCCTCTTGGACAGGGGCGAAAAAGCCACATATATGTTTATGGGACAATGCACACAGCTGCTTCTAATGCATTGAAGTATTGAGAGCCATAACGATAAATAGAACATTTAAGTGCAGTAATGTATACTTGTTGATATGCAGGTATGTATCAACGTATACAACACTGGCAACAAGAAGAGCATGAGGAAGAATTATGTATACATGCACGTTTACATACTTGTATGCGTGTATGCAGTGGCAGGACAAGTTCATACAGTGCCCAGGGTGAAGATGCCAAAATGCGCCCCCTTCTCCTTCCTGAATAGAGAAGTAGGAGATGGGGTTGGATTATTAGCAATGCACAAAGCATGCTGCATCGAAACATATGTAGTATATGAGTTTGATAGCAGTACAACTTTTTTTCTGCAGTAAAACATGTGAGGAAAATAATGCCAGTATTGATGGTGTTACTGGAATGAAGAAATGTCCCTGCATTGGTAGTGTCACCAAAAAGAAAATATGCCCTTAGGCCAGTGGTGTCACTGGAAAGATACATTTCCCTGTGTGGGTGGTGTCCTTGTAAGGAAAATGTCCCTGTGTCCATAGTGTCACTGGTAGTAAAAAATACCCTTGCATCAGTGGTGTCACTGGTAGTAAAAAATGCCCCTGTCCCTGTGGTGTAATTTTAAAGAAAAAAAGGGCCCTGTGTCGGTGGCGTCACTGGAAGGGAACAATGCCCCTGCACCAGTGTTGTCCCATCACACCTGCTTAGTAAAGTTGGCCATGGGGGGTGTTTTCTGAAAACCGTGAGCAAGATCAAAAGTTAATTTCTCATGCCTGTGAAAAAGTAGTGCACTCAGAGCAAAGAGAACCACACCCAAAGTTTGTTGTGGCATGCTGAGAATTGGCTAGTAGTGAGGCAGAGTTCAGCGGTCAGTAACAAATGAGACAGAGTTCAGGCGTCAGTAGTATATGACGCAAAGTTCAGAGGTCCGTAGTAGGTGACCCAGAGTTCCGGGGTCAGTAGTAAGTGAGGCAGTGTTCAGGGGTCAGTAGTAAATGAGGCAGAGTTCAGGGGTCAGTAGTAAATGAGGCAGAATTCAGTCATCAGTAGTAAGTGAGGCGTAGTTCAGGCATCAGCAGTAAGCGAGGTAGATTTTAGGGGTTAGTGATAAATGAGGCAGAGTTCAGGCGTCAATAGTGATGCAAAGCTTAGGGGTCAGTAGTAGGGCACCCAGAGTTCAGGGGTAAGCAGTAAATGAGGCAGAGTTCAGACATCAGTAGTGACGCAACGTTCAGGGGTCAGTAGTAAGTGAGGCAGGATTCAGGGGTCATTTGTAAGTGATGCAGTGTTCAGGGGTCAGCAGAAAGTGAGGCAGCATTCAGGCATCAGCAGTAAGTGATGAAGTGATGCAGAGTTCAGGCGTCAGTTGTGACGCAAAGTTCAGGGGTCAGTAGTAGGTAACCCAGAGTTCAGGGGTCAATAGTAGGTGATCGAGTGTTCATGTGTCAGTAGTAAATGATGCAGCTTTCAGGGGTCAGCAGTAAGTGAGGCAGAGTTCAGGAGTCAGCAGCAAGTGAGGTAGAGTTCAGGGGTCAGCAGCACGTGAGGCAGAGTTCAGGGGTCAGCAGCAAGCAAGGTAGAGTTCAGGGGTCAGCAGCAAGTGAGGCAGAGTTCAGGGGTCAGCAGCAAGCAAGGCAGAGTTCAGGGGGACAGCAGCAAGCGAGGCAGAGTTCAGGGGTCAGCAGCAAGTAAAGAAGAGTTCAGGCATCAGCAGTAAATGAGACAAAGTTCAGGCGCCAGTACTAAATGAGGCAGAGTTCAGGGGTCAGTAGCGAGGAAGAATTCGGGAGTCAATTGTAAGTGATGCAGTGTTCAAGGGTCAGTAGTAAGTGAACCAAAGTTCAGGGTCAGTAGTAAGTGATGCAAAATTTAGGAAACAGTAGAGAGGCAAAGTTCAGAGGTCAGTAGTGATGCAGAGTTCAGGGGTCAGTAGTGAGGTAGAGTTTAGGGGTTAGTAGTAAGTGAGGCAGAGTTCAGGGGTTAATTGTAAGTGATGCATAGTTCAGGGGTCAGTAGCAAGTGATGCAGAGTTCAGGAAACAGTAGAGAGGCAAAGTTCAAGGGTCAGTAGTGAGGTAGCGTTCAGGGGTCAGTAGTGAGGTAGAATTCAGGGGTCAGTAGTGAGGTAGAATTCAGGGGTCAGTAGTGAGGTACAGTTTGGGGGTCAGTACTAAATGAGGCAGAGTTCATGGGTCAGATTTAAGGGGTTGGTAATAAGTGATGCAAATTTCAGGGGTCATGGTAAGTGAGCTAGAGTTCAGGTGTCAGTAGTAAATGAGCTAGAGTTCAGGTGTCAATTGTAGTTGATGCAGAGTTCAGGGATCAGTAGTAAGTGATGCAGAGTTCAGGGGTCAGTGGTAAGTGATGCAGAGTTCAGGGGTCAGTAGTTAGTAATGCAGAGTTCAGGGATCAGTAGTTAGTGATGCAGAGTTCAGGGGTCGGTAGTAAGTAATGCAGAGTTCAGGGATCACTAGTGAGGCAAAGTTCAGAAATCTGTAGTGAGGCAGGGGTCAGGAGTAAATAAGGCAGAGTAGCAAGTGAAGCAGAAAACAGATTTTTGCCAAAAAGTGGGAGGACTTTAAAGGTAACTGATGAAACAGAATGTGCCTAGTTGCTGTACACACTGCACACATATACCACTACCAGTACTTACTATGCCACAAGTGACAGTCTCACAGATACACATAAATCTCAGAATGAAGAATATTTTAAAGAATATTTTTTTAAAAATTAAACATTTCGATTACGCATGCTTTTCTGCACACAAAAACTAATCATGTTGTCTGTCTGAGCCTACCCTAACCAGCCTATGGTCAAATGATGCTGGCACAGGCCTATCCCCGATCCGGGTGGACGTCATATGACATCCTTCCAGATCGCACCCCTCAGAGGGGCGCACAGCAGCGTGTTCTGTCGTATTTTTCCATAGGACAAGGCTGATGACTGATCAGTATACTGACTTGATGCTGGTACCATGTGACCGCCATGACAAATCACAGCAGGTCACATGATGGTACACAATGGATGGCTTTCTTTTATGCCATTCAATGTGTACAACTGTGTTGCTAGCTGTGATTAGTCAATTTGATCACATGGTACAGACAGGGCTAATCGCAGCCCATATATATCATGTAATTAGCTTTGACCAATCACAGCTAATCACAGCAAAACAGACTAATGCTTGCCTTATGTAATGCACTGCTATAAGCAAACATAATACGTAAAAAAAAAGTCATGATCACTTCCCCAGAGCAATACAATGTTACTATGGCAACAATATATTGCTCTGGTCACAGTGTGTTAAAAAAAAAAAATAAATAAATCGTAAAAAAAAGAAAAAAAAAATGTTTACTTTTTTTTCGTACTGTCACCAGTCAGTGTCCCTGATCACCGACAAACGAGTTATATGATGACGCTGTAATCCACTGAAATTTAAATTTCTTAATCAGTTACTGGGCCGTTGTAAAATGACGCCGGCAGGAACACTTTGTCGATTTGGGCGGGTGTCATATGACGTCCGCCCGGATCCGCTGCTCTCCCGCCCCCCCCTCGGGGATGCAGCGTGTCCGTCGGGACACAGCCCATCTTCCCTCGTGAGGGCATGCGCGAGCGGCGATCGGGGATGGAGAGTGTCACTCTGACACAGTCCATCCCTGATCAGGGTAAAGAGTCCTTTACCACGTGTCCAATCACAGCCGGTCACAGAATGTCAACAGAGACAACGGTAACTAGTTGTTGCCGTGTTCTCCTCCTCACACACTGATCCTGTGTGAGGAGGAGATTGCGGTAACAGCTAGTTACCGATCATAGTGCATCCTAAAACACACTGATTGCCCCCCCCCCCATAAAGAGGACCTGTCACTAGCCCATCAAAATACCTGTCACTAGCCCATCATAGTACCTGTCACCAGCCCATCAGAGTACCCGAGAACCTGTCACCAGCCCATCAGGTACTCTGATGACAGGTACTCAGGTACACTGATGGGCTGGTGACAGGTACTCAGGTACTCTAATGGGCTGGTGACAGATATTCGGGTACTCTGATGACAGGTACTCGGGTACTCTGATGGGCTAGTGACAGGTACTCGAGTACTCTGATGACAAGTACTCGGGTACTCTGATGACAGGTGCTTGGATACTTTGAGTACCTGTCATTGGAGTACCCAAGTACTTGTCATTGGAGTACCCGAGTAGCTGTCAGTAGAGTACCCGAGTACCTGTCATTGGAGTACCCGAATACCTGTCACCAGAGTACCCGAGTACCTGTCACCAGCCCATCAGAGTACCTGAGTACCTCTCTGTATCCCATCAGAGTACCCGAGTACCTGTCTCCAGCCCAGAGTACCCGAGTACCTCTCTGCAGCCCATCAGAGTACCCAAGTACCTCTCTGCAGCCCATCAGAGTACCCGAGAACATGTCCTCAGCGTACCCAAGTACCTCTCACCAGCCCATCAGAGTACCCAAGTACCTGTTATCAGAGTACCCGAGTACCTGTCACCAGCCCATCAAAGTACCTATCTGCAGCCCATCAGAATACCTGAGTACCTGTCTCACCAGCCCATCAGGGTATCTGAGTACCTATCTGCAGCCCAATAGAGTACCTGAGTATCTGTCTTCTGTCCATCAAAGTATCCAAGTACCTGTCTCCAGCCCATCAGAGTACCCGAATACCCCTCTGTAGCGCATCAGAGTACTCGAGTACCTGTATCCAGCCCAGAGTACCCAAGTAACTGTCTTCAGCTCAGAGTACCCAAGTACCTGTCTTCAGCCCAGAGTGCCTGAGTACCTATCTGCAGCCCATCAGAATACCCGAGTACCTGTCTCTAGCCCATCAGAATACCCAAGTACCTCTCTGAAGCTTATCAGAGTACCCGAGTACCTTTCTGAAGCCAATCAGTGTACCTGAGTACCTATCTGCAGCCCATGCCTCCTAGATTATGTGTTGGGGTGTTTTCTTTCCAAAATGGGGTCATTTTGTGGGGGGTTTACATTGTCCTGGTGTTCCAGGGCCTTCAAAAGTGTGATAGGTTGTAATGAAATTATATGTGTAATTTATGCTCCTAGAACACCTGACGGTGCTCCTTGAATGTTGGGCCTCTGTATTTGGCTATGCTGTGACACATATCCCACATATCACAGTCCCACATATGTGGTATCGCCATACTCAGGAGGAGTAGCAAAATGTATTTTGGGGTGTCATTTTTGCTGTATACAAGCTATGTGTTAGAAATATCTTATAAATTGACACTTTGTGTAAAAAAAAAAAAAAATGTTTTCATTTTCTTTCCACATTTTCCAAAAACTTGTGGAAAAAAATGACATCTTCAAAAGACTCATTATGCCCCATATAATATATGTTGGGGTATTTGCTTTCCAAAATTCATTTTGTGGGTAATTCCATTGTTCTGATGCTCCAGGGCCTTCAAAAGTGTGATAGGTTAGGAAATGAAATGTGTAATTTATGCTCCTAGAACACCTGCCGGTGCTCCTTGCATGTTGGGCCTCTGTATGTGGCCAGGCTGTGTAAAATTCTCACACATGTGGTATTGCCATACTCAGGAGGAGTAGCAGAATGTATTTTGGGGTGTAATTGCAAGTATGCATATACAGCGTGTGAAAAATAACTTGTTATTATGACAATTTTGTGGAAAAAATTATATATATATTTTTTCAAAAAAATGACAACTTCAAAAAACCCACCATGGCTCCTACTAAATACGTTTGACTGTCTGCTTTCCATAAAGGGGTCATTTGGGGGTATTTCTACTGTCCTGCTCATTTTAGCGATTCAAGAATTGAGATCAGTTAGTCAGTACATCAGGACTGATAGATTTTCAGATACTGTATACAGGGGGTCCCCAGGTTACAAACATGCGACTTACAAACGACTCCTACTTACAGAGGGAGACAACAGGAAGTGAGGAGAAATCTACCCCTAGGAAGGGAAATTCACTCCTGTAAGAGTGCTCATGGGAAAAAGGTGTCTCCACTGAAGCTTTATCAGTAATCCTTGTTTCCACAACCCACAATTTTCAAAATCCAGTTGACATAGGGACAGAAAAGTGAGGTGAAATCTTATGAACATGGGTACAGACAGCAAAACAAATGTACAGGGGTGTTAACCCTTTCCTATGCGATCCAAAAAACGTAAATCATTATTATTATTTTGGCTGGAGCTAAACTTAAAAAATGTACCTGTCCTGACTTACAAACAAATTGTTTGTAACCCAAAGGACCACCTGTACATCATAGTTGGGGATTCTCTAACTTTCACATAGACTAAATAATATACACTGATTTTGGTTATTTTCACCAAAGAAATGTAGCAGAATACTAAATTGGGCTAAATTTATGAAGAACAATTATTTATTTGCAAAATTTTATAATGGAACGAAGAAAAACACTTTTTTTAAAAAATGTTTAGTCTTTTTCGTTTAGCAAAAAATAAAAAACCTAGTAGTGATTTAATACCACCAAAAAAAAAAAGCTCTATTTGTGTGAACAAAATGATAAAAACGTAGTTTGGGTACAGTGCTGCATGACTGAGCAATTGTCATTCAAAATGCAACAGTGCTGAAATCTGAAAATTGGTCTGGGCAGGAAGGAGGTAAAATGCCCGGTATTGAAGTCGTCAGAAGATTTTCATTAAAAAACAGCAACTGTTGGGACAGTGCAGTCAAGCGAAGCCTCCTGTTCACATGAGAGTCCTCCCCCCTACGTCAGGGTCCCCAGAGTCCACTCCCCTAACTTCAGGGTCCCCTGAGTTACCCGTCTTTCATCAGGTCCTCCATAGTCCCTGCTCACCCCTTTCATCAGGTCCCAAGAGTCTCTCCCTTACTTTAGTGTCCCCAGAGACATCCTTCTTTCATTAGGGGCCCCATAGTACCTGTTTCCCCCTTTCATCAGGTCCCTAGGCCCCCCCTTACACCAGGGTCCCCAGAGCCCCCTCTTATGTTGGTTCCTCAGAGCCTCCCTTTATGTCAGGGTCCCTAGAGTCTCCCTTGACATCAGAGTCCAACTTCCTTGCCTTTACATCATGGTCCCCAGAGTCACCCCCTAATGTCAAGGTCCCTAGAATCCCCCCTTAATGTCAGGGTCTCCCCTTACATCAGGGACCCCAGAATCTCCCCCTAATCTAAGAGTCCCCAGAGTCCCACCCACCCCCCCCAATTTTAGGGTCTTCAGGGTAACCTGCCTTTCATCAGGTTGGGAGGAGAGAGACCCTTCCTCCTCCTCTGATTGCTGGGGCAATGTATATGGCTGGGTTCTGTGCAAGCACTTGTTTTGTTTCTAGGGCACTGGGTGATCCAGTGTCCACTGGGTGCAACCAACTAATATGACAGCATACAACAGAACATGGTGCTGCAGTGGCCAAAAAATCAATGTGAGAAGAAGCAGATGTGCTATGGGGTTGCTATAGCATTTCCATGCACCCCATTGGCGCCGCCCCTGTGTATTTCTGACCAGTAGTGCATTTACACCTCAGCAAGAAGAGCAGACTGCTTTCACTCTCCGGAGGTGCCGGTGCTGAGAAGGTGGTGTCTGTGTTCTCAGCACAGTGCTTGTCCTGATCACATTACATTGCTGCTGGAGGGAAGAGAGCAGAATCCCCCTACAGCAGCTATCGCAGCCCTGCACTGTGCTGTGTTCTAAATGGAGTGACCGCAGAGACTGACTGAGACAGCAGTGTGGCACGATTGGCTCCCGCTGCTGTCAATCAAAGTCAGTCAGCCAATCAGGATAGAGAGAGGATGGGGCCGGGCTGCAGCTCCATGTCTAAATAGACACAGGGAGCTGTGACTTGGCTCAGGTGCCCCAACAGCAAGCAGCTTGCTTTGGGGGTACTCAACAGGAGGGAGGGGCCAGGAGAGCAGAAGACCAGAGAAGAGAAGGATCCAGGCTGCTCAGTGCAAAACCAACTGCATAGAGGAGGTAAGTATAACATGTTTGTTATTAAAAAAAAAAAAAAAAAGACTTTACAATCACTTCAAGCAAGCTCCAGGAGGCAGTGGAGGACAGAAAGGCCTGGTGCGCTATGGTCCATGAGGTCATGAAGAGTCAGACACGACTAAACGACTGAACAACAACAACAACAAGAGATAAGCTTTAAACCACAATGTAAATGCTGCAGTCATTATTATTCCAATAACACCTGCATCTATCTATAATATAGATTGTTAGCCAACAAAAGAAACCCATTGTATAGAATACAATTTTTCTGAAAAATGTAGCACGGAGCACCTTACCTATAATACATTTGTATACGATTTGAACAAGTGGGAAAATAAGCTGATGTTATGCAAGATTATGAATGATTTTTATCCTGACTGTAATTCTCAGTTGAAGTACAATGTTCAAACATGCAAGTATATTTTGCGAGCTTGACTGACTGATTACCTATTATCTGCTGTGTGAGCAAAGATAAGCGAGAGCTACAATTCAGATGCTTTGTGCAGACTCATCAACATGAACTGAGCATGGGAATGTCTTTGTCATGTTCAAAAATGATCTTTCACAGATCTAATTGTTTGGAATTGATGGGTAAATTCCTTTGCACTTGACCTGTATTAATGCATCAGGCCAAGTTTATAAGAATATACAGCAACATCCTTATTCAAGGCTTCATTTATCTATGGCCAAGATCTTTTTACTGTAGATATATCTGTGTGTGTGTGTGTGTGTGTGTGTGTGTGTGTGTGTGAATAAATTTGGGGCCAATCACACGCCTCCATGGTATGGCATGATGGATTAGTATCTGCCTGTATATTTCAGCATTGAGGACACCATTAATCGGGTAATGTTGAGGATTGAAGAGACCGGATTTGAGGCAACCTACAGTCACAGAAGATCTGTGGTTAGTTCTCCAGGATGTTTGAAACAATCTACCGCCGAGTTCCTTAGAAAACTGTGTGCAAGTGTATCTAGAAGAATTGATGTTGTTCTTAAGACAAAGGGTGGTCACGCCAAATATTGATTTGATTTGGATTTCTCTTCTGTTCATTTACTTTCCATTTTGTTATTTGATAAAAAGAAACTATTAACACTTCTATATATATATATATATATATATATATATAAACACACACATATAAGCAGGTTTAAAAAAAGACATTTAGGTGCTGTCATGGCCAAGAGGGTAGGAGTCAATGCCTTTCCCAACTCTTTGTTCTATTAGCAAGTTTTTCTGGGTCTGACCCACTGGCTCTGTGTAATATAAAAGGAACAGGGGTTTGTACCCTAGAGAGCTGGGAGATCCAAGAGGGTGCTAGGGTCCCTATTAGGGCTGACAGAAAGCTGAGCATGTGCACATAAGGCCCCTTTGGACTGTTCATTTTATCAGTTCACTTCGGTTTTTTGAAAAGAAAAAACAGGTAAAGTTTACATCAGATTTTCATTAGTTTCTCATCAGCTGCTCATCAGTTTTTTTTTTTTTACATCCACTACCACAGCAAAGCAGATTGTTTGTCCGTTTACTTCCGTTTATCATTGTTCCATTTTTTTAATGGAATAAAAATAGGGCTTTGATCTCTTTCAAAAAATGGATGTTGACGGATGCGGATGTAAACTGATGTAAATGGATGATCTTCCGTTTATACACGTTTTTTCCATAGAGATGCATTGATGTCCTTTTTTCATCCATCAACGAATGCAGAACGGTCTGCATGTGTGAATGGGGCTAAAGGGATAGAGATAGAGAACAAAATTTGAGAGGAGAAAGATGTTGCTCATTACTTCCTGGATGTAAAATAATCAGAACCTGGGGTTCGCCCTGAAGACACCAGCCCTGGAAGGATGCCCTTGATGGGCTCTGTAATACAGGAACACTACCTTTGCAGGTTTGCCGGGGCAGCACAGAGCAGTGCTGGTACAAGGCCATCCAGCGCCCAGGGCGAACATTTCAAATTGCGCCCCCCCCCCCCAGGCCACATATGACTAATCATCTTACCTATACCTGTTAGCCACACCTGATCATTATACCTACATATAGAGTGCAGAAGTCAGGATTGGATAAATTAGAAAGTGCAAGGGTTGGGAACAATAAAAAGTGAGTGCAGGAGTCAGTAACGGGGTTATTTTTAAAATAATAAATTGGGACCTGCTTCTAGAGGAAAGTGCAGCGTGTGGCAAAAATTAGATGCGGCTTTCACTGTGCTGACTATTGGGTGTGGCAAGAGATGTAAGGGCACGAACAGTGCAAGGGCTCAGTAGCAAATGACGCAGAGTTCAGACTTTTATGATTGTGGAAGGGGGGCATTCAGAAGATCCAAAGGTTTTTAGGGTGGGGAGGGTCCACTTTAAAGTTCTTTTACTGTTTGTTCCGAATATCTACAATACTTTAGGGTGCATAAACTGGGGAGTGGTTCACTTAAAGAAATAATTACCTGAAAACCAAAAATGTAATATATTGCAGCTTACCAATTATTAAATGTGGTGGCTGCATGCATTTTCTTTTCTTAGGCTTTTTTTCTACCGTTTGTCATCTGGTGCTCTGGCCAGTAACACACCTGCTTTATTAGAGCGCTCCCACTCTGGATAAAGAAGCTCAGGCAGCACAGCAGACAGCAGTGCTGTCAGTCTGGGGGGAAGGGAGTGTTAGATGAACTAGCAGATTTAGATACACTAACAAATTGAACCCAAACTCCAGCTCCCACTTTATAATCATTAACTGTTACATTTTTTTTCTCTTAGTATAAAGGTTTTACTGAAATATATGCTGACCTTTGTAAGCACCCCTGCCAGTGGTAAATGGTTAGTCACATCTCTAACTGCAAGTGAGCTTGTTCTTTTGAAAAACAGACTTACTCGCTGGATCACCAGATAAAAACAATTGGAAGAAAGAAAGCCTAAAAAAGGAAAACAAATGCAGCCTTCACAACTAAGAATTGGTAACCTGCAATATAATGTTTACTTGTGGGTTTAATGTCACTTTAATGTCTACTTTACACTTGTGACCCTGTTGCTGGTGACAGGTTTGCTAGTGAGAGCAGAGAATGTCATCACCTGACATTGCTACCATGCTGACAGAAAGTGTGGAATGTCCTTTGTCAGTATGGCTGGTGAGGAATTGATGCTGTAGGAACGGGTCAGTAGTTTCCCTGTCCTCTCCTCTTGCTGGCTAGTTGACACCAACACCAGGATCACAATGTGATTGTGACAAAATGTATTTTGAATTTGGTTTGCTAGGAGTGAAGTAATCCTGACAGTTTGGAAAAAAGGGGGTTCCCCTGGGATTGGGACTTTTTAGGCACTGGTTGACAAATCTTAGACGAATAATAAAATGTAAATATTTTAATGAAAAAATGCACAAAACAGACAAAACATATGAACAAGCCAATATTGTATAAAAACAATTGCAAGCGCAAATATATGTGCAATGTAACCAGAGAAAACTCAACCAAAGGACCAGGAGATCCGACGCGTTTCGGGGTTCTTGAGACCCCTTCGTCAGGGATAACGCTGGTGTCCTATCTGTAGGCATTTGAAAAGACATAATGTATAATATTTTGGCAGACCATATCTATTTGTACAGTACATGCATGACAAATTTCTGTAGATGGTATATTACTTACATGGTTGGTTTACACAAAGGTTTAGAGCTTGCAAAATTAAAAACAGGAGGAAAGCTGCGATCCAAGTGTCACCGTATGCCTTAAGGGTTTTTTGTCTTTCTTAGGCTGTTATACAGCCATCATAAGATGGAGGTAAGGAGAGGAGAGATAAACTTTTGCTCCACTGAAGCTTCCGATTGAGAACAGCTGGAGTCCAAAGGTAGCTTAGCTTAGCGGGACATGTCAGACATGAGCCTGTCCAAATTGCTGAAAAATCATAAAAAGAAAAAGATGTAGATACCAAAAAGCACTAAAACCTTTTTCTCCTTCTTTCATGTTTTATAGAGATATATGTCCCTGGTGGAGAAAGAAAAGGGGCAGAAATATATGTCCCTGGTAGAAAAGGAAGGACTACCAGAACAATGGTGTATCTATATTTTCAAAGTCCCAATGAACACCACTATATTTGGCTGGAGCCAATTGTATTTTAAATTGTAAAAAATGCCACAAAGAAAAGCCATATGAAAAAAATAAATCATTTTCTTACCAATTGAATATACATTGAATACAATATGTTCAATGTGCTTATATGGCAGTGGGCAAAGAGATACCTATCTCAAAGTAGAGAAGGATGAATACATAGTGGTGTATCATAGGAATCCGAAAAGATACCATTAGTAGGAGAGATTGGTTGCTAAAATAGTACTCCATAAGGGTGAAAGAATGAGGAATAAGATTGGAATGCAGAGAAACAGGATCAGATAAGTAAAAGAAGCTTTTGAAAAGGTTACCTTTAAAACTGACAGAGGATCAGAGATCTGCATGGACATCCTTCTCCCAGCAATGGATCGCACAAATGATCCATGCTGGGAGTCGGTATTAATAGTGTCCATGCAGCTGATCCTCATAAGGCTGATGAGGGCAGATCACCGCCGCCAGCTGAGGGCTCCCTGGGCGGTGTCTGCCGAGTGACGGACACTGCGCCCGACGTATTGGGGTGCGTCATGGCGCCGGATGTGGGCGTGACCGGCACGTCATCGCCCACCGACACGGATGTGATGTCAGTGCGTCGCACAGGAAGTGCGTTCGCTGACATTCCGGGGATGTGGCTGACACTGAGAAGTGTCAGCAGAGTATGTATCCATCTACCCGGATAGGAGGGGGCCCGTCAAAAATTGACAAGTCCCGCTTTCCGTGCCGGGCTGTGCTGGAAAGGAAGCAAGCAGAGGAGCACTGTATATCATAAATGGCTCCATGTCATGAAAAAGCTTACAAAGCGAACTGCTTATGATGGATAATATATCATTATATTATAAAGAAATGAACATGTCTGATCAATAAACAAAAGGCATTTGGTAAATGGTGAGCACAGCTGTCTGCCTGTTTTTTTACAAAGGGCGAAAAAAATATATATATATACACGGGCATTGGTGTGTATAGAACATGATACAGAGGAATAGTGATAACAGAATATAAAATAGAATATATAACAGGTACAAAATATGTATGACAAAGCCCAATGAGGTGGATAGGATGTGATACAAAAGATACATAGAATTGTGTTTTTACTTCTCCATCCCACCCGAATGAAAGCCTTCCAAAAAGGGCTTAAACGAGATTGCCTCGTTAAGTCCAGGGGGCTCAGTAGCTCTAAGTGAATATATCCATCGAAGCTCCAGCTGCAGGAGACGTTTGTTCCAGTCTCCGCCCCTGGGGCTAGGATGGATACGGTCTAACACTAGGAACTTAAACTTTGGAAAATTGCCTGCATGTACTGATGCAACGTGGCGTCCCAAGGGCAGTTCAGGATCGCATGTCTGCATGCTCCTGATATGCCTATATATGCGCCTCCAAAGTTCCAATTTGGTCTTGCCCACATAAAAACAATTACAGTTACAAAGCAAAAGGTAAACCACCCCAAAAGTGCGGCAGTTTGCAAAATGCTTTGCCTGAAACTTTGTACCGTTGGGCAGAATGATGTTGCGTTGCACATGCATGAATTTGCAATAATTGCAAGATCCACACATGTATGTGCCCCTATATTTGCACGGGTCAGATTTAGGTGGTTGCTTGAATTCGCTCGAAACTAATTTGTCCCTAAGCGCAGGAGCCCTCCTGTAAGTAAACTGGGGTGTCTGGGGTACATGAGGACCCAACAAGGGGTCCAAAGCCAAAAGGTGCCAATATTTGGACACTATACTGCGTAGATCCTGGTGCTGCTGGGAATATCCTGTGATTATTCTCAAAGTGTCATCGGATTGACGTTTTTTTGGAATCAAAAGAGTATTTCTATCACATTAAAGCTTTTTTATATGCTTTTTTCAAGGTTTTATGGGAATAGCCTCTAGGCAGCAGTCGGCTACGCAGACCATCTGCTGCTATTTTGAATGAGGTGAGGTCAGAGCAGTTGCGTCGAAGGCGCAGGTACTGACCAGTTGGTATAGATCGTATCAGAGGCTGAGGATGGAAGCTGGTGGCATGGAGGACGGTGTTCCCGGCAGTGGGCTTCCAATAAAGGCCACTGCGGAGGACACCGTCCTCCCCTCTGGAGATCTCCACATCAAGAAAAGTGATCTTAAATGGATCTGTAGATGAAGTGAAGGAAAGATTGAAATTATTCCTATTAAGTCTCTCAATACACCTGTCCAGGAGGTCATGAGGACCGTCCCAGATTAAGAAAATATCATCAATGTACCGAATCCAAGTTCGGATACAGTCGGTGTATAGTGAGAGAGAATCATCAGAGAGAAAGGCCTTTTCCCACTCCCCCAGGTACAGATTGGCGTAGGATGGGGCGCAGCAAGTTCCCATCGCTACGCCTTGCACCTGGAGGTAGTGGGAATTTTGGAATGTGAAAACATTATGGGTGAGAATGTATTCGAGAAGGGTTAACATAAACTCACCATAAGGGTCCAGATTATCTGGGCCTGCAATAGTGTGGCGTACAGCTGCAATGCCCTTGTGATGGGGAATTGAGCTGTACAATGCCTCCACGTCAATGGCTACTAGCAGACAGTCTTGAGGGACTCTGAGATCACTAATTCTTTCTAAGAAGTGGATCGTATCTCTCGTGTACGATGACAATTGTATGACAAATGGTTTGAGGAAGGCATCAACAAGCTTGCTGGCATTGTCTGTGATAGAGCCGCATCCGGATATGATGGGTCTCCCCGGGGGATGGATAGGGTCCTTATGGACCTTGGGGAGGGCGTAAAAAGTGGGTGTTATGGGAAACGTGGTGCGTATGAACTCCCAAGTATCCTTTGTGATGATGTTATTTAAATACGCTCCATCTGTCAATTCATAAAATTGTGAATTGTACTTCTGGATGATGTCCTGAGTAATTCTTCTATACCATTGTTGGTTTTTTAGGATCCTATGGCACATATCAATATATTGGGTATCATTCATCAGAACAATGTTACCCCCCTTGTCAGCTGGCTTAATGACAAGGGAGGGATCATCAGCAAGAGTGTTGATAGCCCGTCTCTGTTCAGGAGTGATATTAGCGTCCGAGAGTGTCTGCGTTCTTAATTTGTCCAGATCTTTAGATACCATTTTGAGGAATGCATTGATGTTTGCATTCTGGATGGAAGGGTATTTGTCTGACTTTTTCTTTAAGGTAGAGTAAGGTCCAGAGGTGGGAGTCTCTGATGGTTGAGCACCAGCTAAAAGGGATGGTAGGTCAACTCGATCTATTAAGTCCTCATTCTCCTCTAGTAGAGATATGAGGGTATCCAAGATGGGGTCCTTATCGGGAGTACCTGCCAGGGCTGTGCTGGTATGACGTTGGAACAGAATTTTAAAGTTTAGCTTGCGGGCGAAAAGATGTAAATCTTTCAGAAATTCAAATTTATTGAGACGAGTACTGGGGCAAAAGCTAAGGCCCTTCTTGAGTATTGAGGATTCATCCTCGGAAAGCCTGTGATTGGAGAGGTTTATAATTGTAAGGTCTGTGTCAGACGTAGGGTCAGGCATTAGCTGGGTTGTGTTGGGACTTGGGGTGGTGCAGATAGTTTTAGAGCTTGTTGGTGGACAAGCTCTAAAAAAGAGGGATCATACAAATCAAGTGTGCTAGATAGTGTAGATGGTGATTGAGTTGTGGACAAATTATTAGGTAACGGGGGCTGGGGAGTGTTATGTGATTGGGAAGTGTTGGTTGATGATTGGTTAGTGCTGGGAGGTTTGAACATTGGGAATATTCCCTTTTTAGTGTTGAATTTTTTTGGGAGGGACTGAATATCAGTTGATTCCTCCGAAAGTGGTCTCTTCGGCCGGTCAGCCAATTTTTTAGTTTTAAATTGGGAAACGTGGTTGGAAGTGTTAGTGGGGAAATCTTTTTTATTAGAATTGGTGTTGTGTTTTTGGGACCAGTTATATGCCTTTCCCTGTTGAAAGGCAAGTCTGTCACGATTAAGTTTTTTTTGTTTGTTATTCAGGATATTTTTGTTATAGGCCTCAAGGTGTTTTTTGAGCCTTGTCTCCTGTTCAATATAAATTTTATGTGTTTTAAAAGCCTGGATTTTTTCACATAATGTGGCAATTTCTAAATCCAGTTTTTTGGATCTGGTTGAATACTCCTCTATGAGGAGTTTCATGAGGGAGGCAGAACAGTCTTTTAAAGACTGTTCCCAGTTAGATTTGAAAGTAGTACTAAGATCTTCTAGTAGTGGAAACACTTGAATTCTTAAACCGAAGGGGTTAATATTTTCTTGAAGGTAGTCTTTAAAAGATTTAGCATGCCAGAAAAGAGAAGACCTCTTCTCTAACAGTTTGGATAGATGGAAAAATGAAGAAAGTAAATCAGTGTCCACATATTCTTTAAGGTTATATTCACTCATGTACTGGGTCATAAGTGCCTCCCAATCATCGCCAGTGAATCCCGACATTTTAGTACCTTGATAAGCCAATGCCCGGTAAAAAAGCCCAAAGAGAAATAAAAGTAATAGTAATATTCAATATTCAAAAGTATTAGAAAGATTAATATGTTATCGAAAAAATACAAAAAATTGTTGAACTAAACCAAAGTGTGGAGAAGATAAATCTCCACCAATGGTTAGCGGCTGAGGAGGTCAGCAGGAGCGGGCGGGGAAAGTGGTATCTACTACCAATATATAGTGCAAGGTGTGTTCCTGCTGAGAGCCTCAAATTATGTGCCACATCCCGATATGTAATGGAAAAAAGGGGGTTCCCCTGGGATTGGGACTTTTTAGGCACTGGTTGACAAATCTTAGACGAATAATAAAATGTAAATATTTTAATGAAAAAATGCACAAAACAGACAAAACATATGAACAAGCCAATATTGTATAAAAACAATTGCAAGCGCAAATATATGTGCAATGTAACCAGAGAAAACTCAACCAAAGGACCAGGAGATCCGACGCGTTTCGGGGTTCTTGAGACCCCTTCGTCAGGGATAACGCTGGTGTCCTATCTGTAGTTACTACATTCCTGCTAGTTTCTAGACCAATTCAGAACATACATCCAGGGCCATCTTACTGAATGGGCACGCTGGGCAGTTGCCCGGGGGCCCCACCTGCCCAGCAACCCAGCCCCAGCCAAGCATTAGTCCTGATTCCCGTGTGCATCCCGCCACCAAACTTAACAGGTGGCAAGCGCCTCTCGGCCCTGGGCGGCTATCAGGCCACTTGGGCCGTGGAGGGGGAGCCCACAACTGCAGGAATGTCTGTCTGCCTCCAAGGGAACAGGCACACACAGGACAGTCCAGTCTGACTCCCGCCTGTGTGTGTGTTCACCGGACCCAGATGAAGAACTTGGAAGCTGTCATTAGCCTGGCACTGCTGTACCAATAAATATCGCATTATCGATAATTTGTAATTTTATTCTCGTGGGTGATTGTGTAGGCGGGTTCCCATTGCACTGCATTGCCCGGGGGCCTATAATGCGATTAAGATGGCACTGCATACATCACTAGCCTATGGAAAGCAGGACCCACCACTCCACACCAGCACACCTCTGCTTCTTCTCACCTGTTTGAAGTGAGTGTGGGAAAGAGAATGAGGAGGTCCCACTATCGCACAGGGAGCTCTGATTTCCAACAGGGTATATGGCATTTGCAGCTTGCTGAAATAATGTGTTTCTACAGCTAGAAACTCCCAAGATTTCTCCCCAGCACTGCCCCAGTCTGTACATGAAGAGCTCTGTGCTTCAGGACAACTCCTCCATCTTTGCTGAGATCCTGGGGCTATCAAAGCAATTCTGCACATTTCTTTTGCTTGCACTGAGCTGTAATGTAGAGGCAGGGGATAAATGTAGCAGGACACACAGGAGGGAGATCAGGAGAGCTGTCACTGCCATGTGCATGAAGAGCACAGAGAAAAGAAACTTACATAGCAACAAATTCTCACTGTGCTCTATCACCACTATATCCATCTTTGCTGCCTGCAGCTACAAGTGTCAGTCACAGAATGGAATGGAGTTATTTTACACTTTGTAGAATACTGAAACATCTCAGTATATTCCCACCATATGAATCCATTTTACTTTCACTTTCACATCTAGCAAAGTACAGGGCAAGTTTACAGCACAGCCAGGTACAGATTGGAAGGCAGACTAGATAGGGACTCACAGGTGCAGAAGACATCCATCCATCCATCCTGTCACATCTTCATTCTGCCATTTGTTGAGCTCTGATGTCTTCAGTGCTGGGCGGGAGCAATGATCGGGGCTGCAGAGAAGTGTCCTCTTCTTGCTCCGCCCCCTGCAGAGAAGCTCTTCCTGTGACAGCCCAGATGGAGCTGAACACAGTAAGGAACTAAAGCCCGGGAGAAAGCTTTCTTCTCTCTTCTGTAAAGGGAAGTGAGAGCCATTGTACAGAGGAGGCAGCCAACAGATAAGGGCGCATCCTTTAGTAGCAACAACAGAGGTTGCAGCATACAGTGGAGTGAAAGCCTACCTATTCTGTGAGTCTTCTTGCTGGCAACCCAGCGCCCCTCCCATACTCCGCCCAGGGCACCCGCCCCTCCCGCCCTCCCCTTGTACCGGCCCTGGCACAGAGGCTGTAGTTACAGTTACGGAAGAATTATGCGATTGAATGTTTGACTTTGCAGTTGCCCTTTTGCACTTTTCTAAGTAAAGTGTTTGAAATGTGGTCTTTGCCTGTTCTGAAGTTACTCAAAGGGGTATAATGCAAGTAATAGGCACACATAGTCTACCAAGTGAGTCTTGAACACATTGGAGTATGAAGACATAAGTATGAAATGGAGCAGTGTGAAAACACCAGCAGTTGCCTAGGGCAATGGAACTTTTACAGCAGCCTGTGGGTAGCGTGTACCTGTTATAGGTGGACCACCCTCTAGCGGCGAGGGAGATGTGGTCAGCGCTACTTCCCCCAGCAGTCTGTCTCCAAGAGCTACAGGAGCGGATTCGTGCCACAGAGGTAAGGAGGTTCAAGAGTTGAGTGCACATGTGGAGCCCGCATAAGGTGCATGGCGGGGCCCACTCCGCTACTGGGGAATGGTAGTGGAAAACGCTGGACAGATGGATATGTATAAGCATGTCTCTACTAAATGCAAGTTACAGAGAAGGTGTACATTGTCACTGGGAACTGAGAGTTAACTGAGGAACTGATGCAGCGCAAGTGTACATAGTTATACGAGAAAAAAGTGCAGCGCTAAAATAGCTGATACAGTACAGTATAGTGTATCAAAAATAATAGAAAAGTGAAAACTGTTTATATATAATAGTGAGTCCCAGGTTCTAAAGATTAGAAAGTGAAAATGGAACCATCAGAACTTGCATGGTGATCAATAGGAAAAAAACCCACACCAGCGAAGTAGATAATGAATGTGCTCACCAGAGGTTATGGACCCATGTACTTTATAACAAATGGATCAATCAAGCTTGATGTTATCTATGGGTCCCACAAGAGATGGCTGTTTCCAAGGATGTTTCAAAAGGTCGCAATATACTTTTGAACAGAGATGGCTTGATCTCCCAGTTATGTATCCATATGTAATACCGTTTGTGATAAAATTTATTCAAAAAGGATCAAAAATACTTACAAACATCCATGTAAACCAGCATATAGAATTTGGAATGATGGCGGATGACACATAATGTGGTCCTGATGCGTTTCGTCACATCTGACTTCCTCATAGGGCTCAAACAAAAAATAGACAATTGCAGTAAGCGACGATCCGGAAGTATTGTCTCCAAGATTACTCAGCTTACTGCAATTGGCAATTGTTTTGTTTGTGAGTATATTGTACACATTTCAATAAATTCCTTTCACCATATGGAATCACGCTATGAGGATGCTTTTCTTCCCATATATCCGTGGCCTTTGAGACAAGATCTCTTTTCTACTGGGAAACGTGGTTTACATTCAGCTGGGCATACATACAAGAGTCATCTTTATTACCATTGATGCTCGTTACCCCTGCAGAGGTTTGTTGAATTGGTGAGTGCAGTCCTGGGAGAGAGGGGGAGCACGAGTGTTTTCACGATCACGAATCACCATTGAAGATTGAATACCATTTGTGATTTCGATTATCATAATTTTATATTGACATATTTTTTGGATTTTTTATCTTATTTATTTTTGCACATGTGTCACTTTTTTGCACCTTGTCACTTTATTGAGCTTTCTTTTTGATACTTTATATATCTTGTTGTTCTAACACCATCAGTATTGCTTTATGATTCTAAACTTATTTTTACACTATTTATTTGTTGCACTTCAGCACTTTACTTATCCATTAATCTCTCATTGGCTTTCACTCTTTCTTGGAACCGGGCAGTGCCAATTACCTCCTTTTTTACTAGTTGTATCCTTTCATTGGGATTACACGTGATGTAGGCTGCAGCCAGGTAGGCATACCATAGCGCAGATCTTTTACACTTATTATTGAGGGAAATATGACTACTACCATCTCATCACCCTACCCTTACACACAGTATATACATATATAGATCTATATATATATATATATATAGATCTATATATATATATATATATATATATATATATATATGTATTTATATCTACCAACCTATTAATGGATCCCATTTCCATTAAAAAAAAAAAAAAAACGGTATTCCTAAGTATGGTTTTCTTAAATGTAAATTTTCCTAAGCTTTTAGTGAACTTCCTACAAAAACACACAGCACATTTTCCCTTGTGAGCATGCATTGATATGTGCGATCATTTCCATATATGTGTGGAGAGCAGGCAGCTATTTAACATAAATGAAAATAGTGAAAGTGACAGATCTTCAAATTATACAAAGTTGGAAACCAATTCCCTTTCATAGAAGCAGCGGGGATAATCTCTGTCTGAAGAGCACAGGAAAAAAAAAAAGAAATATTACATAGAGAAGCAAGAGAGCCTCTCTGTACCGTTGTGTGTAATTGAATGTGTATATTACGCCTGAACTGGGAGGTAGAATCTCTGCTAAACTCTCAAGTGCGCAGGAAAATCTTATTCGAAACTTGAAATACGACTAAGCATCCGGCTATTTTCTGACCTTCCAAGAGACACGGTTTTGTGTTTATGCTGCATTATCTTACTGCCAGCCAGATTTTACAGAGTCTGGTTGTTTGCTTAGACTAAATTATGTACAGGTGTATATAACGTTCGTTACAACGTCTTCCTGAGAGTCTCCCTCTTAATACAGGAAGAATTTTACTTTGCCTCTTGCATTTTCCTTAATGTAAGTAAGGGGGGCCTATACATAAGCAGAATTGTGTTAAAAAATGTTTGTTTTCGGAATTTTTTTTTATTTTCTAATTGTTTGTGGTGTCAAACTGATGATTATTTCAACCATAGTGATGAGAAAATTCAAAAGAAGGGATAGAAATTTTCCTCAAACAAGTTTCCAACAGTGTATGTGGTTTTTGTTTGGGAAATTTTTATTCATATCATAATTGAATGTTAAAACAATTGAAATCTTGAAGTACTTTCAAACAACAATCATCAAGTCTCTGTTGCAGGGGTGTTGCTGGGTGGGAAAAAGACCAGGGGCTTCAGCCTGAAGGTAAATTTGATATCCCCTCCCACATTTTAAAGTAAGTCCAGCCCACGCTCCATCCAATGACCCCCCCCCCCACCCTTGCCCAATGCCCCAACATGCACAATGCCCATCAATGCAGCCTCACCAATCCCCATCAGCTCAGCCTCATCAGTGCCCATCAATGCAGCCTCATCAGTGCCCATCAGCTCAGCCTCACCAGTGCCTATCAATGCAGCCTCACCAGTGCCCATCAATGCTTCACCAGTGCCCATCGGCTCAGCCGCACCCGTGCCCATCAATCCAGCCTCACCTGTGCCCATCAATGCAGCCTCATCAGTTTCCATCAATGCAGCTTCATCAATGTCCATCAGCTTAGCCTTGCCAGTGCCCATCAATGCATCCTCACCATTGCGCATCAACTCAGCCTCACCAATGCCCATCCGCTCAGCCTCATCAGTGCCCATCAATGCAGCCTCACCAGTGCCCATCAATGCAGCGTTATCAGTACACATCAGCTCAGCCTTACCAATGCCCATCAATGCAGCCTCACCAGTGCCCATCAATGCAGCGTTATCAGTACACATCAGCTCAGCCTTACCAATGCCCATCAATGCAGCCTCACCAGTGCCCTTCAAATCATCAATGCAGCCTCATCAGTTCCCATCAATGCAGCCTCATCAGTTCCCATCAATGCAGCCCAATCAGTGCCCATCAATGCAGCCTGATCAGTGCCCATCAGCTCAGCCTTACCTGTGCCCATCAATGCAGCCTGATCAGACAGTGCCCATCAGCTCAGCCTCACCCTTGCCCATCAACGCAGCCTTGCCAGTGCCCATCAACGCAGCCTTGCCAGTGCTCATCAACGCTGCCTTGCCAGTACCCATCAACGCAGCCTTGCCGGTGCTCATCAACGCTGCCTTGCCAGTGCCCATCAGCTCAGCCTTACCTGTGCCCATTAATGTAGCCTGATCAGACAGTGCCCATTAATGCAGCGTTGCCAGTGCATGGGGAGAGGAGAGCAGCCAGTTTACACTGAGCGGGGATCTTCCGCTTACCCGTGCCATGTGGCTGTTGCCAAACTAAGTCCCGCCTCCTGGACCGGCTCCTATGATGGACGTTACATGTCCTGGCATTGGACCAGTAAGACATCCATCATGGGAGCCAGTCCAAGAGGCGGGACTGCATATGACACTTGGCTGTGCCGGGTAAGCAGGAGATCCCTGTTCTGTGTAAACCGGTGGCGTTCACCTGTTCAGAGGGTCACCCGTTCAGAGGGTCAGCCCCCCCCCCCCCTCCTGCTGACGCCACTGCTCTGTTGGCATTATCAAATGTACCGATGAGATTTTTCATACAAATGTTCATAACAAAATCTACCAGTGTATGGTCAGCTTTTGTCACAACTCCTACAAAAATAGAGAGCTCCTCTAATAACAACCACACCAGGTGGAAGAGACTGGGAACACAGCTTAAGCAATCTCAATGGGTCACCCTACAGGTTACAATCTGACCATACAATCTTTGGACAATCAGCTTTAGATTTACGAAGACGACATATTATAAGGATCTACCACATCTCTTTAATCAAATTATATTCATTTAGGCAGGTCCTTGCACTACATATTGTCGGTAGATCTAAAACAGTCTGTGTAATCAGACTGTAACGTGAGTGGTGAGCTAATGTCAGAGTCACTGGGTGTTCAAATTCACTATGCTGCGAAAATTATTTACTGCCATAGGAACCATTATCTGCAGAAATGACAACCAATGGGAGGTAGATATAATAATTGTGTCAAATAACACATGCATAATAGCTTAGCAAACTGAGCCTGTTATAGCAAATACACACATACATAAACTCACCGGCCACTTTATTAGGTACACCTGTTCAATTGCTCGGTAACACAAATTGCTAATCAGCCAATCACATGTCAGCAACTCAATGCAATTAGGCATCTAGATGTGGTGAAGACGACTTGCTGAAGTTCAAACAGAGCATCAGAAAGGGGATGAAAAGGGATCTAAGTGACTTTGAACGAGGTAAGTTTGTTGGTGCCAGACAGGCTGGGCTGCGAATTTCAGAAACTGCTGATCTACTGGGATCTTCACGCACAACCATCTCTAGGGTTTACAGAGAATTTTCAGAAAAAGAGAAAATATCCAGTGAGTGGAAGTTGTGTGGAGGAAAATGCCTTGTTGATATCAGAGGCGAATAGGCAGACTGGTTTGAGATGATAGAAAGGCAACAGTAACTCAAATAACCCCTCGTTATTACCAAGTTATGCAGAATACCATCTCTGTACACACAACACATCGCCCCTTGAAGCAGATGGGCTACAGCAGCAGAAGACCACACCGGGTGCCACTCCTGTTAGCTAAGAACAGGAAACTGAGGCTACAATTCACATTGGCTCACCAAAATGGGACAAAAGAAGATTGGAAAAAAGTTGCCTGGTCTGATGAGTTTCGATTTCAGCTGCAACATTCAGATGGTAGGGTCAGAATTTGGCGTAAACAACATGAAAGCATGGATCCATCCTGCCTTGTATCAACAGTTCAGGCTGATGGTGTAATGGTGTGGAGGATATTTTCTTGGCAGACTTTGGGCCCCTTAGTACCAATTGAGCATTGTTTAAATGCCATGGCCTTGTTGCTGACCATGTCCATCCCTTTAGGACTACAGTGTACCCATCTTCTAATGGCTCCTTCCAGCAGGATAATGCACCATGTCACAAAACTCAAATCTTCTCATACTAGTTTCTTGAACATGACAATGAGGTCACTGTACTCCAATGGCCTCCACACTCACCAGATCTCAATCCAATAAAGCACCTTTGGGCTGTGGTGGAATGAAAGATTCACATCATGGATATGCAGCTGAAAATTCTGCAGAAATTGCGTGATGCTATAATGTCAATGTGGACCAAAATCTCTGAGGAATGTTTCCAACACCTTGGTGAATCTATGCCACAAAGAATTAAGGCAGTTCTGAAGGCGAAAGGGGTGCCAACCCGTTACTAGCAAGGTGTACCTAATAAAGTGGCAGTGAGTGTATATACATGTAATAGCCCCATAAACTGATCCTAGAAGCTAAAAAGTTAAACAGCCTATTGACATCAGCATCGGACTTAAACACCACCATTGACCTTCTAAAAAGTGCCTGTAAACACAAAAAGAAAAGTGCAGCATATTGTAGCTCACCAGCTCTTTGGTGCCTTTTTCTGTTTATTTTCCCCTGGTGTCCTTGCCAGTAAAACACTTTTATGGGCCATACACACTATAAGATTTTCTGAAGACTTTTTCCTTTAGACTAAAGCCCCGTACACACATACCGATTGTCGGCCGTAAATATTCGACCGACGACCGATCGGCCGATTGTAGGCTTGTTAGTATGATGCTTCCGACAGCCGACAGCGCATTTTCGGCCAAACAGAATCTGTCGTGCAGGCATTAAAATTTTTGTTGGCCAACACCAGAACGGCCGATTGTTCGCCAGTCAGTACAGATTTCGGCCGACAGACAGCAGATTAGCAAGACTGGGCATGCTCAGAAAAGAAAAAAGACAAGGAAAGTTAACCATCACATGACATCACTTCTGCAGTCGGCTGTTGTTGGCCGAAAAAATTTGTGTGCAGTCTTTTGCAGTTTTCAACAGACACAACAGCCCTGGACAAAAGACGGCCGATCGTTCGGCCGACGATCGCTACGTGTGTACGGGGCTTTACCAAAACCATATAATATGAGGTCAAACCTAAACACTTTCAATTTGTATGCAATCTGGCAGGCCCCTGCACTACATAGAAAAGGTAAAGCTGAAGGAAAATGTCTTCAGAAAATCTTATAGTGTGTATGGCTCTTTAGGCCCCTTTCACACCAGCTGATCGATCGGGTCCGCCTGTCTGCTTTTCAGGTGGCCCCGATGGGATCACCCATTGTTCTTTATAGAGCGGTGGACATGTGTCCACTGACACCTGCTGGAATCCAATCCGATCTGGTCCACTAAAAACAGATGATTGTCAGGTGGAAAAGGACAGACAGTCCGTTTCCATCCGACTGCCCCATAAAGAGCTGTGGGCTGTGTCTGTGTCTGCTCTACATAGTGGAGCAGACAGACCTGTCATCCGCCTGATCAGCGGAGAGATTCCTCACTGAGCAGGCTGATCTGCTGGATGGAATCTTCCCCGCCTGAAAGGGGCCTTAAGGCGCATACACACAATACGAAAATCAGAAGTAAAATTTCGTCCGACGAACGATCTGCCGATTTTCGGATTGTTAGTACTGTATATTGCTTTCGACAGCCGATTACTAATTTTCGGACGACAAAAACTGGATGTGCAGGCTATAACATTTTTATTGTACGTCAACACATTTTCGTTTAATTAGTACAGTTTTTGTCCGAAAAAAATCGTAAGAGCAAGACTAGGCATGCTCAGAAACAAAAGAACACATACAAAACAATTCAACACAACACATGACATCACTTCTGAAGTAGAATTATGTCGTATGGGAATTTTCCTATGAAAGTAACCTCTTCACTTTCCATATGAGATTAGCATGCAACAAAAAGGACGAAAGATCGTTCGATAATCTGATCATGTGTACGAGGCTTTAGAGTGATAGCACTTATCTGCTGAAAGGTGGGTGCTGGTGTTGGTGATGATCCCAACAAACAGGGTTTGGCTTAAGCAGTGTTCAGCAAACACATAAGTAAAACTTCTGTCCTGACTTCAAATCCCATTGAAGTCAATGGAAGTCAAACATTAAAATCAGTTCTGCCCATTTCCTAGGCTAACAAGTAAGGGACTGTCAAACAAATGATATAAAGAGCTGGGCACTGCCCTAGAGGACAAAAAACTTCTTTAAAAATTCCATTTGGAGGGAGCAGCAATTTTAGTAATGCTTAAAGTGAAACATTAAAAATGCAAAACTCCATTAAATAGCATGCCTGGGGGATGCCCTGACCCTGCCAGTGAAGTGGCACATCTGTGCACTGTACACAACTTACTACAGCAACACTGATATTTACAAAGAAAAAAGTTTGTTTAAATTGCCAGCAGCTCCGGAACACTTTGTTCTGTTTGGAACACAAAGCCGCTGGGAATTCCATTCATTTCCGCCAGACTCATATCCTACATGAGGGTCTACTATAGATGTTTAGGCCTCTTACACATGAATGTAACAATTTACTGAGGTTTATCTTCAGGATCTCATTGACAGAAGGATCCAGAGTAAAATACTCCATAAACACCTTGCATTCTCGTCTAGTTGCCAGTGCTACAATATACCGTATGTACTTATATATAGAATTACCGATACTGCACTCAAATGTACATTTTCTTCTTTTTATATTATGGCACTGTACTCATCGCTATGTTATGGATCTTTAAACAGCTTTGTTTTATTGATCGCAACGCACCTGTGTTTAGATCAGTAAAAAATATGGCATTTTTTACTCCCGTGTGCAAGAGGCTTAATGGGGGACACCTGCACAAAAAATGCATGGGGGTTCACCATAAATCTTACCAGGTCATTCTGGTCTGGTATTACGTTTAAGCGAGAGTCTGGGGGATTGACCCTAGGTTCACATCTATGCAGTTGCGGTTGATGCGGTTTTCAGGTGCGTTTTTAATTTTTTTTTCTCTTTAACAACCTGTGTATAGCTGGTTGTTAAGGAGTGGGCCGGGAAGCTGGGCGCCACGTCCTTAACAACAGATGAGTCATCAGCTGCCAGTGGGCTTCCCTACTGACAGCTGAAAGTAAAAACAAGCATTGCCAGCAAAAAGAGACAAAAAAATAAATAAATAAAATAATTGGCAAGAAAAACGGCATGGGATCCCTCCTTATATATACCAGGCCCTTCAAGTCTAGTATTGGTTTTTGAGGGGAACCCCACACCAAAATTGAAAAAAGAAAATGGCATGGGGTCCCTCCCACAATCCATACCAGACCCTTATCCAAGCATTCAGCCTGACAGGTCAGGAAAGGGAGGGGACAAGTGGGGGGGGGGGTGTTTTGTCTCCGGGGACACATGAATATGTGGGCAGGGGATCGTCGTCCTGCATGTGGGGGGCACTTTTCGATCAGAGCGCGCTCATTAACACCCGGGACCAGGCAGGGACTGTGGTTCTTTGAAGAATCTAACATTAAGACAGTTCCCCGACTTAGAGCTAAGCCTGCGCCCCCTCCACCATTGCAGTGTACCTCTGTTACCTCACTTCCAGTAATAGAATGTGTGTACTCATTAATGCTTTCACTTCCCATACCTTGTGACCAGGCCATAGATCTCCGTAACACAGGTTCAGATCTTCTGGCTATTGTATACAGCTATGGAGAGAGCCAGAATACTGACTCTCTCACTACCTGAGGACCTGTCGTCTTAACATGTGGTCTTGCCATAGCCTGCGTACACGTGTTGCAGGCGAAATGCCATGACCAAGTATAGCAACCATGCTACAGAGTCCTTCTCCTGATGTATCTACAGTTTGAGCTATGTTTTGGTGGATTGATGGTCCTCATGATGCATGTGCAGGCTAATCAGCCGAGGTGATCATGGGGAGCAACCAGCAGCAGATAGATTCATTGCATCAATGTGGAATTGACTTCAGCTTTTTGCTGCTATTCACCACCACACACTCTACTGCAAGAAGTTCAGCAAGTCTTAACAGCAAACAGTGAGTTTTAGTTCCCCTGGAGTGCATCAACACTCGGGACATATTCATTCTATTGTAAAGCTCTTACTATGCTGAGGGTGATGGAAATGGTTCCATGAAGCCGCCGGCTTTATGCTGTTTCCTATGGTGGTCAGGCAAGATTCTGCATAATAAAAGGGAACGGTACCATTAATGTGCGTTCTCCCTCCATTGAATTAAGGTGTACTATGTTTGGTTTCACACAACTCCACCGATGACTGTCTGTTACCTGATCAGTCCCATCATGTTGACATGTGTATGGTTGGTCAGTGATGAGCATCTACTGTCAACAGCACTGTGTGGTGGGGCTTGATGATCCGATCATTCATTCATGGAAACAAATGATCTTTATCTACACTTAATCCTCACTATTGTGAATGTTTTCATTATCAGCTAAAGAGACCCAGCTATTGTAGTTCCACACAGGAACTTTACAGGTTCCATCCTATTCTGAGGATCATTTACAGTGTCATTTTTTGAAAATACAGCACATGAATCAGGCCCGCCATTATTTAATTCACGTAGCTGCCCTTGAAGCACACTATTGTTGTACTTTACATAGTAATTACTTCTAAATATTTTGCTTATCAGTATTTCACCACCTGTTATTCCCTTAATGCACAGTGTGCAGTCTCAATATTATAAGCTTCTGGTTAAGCTGGGTGATACAGTTGCTGTGATTTTACCATACTATTTGCTTAATTGCATACGCTGTTGCCTTTTGGGTCCAGACTCTGTTTTTATCAATAACAATGTTATTTTGGTGATAGGTGGGATGTCGTTTATGACACGCATGTGTCATTTTTTTCTTTTACATATTTATATAGTCCATTTTTTCTATATTTATATTACCATTTGTGGTCGCGTTATACCTGCTTTTTGTAGGGAACTCTTTCCCCTACAATATGTGTTTAGCTGCTCATGCATACCTCTGTGATGTGAGAGTCCATTATGGCATTGCCCATGGCTTTTCTGTCTCAGAAAGTCACGGTGTCTTCAATCCTGCTTCCATGATCAGCAGCTAGGGAAATCCAACCAAGCAGAGAAACCCCAAGAGGAGCCAAGAACATCCGCCTTCCCCCTTTTTAAATCACAGTTGGGCTGGCTAGGACCAAAAAACCCGGGAACAGAACTTCCACAAGTTAACCCCTTCCCTCAGCCTGAGCCAGCTGCTAATTGACTAGAACCAAACACAGTTCAACCTGCCTACAAATATATTTGGTCAATGACTTGATTAAAACCATGTGTGTATGTTTTTTTTTGTTTTTATACTGTTTGCATTATTCTTTGTGAATGAGGATAGCATGTACTCTTCACTAATTCACATGGGGAAGTGGCTTCCAAAATTTTATAAGCCCCACACTCACAGATCCCCACAAACACCAGACAAGGGTTGTGAGGAAGAGGCCCTTATCCTCCTCAACATGGGGAAAATTGGATTTTTTACTCACCGTAATATCCATTTCTCTGAGTTCATCAATGGACACAGCGCTCCTTAAATCATAACTACTGGGATGTCCACAAGCAGTGCCAAAAGGAAAATGAGGGGGTGGGGAAAATAACTCAAGGCTAAACATAAAAGCAGGACACAGGAGCCTTATCCGGGTCACATGAGCCCCAACTGAAAAATAAGAATTTAAAGAAAAATACCCCTCAAGAGGGATCAGCCCCTCTTGGCGCTTGATGATAGAAGGCCCAAGAAGTACTCAGCGCCTGAGTATAATGCGTCGAGCCAGGGTTAGGAGGAACCAGATCTTTAATAGAATAGGCCTGAGTCACCATCTGTCTGATCCATCTGAAGATGGTAGCTGAAAAAGCAGCAAGCCCTTTCCTTGATCTTTGTGTAACCACAAAGAGCGAATCTGACCTCCGAAAGGAATGGCCCAAACCACATCCAACCTATGCAAAGTAAATTCCTTGTAGTGAGCTGGCCTGGGGCACAAGGAAGGCAACACAATGTCCTCATTCAAATGGAAGTCGGAGACCACTTTAGCTAGGAATGACTGACAGGGACGAAAAACCACTTTATCCCTATGGAACACTAAATAGTGAGCACTAAATAGGGAGTACAATAGTGCCACCAACTTCAAAACCCTGTGGGCCGAGGTAATAGCCACCAAGAATGCCACCTTCTGGGACAACGTAGTCAAGGGAATATCCCGAATATATTCTCAAATGGAGGTTTCTGGAGAACCGGGATCACCAAGTTTAAATCCCATGGCAGCAAAAGAGACCGTACAGGTGGAGCCACAAGTTGAACCCCCTGAATGAAGGTACAAACTAAAGAGAGCATGGCTAGGAGTCGCTGAAAGAAGATTGCCAAGACAGATATACATGGCCCTTGATTCTACTCAAGGCCAACTTCTGCTCAACGCCCCCATTGAACAAAGGCTAAGATCCGAGCCACAGAAAAGCATTGAGGATGAGCGCCAATCAACTGAAACCAAGCAATGTACGCTTTCCCCGTACAATGGTTTATCTTGCTGAAAGTCGACTTCCTCGCCTTCACCATAGTAGGGATCACTGATCCAGACAGACCGCTAACGCTCAGTACCTGGCTTTCAATAGCTAAGCCATTAAAACCAGCGACTATTAAGCAGGATGGTAGATCAGCCCTTGGGAAACCGGTCCTCTCTGAGAGGAAGCCCACAAGGGACATTTTTTTGGCCACCAGAATGATTGGAAGACCCTCGCCCTTGATTCTTTACAGGAACCGCAGAAGAAGCTTGAGCCGAGGATGAACTGTCTATGTGACAGCCTGGTCAGAATTAAAATCAGACCTAGGTAATTCAGTTTCCTGGAAATGGATGGGGGGGCGTTAGGTAGTTCGAACGTCACCCAAACCTTTGCAGGAATTATATCTGCACAAGGAGACTCAGGGCCTAAAAACCCTGAAATGGACAAACTTTGCCCCCCTTTTTTGGTACCCCCAAAAGAATAATCTCGTGGATCCCCTTGACATTTACGAAGGAGGTCCACGAGGCCGTAAATCAGCAAAGATGTCACCCCACCCCAGTATTGTGTGAGGGCAGAATTTCACGCTGTAGGGGTCTTGTCTGCAGATCCAGAGAAGCCAGCTTTAGGCTTAACAGACCAAGGTTGCTTGGAACCTCCTTGGGAAGTCTTGAAAGATCTATTTCCCTTATCTGCAGTCCCAGAAGCAGTAAAGATTTTTCTATGGACTGAGGAGGAGGGCCCCCCTCTGCGACAAGGCTCCTTCCCTTTCCTAGATTCTGGCAGGAAGGTACTGTTCCCCCCTTTGAGAACCTTAATGATGTCATCCAGAGTAGCCCCAAAAAGGTGATCGCTTAAAAAGGGCAGATCAATGAGAGCTTTCTTAGAGGCTTGGACTGCAGACCAATCCTTAAGCCACACCACTGCTAAAACCGAAAGCTTGGGCAGCACAGGAGCCATATCTAAAGCTGCATCACAAATAAACTGCAGCCCCTGGACCAACTGCTCTGCTAAATCAACATAAGCAGCAGACACCTGCTCACTCCCCAGAGCCTGGTGCAAAAGCTTGACCCAGTCAGTTAGGGTCTGAGATTGCCAGGGCCAAGGCCAAGACTGGTCTCAATGCCGAACCAGCCATGGTAAACATGCTGCATGCCACAGCTTCCACTTGCTTGTCAGTCAGGTCTTTAAAGGACGGGGATTCCTCTACTGGGATCATGGTTGCTTTATTAAACCTGGAAACAAGAGGGTCCACCATCCACCACTGGTGGACTAGTCCACTTTTTTAGAAATGATTCCTCAAAGTGGTAACGTACTAAGAAACGTTTGGGGGTCACAAAGGGTAGCTTTGGTTGCTCCCATTACTTATAAGTAAACCTGTCAAAATAAGGCAGTTAAGGAAACATCTTTGGTGTGCGAGGTAACTTATGCGTACCAAAAGACACAGCCACGTCCTTGGCGACATAGTTGCATCCTCCATTTTTAACGTCTCACGCACTGCAGTAATAAGTGTGTCTACCAACGATTTCTAATTCCCTGCTGTAACCGTGGAGGAATCATCCTCACTATCTGACAAATCGGGAGGCGTGATATTAGGTCCCCTAGGCAGACCGCGCCCATGGTGGCATCAGGCTCAGATGAGACAGACAGAGCAGGAAAAGGTGGGGACGCATCCTCCTGGGCCTTTGCCCACATGCCACTTCCATCCGGGAAACTAAGGACTGTAGGACCACCGTCGATGCAACCATGGGAAGCTGGGGTTCCGAGGGACCTGCCACCTCCATGAGGGGAATCAGTGGGGGAGATGTGACCCTGAGGCTCTATAGTAAAATGGGAGACCCTGCTAAACAAAAAGATTTTTTGGCACCACTTAAGGATCCCCAAATGCTCAGGGTACCTATCAGCAGAGAGAGATACACAGGGACCCCCAAGGACTCACCCTACCAGCTGGAGGAGCGTCGCAATTCAGACCCAGCAACACCATGGACACCATCCACTTCATATATCCTGGGCACAGGAAGAGGAGGAAGAGGAGGAGCCCCGGTATCTCCTCAAGGCTTCAGGCGTCTCCAGCATCTCCCTGGACTAAGAGGAAAATGACCGCTGACGTCATCGGACTACACAAAAATGGCCACCGGCCGAAGACCAGCCAAACCAAGGAAAAATGGCCAGCGTGACATCATCGAACCTCCCAAACTTGTCCGCTCGAGTTGGTGAAATCATGCTGCCAGGATCCTCTCTGCTCCCTCTACACCACTGTGCCCTCTGAAAGGGGACCCCCCCAAGGTACTGTACTCTGCCAGGCAGGGCAAACATTTAAGGGTCTCCGCTGCGCCCTCTGCACTGAGACCAGTAAAACTGCACTATACTTCACACTGCACACACACAGTAGGGCATGCACCTAGGGGGTCTACTCTATGTCCTCGGCACTGGAACCCCCCATACCACCAGGGCAGGACACACGCCACCCCAAGACTTTTACAGAAGGGTAATGGCAGGGGAGACACTCAAAGGTCTCCGCTACCTGCTCTGGGATCCCCACCAGCCACGCTAGGGGGGGGGGGGAGGAAGCCCAGTTCATCTGAGAGACTTTAGGATGGTAGGAGGGAACTCGCAGGCAGGCCCGACCATCCCAGGAGGGTACACGCATCCACCCCAAACCGCAAAAAAAAAAAAGGGGGGGGGTGACCTTTCCATGGTGCGGGTGATGTTCTGGACAAAACTCCTTGCCACCAAAGTGGGGGAGGTGTCCGCCAATGGACCGATGTGACTCAGACCAGCGCCTGATTGTATGCGACCCTGCGGGACGTTTAACTTGTGGGCAGTGGCGGCTGGTCATTTGCGGCGCAGGGACGTCACCCCACCTATCCACGCGTCCGCCCCCCTAATCTACATGCGGGGTGCCAGACGCATGGAGATTAATGGGGCTTTTTTTTTTTTAGCCAGGTGATTAGAGCCAGAGGCTCTCACAGGCTTAAAAAAAGGGTGGGCTCGGGGCGCAGAGCCCACCCAGTTGTGTGACAATAGCGAATGAAAATTTACATTGGTGATCTTCTCCCCCCTTTCACAACAGAGATGAGGAGAACTCCAGATTTATTTAAATATTTCCTTCATTAAATCCTCTTGGCTGTGGCAGAGGAGCAGCAGAATGAGCAATTGCAAGTGGTGGAAATGGAAAGGGGTTAAGGGTTTGTTAAAAGCCCTTTGGGGAGGGGTTTAAAGAGGCAGTGATGGCCAATGATGATAGAGGCAGTTTAAATTGTCACTGACCATGTGATCATTCGGGGGGGATTTAAAAGGCCACTGACCATCAATGTTGTGGTTTTGTTTGTAGTGCTACTGACCACCATTGATGAGAGTGAGGGGGTTTATAATAATTGTGGTATTTTTGGGGTTGGTTTAAAAGTTTTTTTCTTGTCACCTAGCCATTATACACAATGCAATTTCATCCTCAAGGGAAATTTATTCCATCAATAACAGAAGACTTGCTAAACTCTTAGCTTCAGTGGTCAACTTTTCAAAGCCATGCACACCTTATTTAATTTTTAAACACCTCATTATCAGCATGTTTTTTCATTTATAAAAAAAGGTACAAAATTAGTCATTATGATTTAAATACCACCAAAAGAAAGATCTGTCTCAAAAAAAATTATATAAAATGAATTTGGGTAGTTTTGCATGTTATTGTCAGTCAAAATATCACATCACTGAAAAATGGTCTGAGCAGGAAAGGAGTGTAATGTGCTGCCCCTGAACTGGTTAAGGGTTACCAATATATACCATGAGGAAATAATGGAGCCTAGGTAACCATATTCTCACAAACGTCCAGGCACGCTAATTAAAATAGGAGACATTTTAGTTGTAAAAATAACAGCTCGTGTATGTTGCTGTGTTTCTACCTACTTGTTTGAATGCTGAAATTACTCTGAGAAGTTAGAAGGTACAGAGAAAACAAATTGAACGCTGCATTTAGATGTCAGCTAGGATAGCTTCTGCAATGAACACAGTGAGAGGTAATCTATCACCAGCAGCTTTGATTGTTTCAGGGTTTCAAGAGAAAATGTTAATGGTAGGTTGCACTCATCCATCAGGTTGTTTTTGAAAGCTTGAAAATTGCCATGTGTACGACTGGCATTCCTATCAACTGGGACAGAGTTATGCTATGGAGAGGCTCTTGGTACATCAAGGAGGCTAGTAGAGCCTGTAAGTGGTTGCAGTCCAATGCATTTTACAGGGTACCAAAAAACCCAATGATGCAGTAAACACAATGACCGTAACATTTTTAACATTGTTGCACTCAAAGTTTACTAGCCATTCATGCTATATTTAGCCACTTCAGTGGCCTGTAATACCCCTTCATTACCAGGCCATTTTTCAGTCTTAAGCACTGTGATGATTGACTGACAATTACTCGGTAATGCAAAATTTTACCAAACAAATTTTTTATCATTTTATTTTGTTTAATAAGTTTTTATTGAGATGAAATATAACAGGAAGGTGTTACAGATGAGACTGATGTGACAATAATCTATAGCCTCAAATGAGGTGTACAGAAAAACTAGGTATATAAAATCATTGCAGGTATTTTTCTCAGGATGTGGAGAAGAAAAGGAGGGAGAGCAGGGAGAAAGAGAAAGGAAAGGAAAACAGAGTTGTGATAAAAGGAGAGAGAGGAAAAAGGAAGGAGCCAAGGTAGGCTGAATGTCTTGTATCCTTTTTTGAAGGCAGACAGGACTTTTTCTGGTGGCATTTCATAGGCACTTGGTTTAATTTTGCTATATAAAGAAAAAAGCAAAAAAAAATGCCCAATTACAATGCCAGGATAGTAAGAAGCCCCCCAAAAAAGACCCTTTTTTGGAAAGTAGATGGCCCGAGGTGTCCTCATTTTTTGCTACAGTTTATTTTAGAAATGAAGAAACATGCTGGAACTGAACGTATAACAATACATAGCTTGGTAATGGTGCACTAGATATAAGAAATGTAGAAAGGTCACATACAATGGGATGAGAAAGAAGAAGGGGTTAACGTTCAAAGGTGCAAGATAAGGGAGGCGAAAGAATAATTATAGAGGTCACTGCAGGGACAGGAGTCTGAGATATATGGGGATGGGGGGTGTTATATGCGTGAAAGGGTTAAAAAGGATCCACACCCTTAAATATATCTGTATAAGCTGCTCATCTAGAACTCATGAATGAGTCATTAATTTTTTTGCAACTACTAAGACAGGCCATAAATTTTATTCAACCAGTGGGGTGAACAGAGAAATCACTGTCCTCCTTTTTCCTTCTGTAGCTGCAGGAGGAAAAAGGAGGAGATTGCTTCCACTGCATGCTGCCCCCACCTCTCCTCCTATCCAGTTCACTTGTGTTCTGCTGTCTCTGGGCCCATGTGTGCTCCCCTGGTTCCCCCCCCCCCCCCCCCACCACTGTACTTCCTTTCCCTCTCCTGCTGGCTGCTGCAGGGGATGTGTCACAATAGAGAACCAGGAAGGGGTTGTAAATGTAATTTACCAGCTCCTTCCTTTTCTGAATGGACAGAGTCCTAGTCAGTGACATTGTAAAAAAAATAAATAAAAAAGTAATACAACTGAGATACCAAAAAATAAAAACTACTGACACCAGTGGGTGAACTTCCAGGATCGCAAAGGTCACACTTGCAACCAGCCCTGGCATTCCCAAGATGGCAGGAAGGGGGCCCACTGCAGAACTTGTGAAAGGGTCCCACTGCGGGACCGTAATAAAGGGCCCCGCAACGAGAATAAAGGTCCCCAGGATCAATGGAAAGAGCCCAGGGCTTGAAGAGAAGGGCCCCGGCCAGGGGTCCGGGGGCCCCTCATGGTTTCTTGTACCAGGGCCCTGAAGATTCTAGTTATGCCTCTGTATGAAAGGTTAACTCGGAAGACAAGAAGAGGAGTGTAGTTGCTATGGGTAACCAAGTTAAGAAACAAGCTACAAGCAACCAGTCATTAAGCGTGGTTCTTGGTATACATGACAGGTCCTCCAGTAGCGAGGGAGTCGATGTCAATGTTACCCATTTGACCAATCAAAATCCAGCTGGTCCATGAAGGAATCGCTGATGAAGAGGAGGAAAAAAGACTGGGGACTTCAAGTCCCCACTCACTGAAGTGGCTTTGGGAATGCTATCAATTCAGCAACCCTGGAGGTAAGTACAGCGGGGTTTGTGGTGGTAGGGGGGGCGTCTGGTGTCAGTTAACCTTTACATTTTTTTTCTGTAAAGGTGAACTACCACTAACTTTACAGCTTGGAGTTGCCTTAGGCTACAAGTACACTAGCCTACCCTGATTGTGGCCAGCGGTCAAAACGTTCCTATCCTGAGCGCGATTCATTCCGCGTTCAGAAGAGTGAGGTTTAACTTCACCTAAACATGGCAGCTTCCAAACTCTGCTAAAAGCTTATGTGTACATGGACACGTAGGCTTTTGTGAAGTTGAGTTTAGGCGCTATGGCAAAAAAATGCCAAAAGGGCCTAAACTCAAGTTTAGGAGCCGCCAGTGTACATGAAGCCTTAAAGTGTAGTGCAACCCCTGTGGAAGACGCTGGATAGGATGGGTCCTCTGTTTTTTACCTCAACCTCAAAAATCTCGGTCCCTCGGACACACCAGGTTGATTGTACAAACCTACAATATCACAGGAAATAACTAAAAGCAATACTTAGAACTCAATAGTAGTGCTATATCAATGAAAACAGGCACTGAACCAGGTAATAAAGGCAAACTTAATATATAGCAAAATCCAAACAGGGTAGACCGCTCCAGGTGAGGCTAGGATCAGGTGCCGGTCGGATCCGCAATCCAGGATAGCTTCAGACAAGAAAGAATGACCGCACTTCTGATGGATTTTCAAGGAAAGGAGTATCTTTATTCCACATCAACCAAATGGCAGGTACAGGTACACACTGTGATTGCAGGACAATAGGTGGACGCGTTTCACGACTGGATATGTCGCTTATTCATCACCAAATTCATTCTGGATGTGCACCGGCCATATATACCCCCCATACATGCAGCTGGCAACAATTAAATTCATCAAACTAGTTGTTCCTCCCATCGGTCAGCTGTTGGGAATCCATGGCCGGATTACACAGGCAGAATGACCCCAGCAAATACAAACTTGAACACAAAAAATCTTGAGTTCTGAAAAATCAATTTGGCCGATTTTTTTTAAAAAAAACGCATGGACTACATATGCGAGAGAAATTTTTTTCTCATGTATTTTTACAGATATATTTTTAGTAGTGTTTTTCACCCATATGTGTTTCATGGAAAATGTACTTTTGAGACATACACACGACAATCTATGCAGGAATTAATTTTTCCTCTGTTTTTCATTTTTTACATTATTATATTGTTTCACATATGACTATTGGGCAGAAAATACGGAGGGGAGATGCTTCCACGTGACTCCCTTTCTGATATACACTTTATTATTCTTTCATTCACACATATTTTTTAAAAAACATCGGCCAAATTGATTTTTCAGAACTCAAGATTTTTTTGTGACACTTTACACATAACAAAAAATTATTTTATCAATATACACTTTCACTTTTTATTTTTCATGATAATTATCACTATTTTCATTTTTAAAGTCACTTTTACAAAGCTTTCCACACATATTCTTCTTTTTATCTATACTAGATATACACATATCAGATATGATATATGATAAAATGCATCACTAATATTGATTATGTTGTCTATTTTGGATTGCTTTTCATTCTTGATTATTTTTTACTTCAACACTTTATCATTAGAATACTTATTTTATTTATATATATATGAAAATGTAAAATGTTTTTTTCACAAGTGTGTTCAAGTTTGTATTTGCTGGGGTCATTCTGCCTGTGTAATCCGGCCATGGATTCCCAACAGCTGACCGATGGGAGGAACAACTAGTTTGATGAATTTAATTGTTGCCAGCTGCATGTATGGGGGGTATATATGGCCGGTGCACATCCAGAATGAATTTGGTGATGAATAAGCGACATATCCAGTCGTGAAACGCGTCCACCTATTGTCCTGCAATCACAGTGTGTACCTGTACCTGCCATTTGGTTGATGTGGAATAAAGATACTCCTTTCCTTGAAAATCCATCAGAAGTGCGGTCATTCTTTCTTGTCTGAAGCTATCCTGGATTGCGGATCCGACCGGCACCTGATCCTAGCCTCACCTGGAGCGGTCTACCCTGTTTGGATTTTGCTTACTCTTCCGTGATATCGGACCAGCTCGGTGAGTGTTGTTTTTTGGCACGTTTATTTGGAGTTTATATTCCTATACATCATTGTTCACTGAACAAGGGCATTCTATATAACACCACACCTGTGATTTGCATACATGGACATGGAAGAACCATCCACTAGTAGAACTTTAAGAGACTTGAACACGAATCCCCTTAGAAGCAATGCACATGCAACTTTAAGGCAAACAAAGGAGGACAGCTCAGTCTCTATAAAACCATTGTTCTACAAACTAGAAAAACTTATGGTGAAAGAAACAAAAGCGTATTGGGAAAAGACCACTATCAATGAATATCTGGACCTGGAGCGTATCCCGAGAGGTTTACGAATAAAGAAGTTTCCCACATTCGACCTCTTCAATGAAGAGCTGAAAAAGCAGTGGACTGACACACTTTCTAATTGTTCCTTCAAACTTATGAAACTCATAGTGGAATCCAAAACATTGGAACTCAAAGGGTTACAAGATGAAATCTCAAAACTACAAGAAGAAATTACTCCACTAAAAAGTAACCCTTTGTTTACAGATTTGGATCTCAAATTAAACGATAAAATAAATAAATTGGAAACCAACACGATCAGCGGCAAAAAAGAAAAGTTGTCAAGAGACAGAGTTGACTATGAGACAAATAATGTATATATTTGGAAAAAAACCAATACCTGGAATCGTCACTACCAGAAGAAAAAAGTCAGCTTTTCGGATCCTGAGGCTACGGGCACTGACACTTCAGTAGCCTACACATCATCCGATACATCCCTTGACTATACACAAACACCTAGATCACATGTTGGGTCGTTTAATGAGTCAAAAAACGAGCCAAGAAGGGGCAGGAACGCAACAAAAAAGAAAAAAACATCAAGAAAACCAAAACAAGGAGAGGAGGAAAGAAGAACCGGCGACACCTCAAATGGCCAATACAACCTGAGGACACATCGCAAGTGATGCAAAACAACGTAGTAAATTTATCTCAGCGGAGTCTTACATCGGATGAAATATCTTTATTATCTAAAGGACTTAATTTTTGTCCCCACACTCATTTTGACCCGTTTGATACTACACTACAGATCAATAAATTTGTTAGAAATCTAACACTAAAGAGACATTTCTTTGTGGACTCAGAAGAAAACATGATTGAGGAAACCGACCTGGATTCCAATCCTCCTGACAGCTATCAAATACACTCTCCGATTTTATCGTTTCGTGAACAATGTGCTGTTTCAGAATTGGAGGAGTTAACTCATGAATCACATCTATCATACCCCGACAGGGATGAGGGAACACAACGGGTTAATTTAAATATACCATCATCTTTCTACCCTATACAATCCCGATCGACTGAAATGGACAAGTTTCAAAAACTAGTTGAAAAGGACATCTTTAAACTGGCTTCAGATTTACCTACATATGTTAACATCAATGTAGACAATTTGTCCTTGAATGAAAGGAAATCGCTGAAACAGCTACAGGAAGATGATTCCATCATCATCAAAAATGCGGATAAGGGGGGAGCCGTAGTTGTCCTTGATAAAACACAATATAAAACGGAAGCCATGAGACAACTAATGGACACTAATACATACCAACCTTTAAAAAGTGATCCAACCAATAAATTTAAAGATGTCCTAAAACAACTTGTCAAGAAAGGGGCAGCTCTAGGTGCTTTTTCCACCAAGGAATTTGAAAATATGATTCCAGAGTTTCCAATTAACCCAATTTTTCACCATCTGCCAAAGATACATAAAGGGCTGGATCCAATACATGGACGCCCCATTGTATCAGGCATTGGCTCCCTAAACGAACGACTAGGAGAATGGATGGATGGACAACTCCAACACATAGTACAGGTCCTTCCAAGCTATTTGAAAGACTCAAACCATTTGTTAAAAATTATGGATTCTTTTGAGTGGTCTGGGGAGTACAGCTGGATCACGTGTGATGTGTCCAGTCTGTACTCCTCTATTCCACACACTCTAGCTTTGGAGGCGGTCGGCTATAGTTTAGAAACTTATACAGAGATGTCATCGAATTTACAGGCTTTTTTGATTGAAGTTCTTGACTATTTATTGACACATAACTATTTTGTTTTTGATGGTGTGTTCTACCTCCAAAGATGCGGGGCAGCGATGGGAGCCAAGTTCTCACCTTCCCTAGCCAATCTCTACATGGGTTGGTGGGAGAGGTCCCGCATCTTTGGAGGTAGTAATCCATACAGGGATAATATTCTTCTATACCGTCGCTATATTGACGATTTACTATTTATTTGCTACAGGTCTGTTGATCTTGAATTATTTATATCTTTTTTGAACAGTAATGACCTGAACCTTTCTTTTACGGGTGCCTCCAGTCCTGATAAAATCTCGTTCCTGGACATAACTTTAAGCCATGTAGATGGAAAAGTTGTCTCCTCTCTATATAGAAAGCCTCAGGCGGGCAATAGCCTACTACATGCCAGATCGGGACATCCTCTCCACACAATAAAAGGGATCCCTGTGGGACAGTTTTTGAGGCTTAAAAGGATTTGCAGTGACAGCAACACCTTCATAGAGGAATCATATTCTCTATATCAACGCTTTCTCCAAAGAGGCTATCCTAGGTGGATGCTGGACAGAGCCTATCGAATAGCTCTCGAGAGAAATCGCACCGATCTTTTACAACTTACTGCACCCAAACATACTGCACCCACAAACCAGAATTCTGATTCAAACACTGCACAGGCGAAAAAGAGTCCCCCCAGCAATCAAGATAAAAGAAGAAAAAATAAGAAAGATAAATTTACACCTTCAGTTACATTGGTACTACCATATAGTCTAGAATTTAACAACATAAAATCTATAATTAAAAAACATCTACCTATTTTACATCTAGACCATGCATGCAACCAAATTCTGGGGAAGGGATTCAATATTGTGGCAAAAAGAGCGGCCACTTTGGGAAATGTATTGTCCCCTAGTATGTATCAAAATAATAAAAAAATCCCTCCATCACCAACGTGGTTACACTGCAGAGGAAATTATGGATGTGGGGTACGAGATTGTGTCACCTGTCCCCACATTCTAAAAAGTCCCCATTTTCAATCCACTGTTAGTGGTAGGATTTATAAAATAGACAAGCTCTTTAACTGTAATTCTGAATATATTATATATTTGATCACCTGTAAAAAGTGTTTGACCCAATATGTCGGAAGAACAACTAGGAGACTCAAAGATAGGTTTAGAGAACATCTAAGTGACATACGATGTCTCAAATCGACCAATGTCGCCCGACATTTCAATGATTTGCATGGAGGAGATGTTTCACTGGTCATGGTTCAGGTTATTGAAAAAATCCTAAAACCTAAAAGAGGAGGAGATACTTTCCAGATACTTTGCAAACGTGAAGTTTTCTGGATATTTAAACTCCACACAAGATTACCTAAAGGTATGAATTTTGAGTGGGACGTAACACATTTCTATACTTAATATTAATTAGTATTAAATTTTGTTCAGTATTATAATCACCATAACCATAATACAAATAGTAAAAACATAAAAAATAATAATAAAATATAATTAATACATATTTCCCCATATTTCCCTGTTTTGGTAATACTATACCAGATATTTTTGTGACAATTAATTCTCTATATAAAAAATATCGCAACTTTGTTTCTACTTAGCCAGGATGTGTCTATATACACATAAGAGCTTTAATGACACTTTAAAGTTTTTCTTAGGATCAATGACGGTGAATGTAGTGACCTCGGACCATGTATGTACATAGATCTGTTAGTGATATATTGTCTGGCACATTCAGCTGCATGTTCCCAGGTCATCTTTATTGTCACGGATCCTCAATATTAAAATATTAAAATACAGATTAAAACAACATATTGGAGGTTCGTTTCCAAATTTTCCTTCCCCTGCTTATTGGGAATTGTGGGTTATGTCAGCATCGATAGCGAAGATATAATATGTATACAATTTTTGCCTCAGATTGAGTTAGATGAGACTAATACCCACATTCGCCCATACATTGGCCGATTTTAAAAGATCGGGTTTTTTACAATAATGGTTGATTATTCCAACACTAAATGGAAAACCATATCTAGATAGATTCAGCCAATGGATATATAGTCAACCATACCCGTTCTTGTGTTTGTTTTGTATTCCTTTTTTTCTTCCCAAAGAATTTTTCTCTCTTGTTTGAGGGCCTTTTTCGAAGGTTTTCATACAGAGAGAGAATTTGGTTTTTAACACTATATAGGAAATTTCAGTCCATGAGAAAGCAAGTGCATAACAGTGTTTGTATTGTTCTTAATGTAGCAATGTGTCGTCATGATATATTAATGTAACATTTAAATTGATACATATTGCAACTTAAAGGAACACTGGCTTTATCATTATACACTATGTATCCTTTCCACATATCATATTGGATACCGTGAACTAGGCGTGTTTGTCTACATACCGAGATCACTATTTTTGCTTCCCAAAAATGCATGGACTACATATGCGAGAGAAATTTTTTTCTCATGTATTTTTACAGATATATTTTTAGTAGTGTTTTTCACCCATATGTGTTTCATGGAAAATGTACTTTTGAGACATACACACGACAATCTATGCAGGAATTAATTTTTCCTCTGTTTTTCATTTTTTACATTATTATATTGTTTCACATATGACTATTGGGCAGAAAATACGGAGGGGAGATGCTTCCACGTGACTCCCTTTCTGATATACACTTTATTATTCTTTCATTCACACATATTTTTTAAAAAACATCGGCCAAATTGATTTTTCGGAACTCAAGATTTTTTTGTGACACTTTACACATAACAAAAAATTATTTTATCAATATACACTTTCACTTTTTATTTTTCATGATAATTATCACTATTTTCATTTTTAAAGTCACTTTTACAAAGCTTTCCACACATATTCTTCTTTTTATCTATACTAGATATACACATATCAGATATGATATATGATAAAATGCATCACTAATATTGATTATGTTGTCTATTTTGGATTGCTTTTCATTCTTGATTATTTTTTACTTCAACACTTTATCATTAGAATACTTATTTTATTTATATATATATGAAAATGTAAAATGTTTTTTTCACAAGTGTGTTCAAGTTTGTATTTGCTGGGGTCATTCTGCCTGTGTAATCCGGCCATGGATTCCCAACAGCTGACCGATGGGAGGAACAACTAGTTTGATGAATTTAATTGTTGCCAGCTGCATGTATGGGGGGTATATATGGCCGGTGCACATCCAGAATGAATTTGGTGATGAATAAGCGACATATCCAGTCGTGAAACGCGTCCACCTATTGTCCTGCAATCACAGTGTGTACCTGTACCTGCCATTTGGTTGATGTGGAATAAAGATACTCCTTTCCTTGAAAATCCATCAGAAGTGCGGTCATTCTTTCTTGTCTGAAACTTAATATATAGTCACTCAATATGGTTGGTAACTAAGCAAGCATAAAATGGATTAACAATGGTAATAAGGCAATTTAATGTGCAACATGATTAACAGTAAAAATTAGGTATAATATGGCATCCAGATCATCATAAGCAGTAGCTAGGCCACCTCAAGTGCAATAGTTAGCAGTAATAAAGCTTAATCTACCGAGTGCTGGAACTTTACTGCCAGAACACATTTTTGGTGGCAATGCTAGTCATTGAACCAACTGGGTATGCACTGTCCAAAAGAAAAGGAAAATGGTAGTGGAAGGGGCAGGTGAACAAAGGGGCTTGCAGAATAATTAATACAGGAGAGGCAGTCCTTTGAGATGGTATTCCGTCAGCTATAGCTGGGGCCCTTTAGGAGCACCTTTGCACTTAATGACAGTCCCAGTTAACCTGCATGCAGTATAGTTATGGTATAGTCTTGGCACAGGTGCAGTGACAGTTTGGTATAACTGCATTATAGGGCTGAAATGGGAGCAGTAAAGGTTTGATAGAAGTGAAGCACAGGCAGTGGCGGCTGGTGCTCAAAATTTTTGGGGGGGCGCAAACAGAAAAATTTAATAGGCATTGCTTTGCGGCAAAAAACGCTGTAAAAATTGCGTGACTTAAACAATCATTAGGTTGGTTCAAGATTGACCAGCATGTCCCCATTCAATGCACAGTGACCAGCATGTCCCCCATCAATGCACAGTGTCCAGCATGTCCCCCATCAATGCACAGTGTCCAGCATGTCCCCCATCAATGCACAGTGACCAGCGTGCCCCCCATTAATGCAGAGAGACAAGCGTGCCCCCCATCAATGCACAGTGACCAGCGTGCCCCCATTCAATGCACATTGTCCAGCGTGCCCCCATTCAATGCACAGTGACCAGCGTGCCCCCATTCAATGCACAGTGACCAGCGTGCCCCCATTCAATGCACAGTGTCCAGCATGTCCCCCATCAATGCACAGTGTCCAGCATGTCCCCCATCAATGCACAGTGTCCAGCGTGTCCCCCATCAATGCACAGTGTCCAGCATGTCCCCCATTCAATGCACAGTGTCCAGCATGTCCCCCATTAAATGCACAGTGTCCAGCATGTCCCCCATTAAATGCACAGTGTCCAGCATGTCCCCCATTAAATGCACAGTGTCCAGCATGTCCCCCATTCAATGCACAGTGTCCAGCATGTCCCCATTCAATGCAGAGTGTCCAGCATGTCCCCAATTCAATGCACAGTGTCCAGCATGTCCCCCATTCAATGCTTAGTGTCCAGCATGTCCCCATTCAATGCTTAGTGTCCAGCATGTCCCCAATTCAATGCACAGTGTCCAGCATGTCCCCAATTCAATGCACAGTGTCCAGCATGTCCCCCATTCAATGCTTAGTGTCCAGCATGTCCCCATTCAATGCACAGTGTCCAGCATGTCCCCATTCAATGCACAGTGTCCAGCATGTCCCCAATTCAATGCACAGTGTCCAGCATGTCCCCCATTCAATGCACAGTGTCCAGCATGTCCCCATTCAATGCTTAGTGTCCAGCATGTCCCCCATTCAATGCTTAGTGTCCAGCATGTCCCCATTTAATGCTTAGTGTCCAGCATGTCCCAATTCAATGCTTAGTGTCCAGCATGTCCCCCATTCAATGCTTAGTGTCCAGCATGTCCCCATTCAATGCTTGGTGTCCAGCGTGTCCCCATTCAATGCACAGTGTCCAGCATGTCCCCAATTCAATGCAGTGTCCAGCATGTCCCTAACACACCAGGATCGTTTGATTTGTACTATTAGCCTTGATCAGAATCCATTCACCCGCAACCGGAGTGTACAGGCTGCATTGGAGCCCCAAAACCACCTCCAGTGACAGGAACTCCCCCAGGTAGCAGCCGCCAATGCCAATATATACACAATATATACACATATGTACATGGTGATCGCACACACACATGAGGCATTACGGCAAGCATCAGAGCGAGAGCAATCATTCTAGTGTCAGACCTACTGTGTAACTCTAAACTTGTAACATGTAAAGGCTTTTTAGGCATCATCTATGGATAATTTGTCACCATTCCACGGGTATCTATTTACTTAGTGTCACGGACACAGGCTTTAGGGACCTTTTCTGCCCACATTCACCTTGTTATTGCTTTATTTTTTTATTTTTCTTTTGTTAAATTTTTGAGGGATTGTTTTATTATTTGCCCTAAAGACTATTCCTGGCCTGTTTTTCTGCAAGATATTTCTGCAGCCTGCTGAACCAACTGCACATGGGACGAGAGTTCTGAGGTAGTGTGTTGCTGTTGCAAACTGCACCGCTTACTTACCGGTGGTGGTCTGGTCCCGGATCGATCCGATTCCAGTCCGGTGACTCCGGTCTCCTCTCCGCTCTCTGCCAGTCCTCTCCGCTCTCTCCCACCGTGTCCGTCCACTAGGCACACGACTCGTGACTGACGCACGCGACGTGACGTCAGCGGGGTCAGTATGGGGCCATGCGATGTCCTGGATGATGATTGGTCCAGGCTGTAGACTGGACCAATCACAGCCAGGATATCAGAAAGTGGGGGTGTCCAATCGCAAAGACTTGCGCCCAGGTTACGCCCCCAGAAGGCAGCCAATCGGCGCCTCTTCTGGGACGTAACCCCACCCCCCCTAGCCACCAGTTCCTTCACAGAGGCCGGCGAACCCAATTTTTTTTTTGTACAACTTTATTTGTTCGTTTTGTAATTTTTTTTTTCTTTTTTTTAGGGGTAGGGGGGCGGCGCCCTGGCGCCCCCTATGCACGGGCCGCAACTGAGCACAGGTCTGGTATGGATGCTGTACAGGTTGGATGCACTTGGTGTCTTGCCCTCAGTGGCTCAGTCTCTACTAGCAGTGTCAATAATGGGCAGATAACCCTCTTACCAATTCCCAGGATGCTGTGGTGGATGCACATTGTCTATTTATGCAGCAGTGCAGGTGTAATCACTTCAGTCCCTGCCAAAATGCCTTTGCACTAAACCAGTCAGGTTGCTGTAGCTCACATTTAGCTTGTTAAAATAATGTCTAGCTAATAGCTCAGCGCAGATAGGGTTTCTTGGCAAATGACAAATGTGACACCGAGAAACACTGACAAAGACGAGGGACAGGTAATTAATGCCTATCAGGTTGAAGAAAGAATGGTGTGATTCAGTGAATAATAGATTTTTATCTAAATGCGTGCACACTCTTCTCAAATAAAGGAGCAACAGTTATCTCTTTAAATTCTGTAATTTTAACTAAATACCTGTGTTCTGTATCTGTCTACAATATCTCACAAAAGTGAGTACACCCCTCACATTTTTTAAAATATTTTATTCTATCTTTTCATGTGACAACACTGAAGAAATGACACTTTGCTACAATGTAAAGTAGTGAGTGTACAGCTTGTATAACAGTGTAAATGTGCTGTTCCCTCACAATAACTCAACACACAGCCATTAATGTCTAAACCGCTGGTAACAAAAGTGAGTACACCCCTAAGTGAAATTGTCCAAATGGGCCCAATTAGCCATTTTCCCTCCCCGGTGTCATGTGACTCGTTAGTGTTACAAGGTCTCAGGTGTGAATAGGGAGGGGGTGTGTTAAATTTGGTTTTATCGCTCTCACTCACTCATACTGGTCACTAAAGTTCAACATGGCATATCATGGCAAAGAACTCTCTGAGAATCTGGAAAAAAGAATTGTTGCTCTACATAAAGATGGCCTAGGCTATAAGAAGATTACCAAGACCCTGAAATTAAGCTGCAGCACGGTGGCCAAGACCATACTGTGGTTTCCCAGGACAGGTTCCACTCAGAACAGGGCTCACCATGGTCGACTAAAGAAGTTAAGTGCACGTGCTCAGCATCATATCTGGTTGTCTTACACCATAGAGGTTGTCTTTGCAAAATAGACATATAAGTGCTGCCAGCATTGCTGCAGAGGTTGAAGGGGCCGGGGGTTAGCCTGTCAGTGCTCAGACCATACACCGCACACTGCATCAAATTGGTCTGCATGGGTGTCATCTCAGAAGGAAGGCTCTGATGCACAAGAAAGCCCGCAAACAGTTTGCTGAAGACAAGCAGACTAAGGACATGGATTGCTGGAACCAAGAGACTAAGATAAACTTATTTGGTTCAGATGGTGTCAAGCGTGTGTGGCGGCACCCAGGTGAGGAGTACAAAGACAAGTGTGTGTTGCTTACAGTTGAGCATGGTGGTGGGAGTGCCATGGTCTGGGGCTGCATGAGTGCTGCCAGCACTGGGGAGCTACAGCTCATTGAGGGAACCATTAATGCCAACATGTACTGTGACATACTGAAGCAGAGCATGATCCCCTCCCTTCGAAGACTGGGCCGCAGGGCAGTATTCCAATATGATAACGACCCCAAACACACCTCCAAGATGACTGCTGCCTTGTTAAAGAAGTTGAGGGTAAAGGTGATGGACTGGCCAAGCATGTCTCCAGACCTAAATCCTATTGAGCATCTGTGGGGCATCCTCAAATGGAAGGTGTAGGAGCGCAAGATCTTTAACATACACCAGCTCTGTGATGTCGTCATGGAGGAGTGGAAGAGGACTCCAGTGACAACCTGTGAAGTTCTGGGGAACTCCATGTCTGAGAGGGTTAAGGCAGTGGTGGAAAATAATTGGTGGCCTCACAAAATATTGACACTTTGGGCCCAATTTGGACATTTTAACTTAGGGGTGTACTCTCTTTTGTTGCCAGCGGTTTAGACAAAAATGGCTGTGTGTTGCGTTATTTTGAGTGGACAGCAAATTTACACTGTTATACAAGCTGTACACTCATTACTTTACATTTACATTGTTGCAAAGTGTAATTTCTTAGTGCTGTCACATGAAAAGATATAATAAAATATTTACAAAAATGTGAGGGGTGTACTAACTTTTGCAAGATACTGTATCTACACAAACACACACATATATACTGTACAGTGCCTTGAAAAAGTATTTATATGCCTTGAAATTTTCCACATTTGTCATGGTACAACCAAAAACATAAATTTATTTTATTGGGATTTTTATGTGATAGACCAACGCAAAGTGGCACATAATTGTTGTGAGGTGGAAGGAAAACTGCAAATGGTTTTCAAAATTCTTTACAAACAAAGTCAATACTTTGTAGAACCACCTTTAGCTGCAATTAAACCTGCAAGTCTTTTTGGGTATGTCTCTACCAGCTTTGCATCTAGAGAATAAAAAGTTCCCCACTTCTTCTTTGCAAAACAGCTCAAGCTCTATCAGATTGGATGGAGAGCATCTGTAAACAGCACATTTGAAGTCTTGCCACAGATTCTCAATTGGATTTGGGTCTGGACTTTGACTGGGCCATTTTAAACATGAACATGCTTTGATCTAAACTATTCCATTGTAGCTCTGGCTGTATGTTTAAGGTCGTTGTCCTGGAAAATGATAAATGGTTTTCAACATTTTTTTTACAAATCAATATATGAACAGTGTAGTGGTGCATTTGTATTCAGCCTCCCTGAGTCAATATTTTGTAGAACAACCTTTGCTGCAGTTACAGCTGCAAGTCTTTTTTGGTATGTCTCTACCAGCTTTGCACATCTAAAGAGACATTTTTGCCCTAATTGTCTTTGCAAAATTGCTTAAACTCTGTCAGATTGGATGGAGAGCGTCTGTGAACAGCAATTTTCAAGTCTTGGCACAGATTCTCAATTGGATTTAGGTCTGAACTTTGACTGGACCATTCTAACACATGAATATGCTAAACCATTCCATTGTATCTCTGGCTGTATATTTAGGGTCGTTGTCCTGCAGGTAGGTGAACCTCCACACCAGTCTCAAGTCTTTTGCAGACTCTAACTGGTTTTCTTCTAAGATTGCCTTGTATTTGGCTCCATACATCAACACATACGTCATCATACATCATACGTCAACCCTGACCAGCTTCCCTGTTCCTGCTAAAGAAAAGCATCTCCACAACATGATGCTGCCACCACCATGTTTAACAGTGGGGCTAGTGTGTTCAGGGTGTTGTACAGTGTTAGTTTTCTGCCACACATAGCATTTTGCTTTTAGGCCAAAGAGTTAAATTTTGGTCTCACCTGACCAGACCACCTTCTTCCACATGTTTATTGTGTCCCCCACATGGCTTCTCGCAAACTGCAAATGGGACTTCTTAAAGGCTTTTTTTTAACAATGGTTTTCTTCTTGACACTCTTTCATAAAGGCCAGATTTGTGGCGTGTACAGTACAACTAATAGATGTCCTGTGGACAGATTCTCCCACCTGAACTGTGGATCTCTGCAGCTCCTCCAGAGTTACCATGGGCCTCCTGGCTGCTTCTCCGATTATTGCTCTCCTTGCCCAGCCTGTTAGTTTAGGTGGATGGCCATGTCTTTGTAGACTTGCAGTTGTGCCATACTCTTTCCATTTTCAGATAGGGGATTGAACAGTGCTCCATGAGATGTTCAAAGCTTGGGATATATATATATTTTTTTTATAACCCAACCCTGCTTTAAATTTCTCCACAACTTTATCCCTGACCTGTCTGGTGTGTTCCTTGGCCTTCATGATGCTTTTTGTTCACTAAGGTTTATTTACTAATTACAGTTGTGTTCAAAATTATTCAACCCCCAATTAAATTGATTGTTTGGCCAGTTTGACATTGATTTTGATCATTCAGTCATCCTGCTTACAATTAAATCAAAGAGGCACGTGTAGGTCAGACAAATATAACATAACATTTATAATGAAATAACCACAAATGTCTTTTCTGTGCCCACATCATTATCAGTTTTATTCAACCCCCAAGTGACATTCAATCTTAGTACTTAGTACAACATCCTTTTACAGTTATAACAGCTTTTAAACGTGAAGCATAGCTTGACACAAGTGTCTTGCAGCGATCTACGGGTATCTTCGCCCATTCGTCATGGGCAAAAGCCTCCAGTTCAGTCACATTCTTAGGCTTGTGCACTGCAACTGCTTTCTTTAAGTCCCACCAGAGGTTCTCAATCGGATTTAAGTCTGGTGACTGTGATGGCCACTCCAAAATGTTCCAGCCTTTAATCTGCAACCATGCTCTAGTGGACTTGGAGGTATGCTTGGGATCATTGTCCTGTTGAAAGGTCCAACGTCTCCCAAGCCTCAGGTTTGTGACGGACTGCATCACATTGTCATCCAATATCTCCTGGTACTGAAGAGAATTCATGGTACCTTGCACACGCTGAAGCTTCCCTGTACCTGCAGAAGCAAAACAGCCCCAAAGCATGATTGACCCCCCGCCATGCTTCACAGTAGGCAAGGTGTTCTTTTCTTCATAGGCCTTGTTCTTCCTCCTCCAAACATAGCGTTGATCCATGGGCCCAAACAGTTCTAATTTTGTTTCATCAGTCCACAGAACACTATCCCAAAACTTCTGTGGTTTGTCCACATGACTTTTGGCATACTGCAGTCGACTCTTCTTATTCTTTGGAGACAGCAAGGGGGTGCGCCTGGGAGTTCTGGCATGGAGGCCTTCATTACGCAGTGTGCGCCGTATTGTCTGAGCAGAAACTTCAGTACCCACATCTGACAAATCTTTTCTCAGTTCCTCAGCAGTCACACGGGGACTTTTCTCCACTCTACGCTTCAGGTAGCGCACAGCAGTCGAAGTCAGCATCTTCTTTCTGCCACGACCAGGTAGCGTTTCAACAGTGCCCTTTGCCTTGAATTTGCAAATGATGCTTCCTATGGTGTCTCTTGGTATGTTTAACATCTTTGCAATCTTCTTATAGCCATTGCCCTTCCTGTGAAGAGTAATCACATCTTCTCTTGTCTTCTTGGACCATTCTCTTGACTTCACCATGTTTGTAACCACACCAGTAAATGTCTAGAAGGAGCTGAGTATCACAGTCATTTTAAAGCTGCCTAATTGGTGCTTATTAGGCTTTATTGCTGCTCCCTGACATCCACAGGTGTTTTCAATACCTGATTGAAAACACTTCAATGAACCTCTGTTCTTCAGAGTGGTAGTCTTTAAGGGGTTGAATAATTGTGTCAATGAAGAATTCACAAAATAAACATTTACTACTGTATTACAAAACCAATTGATGTCATTTTAGTTGCATATGGTTCTTTAAGAAGTCCTTGTAGGATTTCATTCTGAATACAATTACAAATGTACACTAAATTCCCTAAAACCCTTTACAGCATTGGGGGTTGAATAATTTTGAAAACAACTGTACGTGACTTCTGAGGGCAATTGGTTCCACTATATTTTAGTTAGGAGATTCATAGTAAAGGGGGTTGAATGCAAATGCAGGCCACGCTTTTCAGATATTTATTGTATAAATACATTTTTAAAACCATTATCATTTTCCTTTCACTTCACAATTATGTGCCACTTTGTGTTGGTCTATCACATAAAAATCCAAACACATTTACATTTTTGGTCGTAACATGACAAAATGTGGAAAATTTAAAGGGGTATGAATACTTTTTCAAGGCACTGTATATGATCTAGATCTATTCCAGCAGTAGGAACCACATTCAAGTGTACATATAGCCATACATTTTTTTTTAAATTTCAGATAGAGTGTAAAGGGTTAGAACGTCTGTCAGATTAAGGCCACATGCACATCTGTATTCTCTATGATGTATTTTTTTCCTACAAGCGATAAGCAGCTGAAAAACACAGTAAACAGACACTTTTGTGCATACACGTTAACACACGCTCACGTGTCTGGCGTTTGTGCATTCTATTGGCCAGAATGTAAAATGTATTCTAGCCATTAGAATGTATTAATGTGTGACTGTGCATAAACGCGCCTATTGTTAACGCACAATTTTACGCTTTTGAGCAGTTTTGATGCTCAAAAGCTCCTCTCCTAAACACAACTTTGGAAGTTTTTTTTTTTTTTCTGCTTCTAAACTCCTGTAAATGCCTATAGCGTGCATGGACACATATGCTAACATGGAGGAGCATTTACAAACCGAGAAAAACAAAAGCTTAAATGCCTGTAAATACAGAATTTTGAGCCTAAGTGTGCATGAACCCTTATATTTCTCTGAATCTCTGATGGATAGGTTAACACTCTGCATTTGTCCTGGTGACCACCATCATTAGGACTGAAAATGATGATAAATACAACACTTAGAGTTGTCACCAAAGAAGGAGGTAAATGAGTGCAGCACCCCCTAGTGTGCTAGTGTAGAAGTACAGGAACATTTTAGACTCATGGTAAGTGTGAGTCTGGAATCTGGGTCAGGGTTTATTGCAGGTCAGACTGGATGACTCATACAGGCAGATCTCTGGTGCCTCCCCCTGGTTTTGGTACTTTCGGAGAACTTTGTAGAAGTTAGTGGGCGGAGGTCAGGAGTGTTGATCTGCATACTTAGGGGAACTTTGTCAATCCCCAGGCAGTGGGCCTGGCAGGGTGGCTTAGCCAGCCCTTAAATATGGATGAGTCATGTCAGCAGGGGAAAAGAAACAAAGAAACCACGCTCTTACATCATAAAATACATGTCACCATAGTGAATAAACAATAGTGAATAGACAAATAAATAAATACATCTACATTTAAATGATACAAAATACATAACAAATGTTTAAGGGGAGCGACTGCTACATGTAGCTAGCTTTCTAAAAGGACAGCACTGTTTAACCCATTTATTACCTTGCCCTGGGAGATCTTCAGAGCAGCCAGGAGGGCTGGTAGTGTCTGCAAGCAGTGTAAGCAGTGCAATCAGTGCAAGGAGATGCCTCAAATGTTTGTGCGATTTACAAGAAGGGTTGAGAGATCCTAGTCTGTAAGGGGCTTTTGCTACTAAATACACTAAGAACTGGGTGTATACAGGAAGGAAAGTAGTTCATGATCTTTGTACAGAAGAAGGATGTTGTCCCCTGTTGTTCTTGATTCAAGTTGGGCATCTAATAAATCCTTTCACCCACCCAAGTTGTCACCCCTATTCAAACATAAAAATAAAGCCAAGGGATGCAAAGGGAGAATGCATCATGCCTGACTGTGCAGGAGTAGAAGAGCCAGTTACATGTGGGGGTAGTGCTAAATCTTCCACTAAGGACACCCTAAGTATGGAGAGATTTTCTCTCACTACCTGGTTCTTCAGGCCAGGAAGTGAAGGGGATATCTCTTAAACACAAAACACATAAAAAAACAAAAAACATTCCCTACCATAGTGTTTCTCAACCTTTTTTTCAGTCAAGGCACCCTTTAAAATGATGTATCTTGAGGCATGTCATTCTAAAATGTAAAAAACTAAACTAACAGTTTTACATAATGCAGCAACATCTACACATATAGGACACCCACATTAGAGTATTCCAATGTTTCTCTTCTCCCTCAGTTTCTCTCCCTCACTCAGCTAATGTGAGCCCAGTGCTGACAGTTAGGAGGAGGGGAAGGGCAAACAAGGATGCTGTGCAGGGACCCGACGTCCTCCTTACCAACCAATGACATCTTTGGGTGTCAGGATGCTAGGAGCTGGAAGGTTATAACGGTGCACAAATAAAACCCTTGGCTTTGGAGTGTATTTACTAAAAGAAAAAAAAAAGCACCTTTTCTCCTTAGTATATGCAAATGTGGTAAAGCTTCACTTTGTAAAGAATACCCAATAAGGTGCAGTGAAAAAAACAAAAACAGCATTTTATCTTGCACATGATTGGATGATGGAAATTGGCAGATCTCTACCACTTTTTTCTAAGCTCAAAGAAAAATTGCCAAGTACACACAGTCTATTTGCCTTTAGTAAAATTGTGTAAATAAATGACAGGCTTGATCCAGCCACTGGCTTGTATACAATTTTGGGGCAATTTTTAGGCCTTTTGCCAATACACCCAAGAAGAAACCTGAAAGTACTACTGGTTGAAAAAGGCTGCCATACCCTATCCAAATCTACACATGGAAAAAAAAATAGGCCAAGGCATCCACTGTTTAAAGGGTATTTTTAAACTTTTGATAGAGTAGTGAGGGGTTAGACCTTCTTTCAAGTTGTTATTGCTGTCTGGGCCCCAAATAAAAACTTGACAGAAGGTCTAACCCTTTTGTTGTGGTTTCAAAAGGTGAGGGGAAAGCTTTTAATGCGGAAACCTGATTCAGGTAATAAAAAGGTATGTGTTCCCAAATAACTATATACTGTTTAACTATATAATATAAATATACACACACAAAACAGGAGTGCAGGATATGGTAGTGTGCTATGCACAAGGTGCAGGGTTCAGGAGTGTGTTACAAAGTGCAGGGTTCAGGCATGCATATCCCAAAGGCCAGTGTACATAAAAAAATGACATAAATCTTCCCAACATAAATCTTCCCAACCCCTCCTCCCCTTATATAGAGGTCTTTTGTCAAATTCCCACACCATAAAATCCTAGCTCATGTATTAAATACTCTTGACCATTGCACTCTGTATGCTGTGCTGTCCCTCCCCACCAAAGTACAAATCTTTCCCAGTAAAATCTTTTTCCCCCACTAAGAAAACAGCACCCATCATTCACCTCTGCAACCCTCATCCACAGCTTACCTCTGCAACCCTTGTCCACAACTCACCTTTGCAACTCTTATCCACATCTCACCTCTGCAACCCTTATCCACATCTCACCTCTACAACCCTTATCCACATCTCACCTTTGCAACCCTTATCCACATCCCACCTCTGCAACCCTTGTCCACAACTCACCACAGCAACCCTTATACACATCACACCTCTGCACCTCCCATCCACAACTCACTTCTGCACCTACCCCACTTTTCACAACTCACTGAACCCCCATCCAAAGCTCACCTCTGCATCCTTTATCAATGATCACCTATGAACTCCTGTCCATAACTTCCCATTCACACCTATATACCTCCCATTCACATTCCAATTCTACACTTCTGCACCCTTGTCCACAGCTCACCTCTGCACTCCCCATCTAGAACTGCCTTCAGCTTACCTCTGCACCCCCACATCTGCAACTGACCTCTGCACCCTCTGAGCATGACCCACCTCTGTGCCGCTGACTGAATGACAAGCTCACCTCTACACACTTCTCCCCCTTCATCTCACATCGGCACCCCCTGACCATAGTTCACCTCCGCACACTTCTCTTCTTCCACAGCTCACCCCTGTACCTCTGGTTACCGCTTACCACTGCATACTTTCCCCCTCTCTCACAGCTTACCTCTAAAATCCACTGATCACAGCTAGCCTCTGCACACTTCCTCCCCTTCCACAGCTCTCCACTGCATCCCCCATCATAGCTAATACCCGTCCACAGCTTATCTCTGCAACCCCCTATCCTCCTTAACAGCTAAGATATAAAGCTCTCTTTCACAGACGTGGGAGTGCAAAAGCCAGACTGTAGAATGGGGTGTATAAGTAAGATGCAGAGGTAAGTACCTCTGCATCCCCCATTCACATGCTACTTTTGCACCTCCTTCTCAGATCTGGCCAGTTCACTACCACAGCCCTCAACTTTGCACAATCCCACTTACAAAAAAATAAAAACCTCTAGTACCTCCAGTGGCCATGTCTTCAAGGCTGCTGTGTTCTCCCACACCGCACACTAGGCTGCAATGCAGCACAACACCACCCTCACCCCTCCCTCCTCCTGCTCATATATACACACTGCTCCTGGGAACTCTTGTCCCATCCTGAGTGCAGGGGCAGAGAGGAAAGCCACACTGCGGAGAGGTGTGCTGTCACTTGCTTACATAGAAGCTAGGCCTCTGTGTTTACAAGTGACAGCACACAGAAATAAGCTCAGAGCAAGTGCCGGAGTTCTGCCACGTTCCAGCTAAAAAAAAAGCCCTGTCCTTACATATTTCTCGCATATTTTATGGGTTTGATATGTACACTATTTTGATTTGAGCACTCTATCTCCATTGCATAGTGCAGGTCTAACCAGACCTGAGTCTGTAGTTCCAACTGTGTGTGTTGCCCTTTTTCTAAAGGCAAATAGGCTATTCACTTTGCAAGGAAATTTTCCCCAGAGCTTAGCAAATACAGTAAGTTTTTCTTTGCAATCACATGCAAAAAAAAAAAAAAAATAGCATTTTTTCCTTGCACGTGATTTAATGATGGAAGTCGGCAGAGCTTCACCTCATTCCCCAATCAATCTATTTGCCTTTAGTAAATCAACCCTACAGTATATGTCCACTAAAGTATGCCTTAAGCAAAGCAAGTTTTTGCCAGTTTGCAGAGTAGAGTAAGGACTGGTCAGAGGGGGATTTCTTTTACGCAATGTTGATGAGCATAAACATGTATTGCACTGTACTGTATGTGAACCAAAAATCTCAAAAAATCTCTGTTTTATGCAAATATTTGCTAGACCGGTGTAAGGGGGGTAGCAGTTTTCAATGGTTTTATTGAGAATATTTGGTGGAATCCCAATTGGGGGACAGCTAAGGGTCTAAGATAGGATTTCTCACTGGGAGATTTTCTCTAATTTCCTGCTGCATCTCTGGAATAGTATGTGAGAGGAAATTCCCCGAATGGTACACCGATACCAAGAAAAAAAAAAAAAAAAACTGGCAGGTATTTGAATCCCTTACTGCACTACCCAAAACTTAAAAATAAAAACTGTTTTTTGGCTGCACATACACTTTTATTTAAAGTCTATTTAACTGTTTCTCGTTTCCATTTTTAGAAAAATCTGAAACTCTCAGTCTATTACAGTGGGATGATGCGCACCACATTGACCACAATAAACATTTACTAAATCGATTTGCTAAAATTCCTACTCCAACAATTACATTTTACAACTTTCAATGCTGCTGGCTTCTGCTCTCCCAGTGTTGCTCCCCTAAAATGTTGGTCTTCACAGGAAAGAGTTAACAGTCTCAAGCTAGTCTTTTGCTTAAAGAAGTGAGGCGTAGGGGAGGGCCTTGTCATGCTAGGCTATAGGGCTCTGTGTTTCTATTAATGCATGCAAGGGTGGGGCCATAGGGTGCTGCAAGAGAAAGGAGCCACCCTAAAACAAGAAACCTGGTGCAGCAGCCATGGCACCAGCCTAAACTCAGAAAGGTCTTGTTTACACATGTGATGTCCTCTAAAGAGTAATCTGTGTTGGATTGTTATTCACAGGACATTTGACAGGTAGTGAGGAGGCATTATATTACCTTTTTACCGACTGTTTAATCCCTTATTTCCTGCTCTAGTATACGGGCATCCATAGGGTGCCCTCATTCAGTCAAATGGGCCTCATTTGTTAGGTGGTACTGCAAAGTATTGTGACCAATGTATATGTACACCTCCATCCATTGCCTTTCCAGGTTAAGGGAGATTAATTTTGGGCCGAAAAAATGTGGTTTGACTGTGCATGTTTCTACAAACGATCCAACCACAAGTGTTTTTGAGGCCTTAATGAATAAATCAGCTATTGGCTGGGATAATGCAGCCAGTTGAGACTAGGTATGGCATCTGATGAACAAACTCATTACTCCTGGCAATGGGCTGGTAATAAGAGACCACATGACTCCTAACCGCTGCTATTGCTTCTGTAAATGATTGTAGGTTTGCATTTCTTTTCAATTTTATTTTATTTTTTTAGATACACACGTATAGAAAAGGACTGATTTTGAAGCAATGGTGATAGATTCTGTAAAAATGTCATATAATGTAATATGTAATATAATATATCACTTAAAAAAAGCACTATGTTGACTTGCTCCATGCATGGTCAAATTCTCATGAACTATTCTGGCATACTAAGTAAGCACTGATTATTTATGCAAAAAAAAATAAAAAAATTTCTGCCAACTATGTTTTACTTTTAAAGCACAATTAGTATCTCTATTAGCATCTCTTTTCTAATTAATCACCATAAATGTATTCAGCTTTTACTGAAGCATTTTCTTTTTATCCATCTATTTTAGGATGTTAGGATCAAAGAACCCTTTTAATTTACTACATTACTGAGATAATGTAATTAGACGGCACAGTAAGCACTCACAATCTCTCATGAATTCTCCACCGAGATGCCTATACAATGTGGATGTTACAGGTTGCTAAACAACAACATGAATGCTTGTTTAAGGAGAATAATAGTAAAAAGAACAGCACTGCAAGGTAAATTTCCTTAGCTACTGTGTTTCTATAGCTGGCAATGAAAGGAACAAATGGTATAGACTCTCGCGCTATCACTATGATGGCCAACCCATAAAATATAAGAAGCTAACAAGCATCCAACACCAAATTAGCTAAACCCAGAGCTAATGAGAAAGAATAAAGTAAAAGTGTATAACCGGGTCCTGCGCTAGTTGAAAACTATATAAGTACCAAAGTAAATATTCAAATATATACCACACAACCAATATAGTATGTAAAGGTGCTAACAAAAAAAAAATATATGTGCAATACACTAAATATATAAATACTATACTTCAAAAAGAATACCTGAAATTCTGCCTAAATCAATGACAATAAGTGCAAAAGTGTGCAATAACAATCAAAAAGATAATATTGAACAAATAAACAATCATGCTAGGACAGACAGAAAAAGTCTATATTATCACAGAATCTCCCTTCACCATGTGATGAACGTGAGGCGATATCGGAAATCCTCCACTCAGTGCTGTATCTTGGCCTAGACAGACAAGGCCCAGGCCTAGGGCGGCACTTTGCAGGGGGGGTAGCAAAAAAGCTGCACACCACATGACAAAAAGCAGCCTCCTCCCAACTCCCACGCGAAAAGGGTCCCTGCTGGCTTACGCTACACTTTTAGTTTACTGCCAGTATTATGGGACGAATTGGGCCAGAGGGCAGGGTCCAGGAGGCAAATCAGTCTGGCACCCCCATAAAGCAGTCACACTGCTATCTGCTGGTATGATAGGCTGCACTTATGGGCACTGATAGGCTACACTGGTGGCCACTGATGGGGCTAAACTGATAGCCACTGATGAGGGCACACTGATATGTTGCACTGATAAGGCTGCACTAATGGGCAGTAATGAGGCGGCACTGATGAGGCTGAACTTATGGGAACTGATAAAGCTATGCTGATGAGCATCGATAGACTGTGGTTGTGGTCTGTGGTATACAGACGACAGGGCGGGTCATAAACCGGAAAGAGGTGTGGCATTTACAGGAAGGGGTGGGTCATATTTAAATTTGTGGTGCGCAAACATAGTAAGGCCTAGGGCAGCACAAAACCTAAATGCACCACTGCCTCCACTACAGTGTCACCTCAGTGCTCTCAGGCCGCTCACCTTACTGCTGTAAGGTGACAGCATAGGTTGATACTCTTTGGTGTAAAAACTCAGATTTTCAGTGAGTCTCTAGGATATAGATCAGTTCCACGGTCTTCCCCTGTTATTCATAAGTGCACTTCAATTTATATGTGAATGAAGATAGGGGCTCTAAAGTGCATTATCATTTAATGATTTTGTTTAAAAAGGCAACTAAGTACTCAAATTTGAACAAACAGTATGTAATCCTGACATCCACGAGCGCTGAGCTCGTCCTGACATCTCTTCCGGTATGCCTCTGCCCTACGCGTTACATCACAGACATGTGACTTCATCAGGGGATAGCAGAGGGCATATGTGTTAAGCTTATATAGACTGGTGATGGTCTCTGATATGGCGGCCATTTTCTTTCCATTTTTTATAACCCATATAGTATGTTATATTCGTATCAAGTGGTGATAATCACCATCGTGGCAGCCATTTCCTCAAAGACTATATTAACTCTTTGGTACTTAGACCATAATGGTCTGCATAAGAACAATCATTTAAGTTGAATGTACCGATGACAGTACTTTCTGGCATAAAGACCGCCCCCTATTAAACCCAAAGGGAATAAAAGAAGCTAAAAACACAATAACTATAAATACATCACATATAGATGCTTGTATATAACGTGCATAATATGTGATTGACATAAATTGGCAAATATATGAAACTGAATCCAGCTTGGCTTAGGAATGCCGGTAGCCACAAGCTAGCGTAGTGGTAAAAAAAATCTAGTAGCCAATACCTAATCTAAATTGTCTCTCAGGGAGCTAAAAACAACAAAAATATATGTATAAATGGAGAATGGCATAAACGCATGATCGGTACAAGGACATAAACAACATAAACACAAGATTGATAATGAGGAGAAACACACCAATTATCTATATAATAAGATCTCATAATGAAAAGAGATATATACACACATCCAGTGGCGGCTGGTGCTCAAAATTTTTGGGGGAGCGCAAACAGAAAAGTGTAATAGGCATTGCTTTGGGGCAAAAAATGCTGTAAAAAATTGCGTGACTTTGAGGTTACAAAAGTGTGAAAGGGGCCTTCAGTAATTAAGGCATAGCATGCCCCCTTTCAATGCACAGGGACCAGCGTGCCTCCTTTCAATGCACAGGGACCAGCGTGCCCCCTTTCAATGCACAGGGACCTGCGTGCCCCCTTTCAATGCACAGAGACCAGCGTGCCCCCTTTCAATGCAGAGATCACCATGTCCCCTTTCAATGCAGAGATGCCAGCGTGCCCCCTGTCACTGCAGAGATGCCAGCGTGCCCCCTTTCAATGCACAGAGGCCAGCGTGCCCCCTTTCAATGCACAGATGCCAGCGTGCCCCCTTTCAATGCACAGAGATCAGCATGCCCCCTTTCAATGCAGAGATGCCGGCGTGCCCCCTTTCAATGCAGAGATGCCAGTGTGCCCCCTTTCAATGCACAGAGACCAGCGTGCCCCCTTTCAATGCAAAGATACCAGCGTGCCCCCTTTCAATGCACAGATGCCAGCGTGCCCCCTTTCAATGCACAGAGATCAGCGTGCCCCCTTTCAATGCAGAGATCACCATGCCCCCTTTCAATGCACAGATGCCAGCGTGCCCCCTTTCAATGCACAGAGACCAGCGTGCCCCCTTTCAATGCACAGAGATCACCGTGCCCCCTTTCAATGCACAGATGCCAGCATGCCCCCTTTCAATGCACAGAGATCAACGTCCCCCCTTTCAATGCAGAGATCACCGTGCCCCCTTTCAATGCAGACATACCAGCGTGCCCCCTTTCAATGCACAGATGCCAGCGTGCCCCCTTTCAATGCACAGAGACCAGCGTGCCCCCTTTCAATGCACAGATACCAGTGTGCCCCCTTTCAATGCACAGATGCCAGCATGCCCCCTTTCAATGCACAGAGATCAGCATGCCCCCTTTCAATGCACAGAGATCACCATGCCCCATTTCAATGCACAGATGCCAGCGTGCCCCCTTTCAATGCACAGAGATCAGCGTGACCCCTTTTAATGCAGAGATCACTGTGCCCCCTTTCAATGCACAGATGCCAGCATGCCCCCTTTCAATTCACAGAGATCAGCGTGCCCCCTTTCAATGCAGAGATCACCGTGCCCCTTTCAATGCAGAGATCACCGTGCCCCTTTCAATGCACAGATGCCAGCGTGCCCCCTTTCAATGCAGAGATGCCAGCGTGCTCCCTTTCCATGCACAGAGACCAGCATGCCCCCTTTCAATGCACAGATGCCAGCGTGCCCCCTTTCAATGCACAGATGCCAGCGTGCCCCCTTTCAGTGCAGAGATACCAGCGTGCCCCCTTTCAATGAAGAGATGCCAGCGTGGCCCCTTTCAATGCAGAGATGCCAGCGTGCCCCCTTTCAATGCAGAGATGCCAGCGTGCCCCCATTCAATGCAGAGATGCCAGCGTGCCCCCATTCAATGCAGAGATGCCAGCGTGCCCCCTTACAATGCAGAGATGCCAGCGTGCCCCCTTTCAATGCAGAGTGAACAGCGTGCCAAGCCCCCCCCCCAGACCAGTGCACTTACCTGTAGCGGCTGCTTCTCTTCAGTCCCCCGGCGTCTCCTCGAGTCCTCAGTCCTCCCACCTCCTCCTCGGCCAATGGCATGGGATTGGCCTTTCGGCCAATCAGGAAGCGCAAATCGGACCCGCTTCCTGATTGGCCAGGAGGAGGATCCGTGTGACAATAGCAAATTTTCATTTGCTATTGTCACACAATGGGTGGGAGAGCAGTGCGCCCCGGGTCCACCCTTTGCTGAAGCCTATTATAGCCTCTGGCTCTAATCAGGTGACTAAAAAAAAAAAGCCCCATTGAACTCGATACGTCCGGTGCCCCGCATGCAGATTAGGGGGCCGGACGCATGGATGGGGGGGCGGCGCCCCTGTGTCCCCAACGCACCGGCCGCCACTGCACACATCTATCTTAAACCTAGTATGATCCCCCCATACCTAAGATGGTGGACATAGGATCATGATAACCAAGCTATATACAGTATATATAAACCATATTCACAATAGCGAGCTAGTACAGGCCAGAGGACTAAATTACAATGTAAAAAAAATATTTTTAAAAAAAAGATATATAATAATCAAAATCAGAAGGGTGATTGGACGGCTCAGTAAGCACTCACAATCTCTCATTAATTCTCCATCAAAATGCCTATACAATGTGGATGTTACAGGTTGCTAAACAACAACATGAATGGTTGTTTAAGAAGAATAATAGTAAAAAGAACAGCATTGCAAGGTAAATTTCCTTAGCTACAGTGTTTCTATAGCTGGCAATGAAAGGCCATTGTACAGCAAGTGCAATTGTTATGTTGTCATAAACATAAATGAGATAAATAAGGTAAGTTACTAGTACTGTGGGAAATAAAGATTTTGCTAAACTCAAGGGATTTATATGACCACATTTCAGACAGTAGATGATAGTGAAGATTCAGCCTCATTATCTGCACAGTCATTTGAAGTTCTATATTACAGAAATTCAGGAAGAACAGAGAGAATTAGGGAATAAGAAAAAATCAAGAGGCTAAGGCACCTAAATGAATCAAATTCTGGACATAAATGACTCCAAAACATTCCTGCAGGCAACTGCATGGTTTAAAAGATCATGACAACTGATCATAAGAACCCAGAAAGGATAAAAAAAAAACATGTACTAGTTTTTGATAGACATAAGCTCCTGCTGCCTATCAAACCCTATAGGGAGATCCCCTAATATGCAGTGTCCAGTTGATGTGCACATTGGATGACCGCAGGATCAAATGGGGCTTTGATTGTTTTTTATTAGTAAAAAACATAGGACAAAAAAAACATAACTGAACACATCTGCTGCTTAAAAAAAAATCAACGAATGCAGTGATCTTCAAACTGCGGCCCGGGGGCCGGATGTGGCCCTTTGCCTACTT